>NC_064858.1:100922062-101268729 GCF_024139225.1 Suncus etruscus
TTCACTGTCCTTCAGACTATTGGAGGGCCAGATTATAGTAAAAACAAAAATTATGAACAAATTCCTATGCACACTGCATATATCTTATTTAGAAGTGAAGAAACAAAATGGGAATAAATACATATGTGGCCCGCGGGCCATAGTTTGAGGACCATTGCGTAATGTGCTTGAGAATTGACAAAATCCCAATGACAATCGTATTTTATATGCCTAAATACAACATAAACCTAGAGTACTTTTAATATTTTCTACTATACAGATTTTCTTACTATTTGATAGTGCTATACAAAGGTACACATAGTGACAAACTGCCTAAGCCAAACTTTCTGCACTATCACCTACAATCACCACTTTACCAATCACCCTATTTCACCACTTTTTTTACAATTCTCTGCAGAGACATCAGTCTAACCAAAATTATAGGCATGCAGGTATTTGGGCTTATATCACCAGGCCTATTTTTTTTTAATGTGGGTACCTTCCCCCTGCCTTCTTATTCTTTTGGAAGCCCTGACAGCCAAAACCATGCCCCGCCCCCAAAGCCTGTATTATCAGCAATAGTGTTTGGAATTCCTTGACTCCATTTTTGTTTAACACTGTCACCCCATAAGAACACACCAATTTAGACCCCAAAGTAGATCCAAAGCCACCTCAGTTTCAGAAACAAATAAAGAAACAGAATGATCAACTAGAAAGAAGTACTTACTAAACTTTCTGACAAGATTTAGTGACCTCACTGGAGATACAATAATCTTCACAAATTTATTTGTTACTATACTCTTTTTTTTTTTTTTTGTACATTTGTTGGTTTGTTTTGGGGCCACACCCAGCACTGCTCAGGGGTTACTTCTGGCTTTATGCTCGTAAATTACTCTTGGCAGGCTCAGAGGACCACATGATGCCAAAGATCTAACCAAGGTTGGCTGCAAGTAAGGCAAATGGCCTACCACTGTGCTATGACTCCAGCTCTTATTTTTTGTATTATGATCATCTATCCCAATTATGTGATAGATGTTCTTTAAATAAAGTAAATTTTAAAATTTAAAGGTATACAAACTCATTAACATTCTAACTGTACTTAAATTTAAGAGCTAGTCACTAGAAGCACCCCTGTCAAAGTATTTTTCACAGAATTCCAATCCATATAAATGTTGAAAGAGTACAGGAAGTCAGAGTTAAATAAGTTTAGAAAAGTTGATCACAAACAATACCAATAGGATTATTTCTCATGCACGTCTCCTGTTTTGTGCAAGATCTCTGGGTGGGTAAGAAGATGTAGGGATGCCCAACCATAAAATCTTTATGGTGATAAGAGCATTTCATGATGTACCTGCATACTCCTAAACTAGTCCTCAGCAAGGTTACACTAGCTTCTACTCCATCCAGTGCTGATAATAGATTGCTGAATTCCACAGCCTTAAAAATAGTTTATACTATTTTTCTTATTTTTTTAAATTTTTGGGGGGTTTTCGGGCCACACCCGTTTGATGCCTAGGGGTTACTCCTGGCTAAGCGCTCATAAATTGCCCCTGGCTTGGGGGGAATATATGGGACGCCGGGGGATCGAACCATGGTCCTTCCTTGGCTAGTGCTTGCAAGGCAGATACCTTATCTCTAGTACCACCTCTCCGGCCCCCTATTTTCCTTTTTCATGTGAAAATTTTCAATTATACTAGCTGAACTTATATACTTTTTTAGTTAATATGTTTTTCCCTTTTGTGAATTGTCCCTTAATATTTTTTGTTTATTCTTGCCTTGAATTCCCTGTTTTCAGGGCCCAGGAAACCTTACAGAAATTGATGTGCTTGCTATGCTTCCAGTTGGCCCTGATTGGATCAACCACTAGGAGTTGCTTCAAAGTATTGTAAGGTTTAACCCAAGAGCCCCCAAAATACATATAAATAAATAAACTATCTGACTTATTCATTGTTGGTTTGCAGTATTTTCTTATTGTTAATCTTTTATCAGTTTGTTCATACCCTATATATTTTCTCCCATTCTATGGCAAAACAGAAATATTTCATTTTGATGTCATTTATTTTATCCAGTTTTTTCTTATTTCTTCTCTTTACCTTACTTCAGAACAATCTTATACTCCTTATAACAAAAATATGTCTCAATATTTTTCATAAGGCTTTATGATTTCGTACTTGGAGATTGTTATTCCACTAGGAGATTATTTCTGTATTATTTTCGGGTGTGAGTTTTGGACGTGTTTTCCTACAAATATTTTGCCAATTTTCACAGTACTTTTTATTAACTAATCCACCATTTCCTCAATTATCATCTAACAGCTCACCGGATTCCCATAAACACAGATTTGTTTCATATTGTATTCTGTGTCTATTTGGTAGTTTTTAGTGCCCGTTTCACGCTACATTACTAAAGCTTAGATAGTTCTCCCCTATTTTTAAGAACTGTTTTACAGGGACAGGGAGGGGCCCCCTAGACAATGGTGGAAGAAAATAGACACTCTGCCAGAAGTTGCCTTGTTCGAATATTGTATGCATGAAACCCTACCAAGGACAGTATTCTAAAATTGTAAATCATATTGACTAAAATTTAAAATTAAGAAGTTTTAAAAAAGAACTGTTTAGCTTCGTGTGATTTGTATGACACCAAATTCATTTGGGGGTATTTCTATTTTAACTACATTAAGTCTTTTTTTTTTCAATTTGGCAAGACTTTACAGCCTTACAATGTTAAATCTTTCCTCCACTACTATGGTATTTTTATCTTTGAAATTATGTCTGTTTTATGTCCTTTGATGATGGTTCGATTTACATTTATAAATCAAATTTTAGGTGCTTAATCACTATCCTCTTGGTCATAGTAAATATCATATTGTGGCAGATTAAATATTCTCCAGGCTATCT
This sequence comes from Suncus etruscus, assembly GCF_024139225.1. Taxonomy (NCBI): domain Eukaryota; kingdom Metazoa; phylum Chordata; class Mammalia; order Eulipotyphla; family Soricidae; genus Suncus; species Suncus etruscus. The sequence goes on from NC_064858.1 coordinate 100,924,939, forward strand.
TTATATTACAATTCTATTACTTTTTATTATTAATTTATGCTTAAGCAGTCATGCTAAATTCCCTTTTTTGCCTTCAATGACTTTTCTGTTGGTTCTTTGGAATTTTTCAGTAAGTAATTAAGTCATTTACACAAACTGACAGTTCTGTTTTTTCCCCTAATATTCTTATCCCTTATTTCTTTTCCTTCTCAGATTTCATTGGCCAGAACATTCAGTCCTCCGCTGGACAGAAGAATCCTAGCAGCCATCCTTGTTTGTTACTGACCTAAGGAAAGGCTTCTAAAGTTTCTCCATTAAGAATGATGTTTGAACATTTTTACCAGATCTGCCACTTAGGCAATACAATGTCTAATGATGTGTTTATTAATAAAGAAACTGAAAACCTCATTTTGAGAGACAGAATTTCTTGCCAATATAACAATAAGCTCCAAACTAAACTAAAAGTTTGAACATATTCTCCCAACTTAAAATAGTTTAATTGTGCTCTTACCTTCCAGGTTTTCTCAGTTTCCTATGCCAAATCTTAACCAAGGGAATAGAGTGTAATTCAGGATTAGTAGCCAACTGAAAAAGGATTGAAAGAATTCATGATTTGAACATAAATTCTGTACCTCTAAATATAAGATGTGTAAGCAATAGAACTGGCTTTTACTAGATATATCAAGTGTACATGGTCATAGTTTGAAAAGTATCAGTGTTTGAATTTAATGACTCCCATAAACTAGATCTCTGATTCTAGGCAAGTTATTTAATGTCACTAAATTTATTGTCTCCTCTATATAATATAGATTTTATATGCATCTGCTTATATATGGTTGTATTGGGAATAATAATAAGATGTTAAACAAATTTTGTGAAGATTTTATGTTATAGTGATTGCACTAAATTATAATGATTCCTGATATAAGACTATTTTATAAACAGTTTATTTGAGGGCCAGAGCAATAGTACAATGGGTAGAATGCTTGCCTTATTTGTCACTGACTAGAGTTAAAACCCTATATGGTCCTCAGGCACTGCTAAGGGTTTTATCTGAGTGCAAAGATAAGAGTAAGCCTTGAGCACCACTGGATGCGGCCAAAAATATTTTATTTGAATCTCACAAAACCTCTCCAAATCAGGTAGAGTTCATACACTTATGCATTTTTTCCTATCTTATAGAGCAGAAAAGTGAAATTAATTTGAAACAACCTAGTATTCACTGGGTATAAAATGACACATTCTAACCAGAATAAAATACTTATATGGAAATACTTTATATCAAAACACTTCCATATAAATCCACTGCCCAAGAAGCATTAGCTCCTACCCCTTTATCCTTACCTTCCCACCCCCCCAGGCACCAAGAACCATGATTTAGTGACTAAAAGACTTGTATCTGATGAACAAAATGTTTTGAAACATTGTTGACATCCAGATTCTATTTTATTAAATTTATTTATTTATTATAATATTCGTTTATTTACCATGCTAAGCCTATGATTAAAATCTAGGTCTTTGTGGCACTGAATAAGAAAGTAAACAGTGGGCCCGGAGAGATAGCACAGCAGCGAGATGCGGCGTTTGCCTTGCAAGCAGCCGATCCAGGACCAAAGGTGGTTGGTTCGAATCCCGGTGTCCCATATGGTCCCCCGTGCCTGCCAGGAGCTATTTCTGAGCAGACAGCCAGGAGTAACCCCTGAGCACAGCTGGGTGTGGCCCAAAAACCAAAAAAAAAAAAAAAAAAAAAAGAAAGTAAACAGCGTCTGTAAATTATATTATGAGCTTTTTATGAGTAAAATTGTAGGAAAATGCAAAATAAGGAAAAATAACAATACCTTCTTCCTATTGATCAAAATAAATGACCAAGTAATGTTTTAATGGAATACTATGCAGTCATCAGGAGAGATGAAGTCATGAAATTTTCCTATACATGGATGGACATGAAAACTATTATGCTGAGTGAAATGTCAGAGTGAGAAAGATAGACACAGAACAGTATCATTTGTCTATGGGTTTTAAGAAAAATAAAAAACATTATTGTAATAATATCCAGAGACAATAGTGATGAGGGCTGAAGGGACTCGCTCATGATATGAAGTTTACCACAAAGGGTGTTGAGTACAGTTAGAGAAGTAACCACACTAAAAACTATTATAACAATGGTAATTAATGAGAGAAGTATAATACCTGTCTTGAATACAGGCAGGGGGTTAGAAAGGAGAGATATGGGGGGCATTGTTAGTGGGAATGTTGCACAGGTGAAGAGGGCTGTTTTATTTATGACTGAAGCCCAACTGAAAACATGTTTGTAATTTTGAACAATAAAGTGTTCTAAAATAAATAAATAAAATAAAGTTTAGTACAGTCGCTGCATATTAATAGAAAACCACATATTGTACATTTTTATAAGATACTTATTGTATTCTGTATCAAAATGGGTTGTTGAATATAACCACTTTAAAATCTTCAAAATTACAAAAGAAAATGAATAATTCTACTTAAAACTACTATATCTTTTGTAACTGAATGCTTTACAATAAAACATAAAGGCAATTTTGTTTTGATAGTTGCTTTTATGCCAGAGCCTTGAAAATATTCTACAAAAGCAGGGGAAATCATCATAAAGGTGGGGCTAGGGAGGTAGTTTAGAGAGAAACATAGTTCATGCTCTGCATGCGAGGAGCTGTGGATTGAATCAGGTACCAGATAATCCCCTGACGCTGACAGAAGCAACCCAAAGTACCAGGAGTACATTTGGAGTGGCCTCCAAGCACCATGGGTGTGACCTAGCCTAATTTTAGAAAGTGTTACGTGATTGGTATGATTTTTTTAATAAAAAATAAATTGAAATAATATTACTATGCTAAAATTATAAAAGCATACTTTAAAATTAGTTGTATCATTAAATTAAATTTGAGTTACATCATGTTTAAACAATTTATAACAGATGCATAAATAAGGATAAACAAATAAATGTTGACAGATGGCTTTGAATCAATAGTTTGTGTTCCAAAAGTCTATGAGCTTAAAATTCATAAGCTTGAAACTCAGAATATCTTGTTCTATTGTAATGACTTTCTACTTGCTATTATAGTAACTTCTATTTCATTTTTTATTATTTGGATATATATAGCATGTCCTAATTGAAATCACAACCCTCTGAAATGTAAGTCTGCGGACTTGACTTAATAATTCTTCATAGAACCTTCATAGGTCTTCATAGGACATAAAATTTTTCACAGGTCCATTTCACCATACATGGCAGACATCAACTTTGAAATAAAAGAATGTCTGCATTCATGAACAAATTAGGAAAATACACTAATAAATGATGATAATATTTCTGAACCTGTCCAATTTAATTTCTCAATTAAATAAATATATGTTGACCCTTCTACTCTGAGTCAGACATTTTATTATTTTAAAAGTACAGAAGAATATATAGCATTATGGTATTTTATACCTATTCATTTTTAGTTTCTACATCTTGGGAGCCTTGTTTTTCCTTATTTGATATCCAATACAGGCATAAAGGAAAATAAAACACCTTTCCACATCTCTAAAACTTCTACTCCTCATAAAGCATACTTCACACACACACATAAGGAGAGAAAACACTAGAAGCTAAACACTACAAAGCCAAATGGCACTTATTAATCATGATGTTTCACTTTAGTTTATCCAAACCTTTGTTTATTTGGTCATGAGTTAATACTCCTCAGTAATGATTATATTTTTAATCATATGTTTTTTATTTGGGGGTCCTATACTGCAGTGCTCAGAAGGAACTCTCAGTTCAGTGCTCAGAAGTCACTCATGGCAGTGCCCTGGAGACCACAGATTGAACCCAGTAATCCTGCAAAAGAAGTATGCACACCAGTCCATTGAACTATATATATATGTACATATATATACATACATATATATGTGTACAGAGAGAGAGCCTCTATATATATGTATATATATATATCTTTCTCTCTCTGTCTCTCTATTTCCCTCTCTCTTCTTCTCTCTTTTGTCCTATTTCCAAACTTATTTAAAAATAGAAGAGAAAATTGTTCCAAGGAATTTAATGCCTTTTTACTTACCTCCCAAATCAATTAAAAACAACAAGCATTTGCTAACTAATCCAACCAGGAACTGTAACTTAGACTACAGTCCCACGTGTTCAGCCATGTGAAATACTGCTGACAAATTTTCCATTAGAACAGGTCACATTCCATCATTAACAAGTCATCAGCCAATCGGCTAGGATTCCTTTACCATGTAAGTTCCTCTTTCTGAAGGCATGAAGGTCACTTAACACCATTGTGTTAAACAGTTCTGGGAACTATAAAAATATGCGAGATGAAATATAACATGGTATATAATTTCCCACTCACCATTTATATTATCATGCTGCACACATGGTATTCTCATTCATAGTATCAGAAATTCCATAAGTATATCAAAAAATAAGGCTTTTGATTACAATTTGCTTAGTCACATCAAAAAGAAATTTCATGGTAGCTATTTAATTTCAGGAGTCATTTTTTTCCCATTAAAAAATCAAAGCCAGCAAATACGCACGCACACACACACACACACACACACACACACACACACACTAGAGATTACAATTACTGCTAGAAAGAAAATCAGGGCCCAGAGAGATAGCGCAGCGGTGTTTGCCTTGCAAGCAGCCGATCCAGGACCTAAGGTGGTTGGTTCGAATCCCGGTGTCCCATATGGTCCCCCGTGCCTGCCGGGAGCTGTTTCTGAGCAGACAGCCAGGAGTAACCCCTGAGCACCACCGGGTGTGGCCCAAAAACAGAAAGAAAAAAAATCAGAGTAACTTGGTTGTCACTTGGCTAATAATGATGTTTGAGTAGAAATTAGACTAGAGCTACCATATCCAAATGCATCTTAAATCTAGTTTTTAGAGTGGTGTTTTTTTTTTTAATCTAAAGTTGAAGGATCCCCAAATGCATGCCTATTTGTTCTGTGGAATTACTAGACGCTCTTAAAACCTCTATTTGATGTTGTATGGATTTGAGATATTTTTCTTGGGTCTTTACTTCTATAATCTGTTTCCTATGAAACTGACCATAGCCAATTTTCTTCTGAGAGAGGCTCAGTTTCAGGGGCTAAAGAAGCCCAAACTTTACATTTAAGTCCAAAATAAGCAGTAATCATAAGATTATATTGATTAATAGATTCTTGGTAATTTCAAAATTATTAATGATGTAATTTGTTAACCACTTTCTACTAGCCACCAGTTGACAATTCATGTATATTCCTGGAAATTTTTGTTAATGTAGTTGTTCATAGATGTTTAAATTTTTTTCTTTTTGAAATAAATTAAATGCAAATATTTATCACTGCCATAATTCTGCAGAGGATTTTAAGATAACGTAGGATTCCAAGCAAGTTGTAACTTTTGGATTTCTGAACAAGTTTTAAAATTGTTTAATTTCCCAGAAAAGTACCATTGGGCTATTGTTAGGAATTGCATTTAATATGTAAATTGATTTAGATCACATGGGTAGATAGTAATATTAATCTATATACATTATTGCATATACACACATTGGCAACTACAATAGTTTTGCTTCTTTTCTAAATTGGATTTCCTTTATATATTTTTTCTTGCCTGATTCATCTGACTTATATTTTCCAAACTAATTGACAACAGTGGTGAAAGTATCCATCCTTGTCTTGGGAATGATCTTAGCAGAAAAGCTTCTAGTTTTCAAATATTGAATATGAATATGCACCACCAGGAATGACTCCTGAGCTCAGAGCCAGGAGTAACCCCTGAGCATCACTGAGTGAGGCCCCCAAACAAAACAAAACAAACAATAAAACCAAGATCATCTGTCAAGGTTTTGTTTTTTTTTTAAATTGTAATCTTAGATGGGGAAGACTCTCCTGAGTATGAAATTTCTCCTGATTCTGTCCTGATTCCTGTCCTGACTCATTCCCTAGTTCTTATCAATATTTTTTAAATAATTTTATTATGACCAAAATAGAATAACAAATCTTTCACAGTAATATTTAAGATACATAGTACAATTAATCAGGGCCATTCCCACAACTTTATGGTTCTAAGATCCTTTATCAAGAGGCAGTCATGGAGACAGACTTGTCTGCATGGCCAATAAAAGGCATAGGGATCTCAACCTTCTTGACTTTGCCAATTCTCTTTTCATCAGGCACCAGCTACAGAGCAGGTTTTTGTAGCCTGAGCTTTCTTGGATACAGTTTATCTCTGAAAATATGGGTCTGGTAGAAGGAACTTCCCTTAACACACACATTTGTCTGCTAAGATGGGACTTTTGTCTAATCGCCATTTTGTGTGGATCTATTTCTCTTACATAAAGGGGACTGATAGTACCATGGAAACTTCCAAAATCATACACTTATCTGATTGGATGGTAAACAGTACAGCTAGTGATCTTTCTCTGCCAAGTTTAGTTTCAGGGCAAATTTTATAGCCCATAGTCTCACAGCAATGATGACTGAACTCTGAAGGTGCCAAGCGAGGAGGTAAAACCTACAATGCTATGTCTGAAAAAAAAAAAAAAAAGAATTGCTAGGTTCAGGACAGCAAGGAACTTTTTACAGCCGAAGGATCTTTCCCTTTGAGATCCTGAGAAATTCATACTTCTCCGGCTATATGGTTCTCTACTTTGCCTAAGCAACTGTTGAAACTCCAATTTCCCTCTCCATATTTTTTATATTTAAATGACAGGCATTTATTAGAATATATAAAGGCAAATCTTACACAGTGATATTTAAGGTACACGGTGACAATAAATGAGGGCCTTTCCGCCAGCAGTGTTGTCCTCCCTTCACCCTGTTCCCAAGCATATATCCCTTATCTCCCTCCTTTATCCCCCAGAATTCTAGTGCATCTAGAAGCATATATGTTAACACTAATGTAAACCTTTTTTTTTTTTTTTTGCAGTTCCAGATATTTTTACTAGTGGTTTCTTAAAGGTTTGGAGTCAAAGGAGCACTGTAAAAACAATGTTAGTGTGGCAATTATCATTTGCATGGACCCACCAAAGTATGGGGGTCATGGAAAGGAAAAACTTTGGCCTAAGTACAAGGAGACCCTACCCCTGAAGTTTCCTGACATAAGACCCTTTCTAGGCTCCAGGCAAACTAGTTTGTCGAATCCCGGTCATTGTAGTACCCATACAGTTATATTTTTCACAGTCTCTGTTGTCGCTCTCACGTTTCTGTAATGAAGTCCTGGAATCTGTATATCCTACATTGAAGTCAGGATGGTACAGAGCAGCGTCTAATTTCAACTCGCAATTAACGGGCAATGCAGAAAGCCCTGTCCAGTACGCAGGTCGTTGTTGTTGTTGTTTAAATCTTCTCAGTGTTAAGGGAAGACTCTTTTGAGTAAATCGATGTCAGAGCAGCAGTAGGGTCTTCCCTGGTAGAGGATTGCTTCCAGCTGATGTCATAAACAACGTTGGATGTTTCATAGATGGCTTTCCTGATTCAGGGGTAACTGGAAAATGCCCAAACCTCTGAGGCCTGTGCCAGGTCATCATGTCAATGTTCAGGGTTTGTAAGGTTCCATTGCACCACAAGATTTTTGTGTTCCTATCTCTATTAGATAAGAACTTATTTGTATGTATAGTAGTTTCCATTTTAATGTGCCCATGCAAACAAGGAATAATGCCATCTGGCATTATCAGCGTATAAGGGAGCCGCAAGAATAAGTCCAACAATCCCCATGACCTGGTTCAAACATAAGAATTAAACTGAGGGACTCTATCACCAAAATTCCTTATTGAACAGTTCACAGTGAGATTGGTGCCTATGGGAATGCTACAACAAGTCCAACAATCCAATTGACTTGGTTCTTATATAAACGTTAAATGGAGGGACACTTCTACAAACTTCCTTATTTAACAAATAACAAAGGGAAGGAAAGATAGAGAGGGACTCTTTCACGAAAATACCTTATTGAACAGTTCACAAAGAGGAGAAAAAATAAAAAGTGGGGAAAATAAACAATCTAACTTAAGACAGTGGGCTCAATTGTCACCGTTCATGGGAACTAATCAGAAACCTAGTACGGTAGCAACCACAGTTACACAATAAAAGAAGGAAGAGGCCAAGAGGCCACTGAGAGTAAACAAGTAGGAAAAGAGTACTGGCCTCTTCCCAGCCTGAGAGTCCATCCTCTCATTTTTATTTTGAAAATATATGGTACCCCAACCCGAAATGGTCTCTTCCCAAACTGAGAGTCAGTCCTCTCATTTTTATTTTAAATATATATGGAAGAGCTGGCCTCCAGGATCAAGGCACAGGAAGCCAGCTATCTGCCCGGCCACTCCCTTTGCTCCTCCTCCCTAGTGTAGGGGGGGGGGGAAGCCTGGAGACCCCTAATGGAGTCCACCTGGAACCCACAGCAGGCCACCCAGGTGGCACTCAGGCCAGGCCTAGAGTCCAGGGGGAAATAGGGGAACGGCTAGAGGACTGCCAAGCCCCCAAGCACCCCCCAAGCTAGGGAGAATGCCATCCGGCATGGGGTGTCCCCTAACCCTATACCTGGGAAGAGTTGGCCTCCAGGATCAAGGCACCAGAATCCCTCTCCGTATTTTATCAATACCATGAGCTTCTGGTCTAGTACCTAGAAAAATGAAGCCACTTCCTGGTGATAAAGTGATGCAAGTTGAATGTCATAGATAGTTGGTATGCAATTAAGGCATTTTCAAAGACAGAGTAAGAGATAGATGTGGGAGAATCTCAGCAATGCTCAAATACTTACCTGGCAGTGTGGATGTGAAAATCAGTAAGAGCTTCATCTATCAATATTTAGGGATCTGAGAAGTGCTAGGATAGAACTTGGGGCCTATCCATAACTTGCATGCAAGTTATGAGTTTCAATACTTTGAAATGTCTCCCCAACTCTCTGGTTGTGGTTTCAGAGAAACTCCCTTAACTAGCCCTCCATGTTTTCCAAACTCTTGATTTTTAATTCCCTATATTTTGCATAACATTCCACTAGTTGATTTTTCCTCTCTTCCTTAGAATGATGCCTTTCATGGACTTGATGATAACTCAATCTACTTTCCTGATAGTGGAGCTTTTACTCTTACTGCTGTCTAAATATCAGTTCCTAACTGCTTGTCCGCTATGTAAACTTTCTCTGCATAGGATGATAGACTAAGGGGAAGCAGTCAAAGAGTCTTTCCACAGATTTATAGTTGTTCCTATGAAAACAAAAGGAAATCCAGGTGATGACTAAAACTTGATTTGGCACTTGATGTTTTCTTTGTCCTTAAAACTTACTCAAAAAACAGTAAAGAAAGGAACTATGTCTTCACGTTACATAATTTAAGTTGTATGCAATGCCCCATGTTTTTCAGTTTGGAAACGTAATCTAGGTGCTGTTAATTGTTCTTAGTAATCACACCTCACAATTTGTGGTTCTAACTCTTTCACTTCAGAGATTAGAAAATATAGCCTCTTGGTGGATTTTCTAATAGGTTCTGAAAGAATAGATGATCGCCTAATCATTAATAATCATACTCCCATGTCTGAAATTCTATAGCAAGTCTTTATAAAAATCATTTTAGTCCTCACATCTTGAAGCTACTACATTTGAGATTGGCCTTGACCTGAGAAAGGATATAATTTGGAATCCTAAATAAAACCCTTTTTTTCCATTTGTATAATACTTATGATGCCAGATGAGCATGCAGTGACCCTTTAAGAGATTGGTGCTAAGCTTTTATTTTGTTATCTTTGCCTCAAAAGAAACCAAGGGAAAGAGCAGTGGTTCTCATCCATCTCAGAGTATTTCAGATTCACCCAGGAGTTGTTTAAAATTTATGTTGGTAACTAGCACAAATAAGATACTGAAGAGATTGTTCTATTGTAGTTCAAAACCTCAGAGGTATCTAAGAGAGTGATGTCAGTGTCCCACTATAAGATATAGTTAGGGCTATGGGTAATATAATAAGATTTAATAAACAATCATTAATATCCTGGCAAGACACATTTTTTAAGGTTGGAGTCCTGAAAACTCTTTCCATCTCACCTTTTTATTGGAACTATTTATTTAAATGTCATTTGATATTTTTAAGTAACAATAAAATACTGAGCTTTTTTTCACTCTTTTAGTTGTTTTGTTTTTTATTTTTATCTAATTTCTTTATTTAAGCACTACGGTTACAGAAATGTTCATAATTGGGTTTAGGTAATAGAACATACATCACCCTTCACCAATAAAACTTTCCCATCTTTATGCCATTTGTTTTACACAAATTCCTTCATCTAATTTTACACTTTAATAACTACCTAGTAAAATAACTATTACTTACTTTTTTAATTAAGAAAATAGAATTAGTGGCCAGAGAGATAGCACAGTGGGAAGGTGTTTGCCTTGCACGCAGCCAATCCAAGAAGAACGATGGTTCAAATTGCGGCATCCCATATGGTCCCCCATGAGCGATTTCTGAGTGCAGAGCCAGGGGTAATCCCTGAGCATCACCAGATGTGACCCAAAAATAAAAAAAAAAAAAAAGAATTAACAATATCTGTCCTGGCACCTAAGTCTGCACATCAACCATACTTATTCTCATGTCAATAAATGATTCTTCTAAACTCCAGTTTCTCAAACTGGGGGGGGGGGAGGCAAAACAAAACAAAAAATAATGTAATCTTAAATATTTTACATCTTCCTCCCCACTATTCTCATCAATCCAACTATCAACTGAGATCATACATAGTTTGTGACCCATAGTCTCATACCTAAAGGCAAATCCTCTACTACTGATCTAAATCTATGAGTCTTACAGACCCATTTTTATTTTGGGGACACACTAAGTTTGCTTCCACATGAAAACTCTTGGTTCAGAACGATTTTCCTAGAGATCTCAGCTTGAAAACTTAGTTGTCATTCAGGTGTCAATAAAAATGTCCAATCTTCATAGGGACAAGAGCAGACAGAACATCATGGGCACCTAGGTAGCAATTATATGCAACAACCTTGTACATCAATTATTAGAAACTCAAACACTATTGTAACCCTGTTGTCGCACTGCCAATGATAACTCCTAAGCACAAGTCAGATATAGACTCTGAAAATTTATGGGTCTAACCATCCCCTGCCCCTGCCAAAAAAATTTTAACTCCTCACATGAATTCTCTTTTATTCTCCAATAAAATTAAGTAAATAATTTTATTACATTTCTTTTTTTACCTAGATGACTTCATTTATCTAAGGTGACCCATAGAAAGTAGAAAGCAATGTTTATTTTATTTCTCTTTCTTTCAGTATTTAGCATACTGTCTTGAACAAAAAAATGTTATTCAATAAATTCTTACTCAGTTAATTTATTTTCCCTCTACACAAAGACTTGTTGATTTCCAGAAACACAGTGTGGTCATAATATAATAAAAAGTCTTCACTGAGGCAGAACAACCTGTTTATTGACAATAAATGTTACTTTCAGGGAATATACTGAACCATATAAAGGTTCAGGGAATTTCTGCACTTTCTAAAATGAATTCCATTGAGAAATAAATTGTATCTCACTGATTCTGAACCCATAAATATTCTTCAAATACCTGTAGAGGATGTTGAATTCCAAGAACACTTTTGTAAACCACTAACACACCTTCTTCACCAAATGTCATATAGTGTAAAACTGATGGACCTTTGGTGAACTGATAACATTTGCCCCTATTTCTGAAGGCATCATAATGAAATTGTGGTCTTCTATCATCTTATTACAGTTTGTATAAATCTACTAGATGCGTTCTAAAAATATTTTGGGAACACACAGTCATGCAAACCAATGGCCTGCCTGTCCCAGCAGGGGATAGTAAAAGATTTTGAAAACACCAGATGGGATTTAACAGCTTTGAAACATAAAATTCTCCAAGAGTGTTAAGTCACTTCATGAACAATTCAAAGCAAATAGATTTGATTTCCATTATATATTTTTCTTTCTTAAGAAATTCTAAAATTTTCCAATAAAAGTTTTATCACAGACCTCTGACATTTAATTTCACTAAAAACTGAATTATAAATATTTTTTTATTCTGGGTATTGAATCCAGGGCCTCACATGTGCTAGGCATGTGCTTTACCACTAAGCAGCATACCAGCCCTACAGATTATTGTTTATACTTGCAACCTTAAGTTTTCCATCAGTCTAAAACATGGAGCTCTACATCTCATCAGCTGATTTTAACACATTAAATGTTTCACTAAAACTCAATAGGTTCCAGGTGACTTTAATTTTTAAATGTTAGTTTATGGATTTTTGCTTGTTTGCTTGGTTGGTTTTGTTTTGGGTTCACACCTGGCCTTACTCAGGATTTATTTCTGTCTCTGAGCTCAGGGGTCACTCCATGTTGGCACTAAGGACCTTATGGGAAGGCAGGGAGTAAACTAGAATTAGTTACAGGCAAAGCTAGAGCCCTATCTGCTGTACTATTGCTTGCATTTGACTTCTTTTATTTCGTTGTTAACTTTGGCTTGGATATTTAGTTATGCCCTTTTTTAATATCACCAATGCACCTGAGGCCAATTGGCCCCTGTCCCCCTTCCTTTCCTATTTGTGTTTCTCCTTCTCCACTCAGTTTCTTTCCTTCTGCCTGCTATACTCTAGGGCCAAGTGTGATTGAGATAACTCCCATTTAAACCTTTGCAGTTTTTCATGCAGTTATTCTAAATACCGCATATAATAAATATAAAATAATATTCTATATTTATCCTTCTTCTGGCCTACTACATTTAATATGATATCTTCCAGTTCCATCCAGGTTGCAGCAAATTACATGACTGCATCATTCCTTACAGCTCTGTAGTATTCCATTGTTTATATGAATCACATCTTCAGGATCCACTCGCGTCTGTTGTTGAATATCTAGATTGATCCTAAGTCTTAGCTATTGTAATAATTGCTGCAATGAGTAGCAGGGTGCATACATCTTTTTGGATGAATGTTTTTCTGTTCTGGAGCTACATACCCCAAATTGGGATTACTGGGTCATGGGGCAGCTCAATTTTGAGTTTACTGAGAATAATTCATACTGTTTTCTATAGGGGTAGGACCAGGCAGTATTCCACACCAGCAGAGGTTGAGAGTTCCTTTCTCACCACATCTCTGCCAACAGAAATTGTTCCCAGTAGTTTTGATATGTGCCATCCTCACTGGTGTAAGATATCTCATCGTTGTTTTGATTTGGATTTCTCTAATGACTTGTATATTTATTTAAATCTAACTTTAACCTTGTATCTATGCAGGTGTTGCTATTTTAATAAGTATTTTAATACTTAATAATAATAAGTAAGATTGTTCACAGAGCAGAGTGAATTTTCTTTTCAAAATGGACATAAACAAGACCAGAGAGATAATAAGAACGTTAAGGAACATGCTTGGTATGTAGACAACATTGGTTCAATTCCCTACACCACATTTTTTTAGTATACTGGGTGCAGCTTTAAAGGCCTCTGAACCCTACCATACCAAGTAATCCCTGACTCTGAGTACCACCACATCCTTGGACGTCCCTAATGGAAACGCAGGGTTAGATGGCCAAAAATTGTCAGGAAGAACTCCCCCAGTCTCTTAACATCCAAAAAATAAAAACAAACAATAAAATGAACATAAGCAAAATTAACCTTCCTGCTTCAAACCCTCTTAAATCACTTCTGCAATTGGATTTATTGTATTGTTTTCTCAGATAATTTGCAGCCAAGTTGATTATAAGAAGAGATAAATTGGGGCCAGAGTGGTTAGGCTTTAGGGTTCGGGTCAGGGGTTAGAGTTAGGGTTAGCGGTTAGGACTAGGGTTAGGGTTAGGGTTAGAGTTAGGGTTTAGGGCTAGGGTTAGGGTTTAGGGTTAGAGTTAGGGTTAGGGTTTAGGGTTAAGGTTAAAGTTTAGGGTTAGGGCTTAGGGTTAGGGTTAAGTGTGGCCTTTGTAGACCCCATAGTGGCCAACTGTACATATCTCCACCACCAAGCCAGAGCATTAATCCATCACATCAGCATTACCAGCCTGTGTATTTTTAGTAGTGGCATCAGGTTCCCAAATACTACTAGGAAATTCAATAATTTAATAAATTAAATAAAATTACATATTAACTAATTTATACCTATTATGAAAGATAGCTTTCTTAAAACTAGACCTATGATTTTTTGGGTGTGCTCATAGACTATTAATCTATAACAGAAGCTATACAATTAACGTTGGAATTTCTCCGTATTTGTTTATTGGTGGCTAATGATTGTTTCTTGTTTGTTTGTTTTCTTGTTTCTTGTTTGTTTTCTTTGGAGCTACACTACTATTGCTTAGTTCATACTTCTGTCTCTGTCAATGTCGATGTCTCTCTTGACTTTATATATGCTTTTCTGTATAAACAAAATGACCTTCATCTCTCAGGTTAATGTGAAATATTTCTTATCTAAGAAAATTAATAATAAATTAGATTATAATAGGTATCATACTGGAGGTACTAGAATAAAGACAGACCAATAGAATAGAATTCAGAGTCACAAGATAAACTCTCAGGTGTATGGACACTTTGTTGTTATTATGTGGGTTTGTTTGTTTGGAGATGTTCAGGAGTTATTCCTGGCTCTTCATGAAAGGATCAGTCCTGACATTGCTTGGGGAACCATATGTAATGTTAAGGCTCAAACCCAAGCAGCAGCATGCAAAGCAAATACCCTTCCCACTGTACTATTACTTCAACCCATCAGGCATATGGCCATTTTATGAGCAACAAAAGGACAAGGACCATGAATGTAATGAGGCTGACCCTCTTAAGATCCCCTGACACTATACTGGTTCCCTGAAACCTGCCTAAAGTGCTCCCTGAGCACAGAGCCAGAAAAAAAGCCCTGAGTACTACCAGGTGTGGGGGGGAAAAAGTACCTTACCTTAATCATCACACTACAATTATCTAGGGCAGAAGTAAAAAATCTTAATATTATGGCCTGCTAAATAAAATTAAGCTGAGAGAAACAGTTTAACATAAAATTCATAGCACATACAATGTGCTCAAAATTGATATCCAAACATTTCAGGAACAACTCCATTCACTCGTTCTCTTAACTCGAAAGCCACATAGACTTTAAGTTGCTTTCTGCTGATTGGCAATTTACCAGCCAAAGTGGTTTTCTGCTTAGCTCTTTCCTTGGCACTTACAATCATCGTTAAAATTGTCATTGGTTTTAGCGTTATTATTGTTCAGTTAGAGTTCTTCAAGGCAAAATTTCAGGAATTCTTCAAACCCAGGATTCTTCCAAACAACATTCATCACAGGCCATAGTTTTCTTAAACTACTTCCTCTTTTATTCTTTAGAAGAGCAAGTCACATTAAGCTTCCAAAACAGATAAAATTATATTGCTCTCTAACAGGATCTCATTCCAGCTCCATCCATTAGCAATTATTCTCTGGATACGAGGGGCTGCATTAAAGGCTACATTTCAAAAATAAAGTGTTTCACATTGTTGGTATCATTATTCTATCGCTGTTTTAATTTGACAACCATTTTGATCCTTTTGACTTAACTTGGGACCATAATCTTTGTGGCCAAGGTAGCATGAATTTTTTATAAAGTCATTTCTTTAGGGATGTGAAATTGAAACTGGCCTCAATTGTAGCAGCATCTATTTAAATGCCATCTGATTTTATAGGACCTTAGATGGGAAAAATGAAACAGAACTGTCAGCTATTAAATGTTTCCATAACTCAAACTCAGTAAATTGAGTCTTTTCATTTCACTGTTGCTCCGTCTCTGGAAAGCCTGTTTAAAACTACAGGGAGTAATTGTCAATGGCAGTATTTTCACAAAGGATCAAAACTTTCCAACCTATGCATAGCAAGTCAGTATCTTCACTGCAAATACAATCTAGAGCTCTTAATAGTTACTTGTTTAAAGTGGAAGCAGAGATCAACAGATGGGAATACATAAGCTGAGAAGCTTCTGTACCTCAAAAGAAATAGTGCCCACAATACAAGAGCCACCCACTGAGTGAGAGAAACTATTCACACAACACCCATCAGATAAGGGGCTAATATCCAAAATATACAGGGCACTGAACTTTACAGAACTTTACAAGAAAAAAAAAACATCTAATCACATCAAAAAATGGGGAGAAGAAATGAACAGACACTTTGATAAAAAGGAATACAAATGGTCAAAAGGCACATAAAAAATGCTCCTCGTCACTAATCATCAGGGAGATGCAAATCAAAACAACAATGAGGTACCATCTCACACCACAGAGATTGGCGCACATCACAAAGAATGAAAACAATCAGTGCTGGTAGGGATGTGGAGAAAAAGGAACTCTTATCCACTGCTGGTGGGAATGCCATCTAGTACAACCACTATGGAAAGCGATATGGAGATTCCTCCAAAATCTGGAAATTGAGCTCCCATTCGACCCAGCTATTCCACTCCTAGGGATATACCCTAAGAACACAAGAATACAATACAAAAACCCTTTTCTCACACCTATATTTATTGCAGCACTATTCACAATAGCCAGGCTCTGGAAACAACCAAGATGCCCTTCAACAGACGAATGACTAAAGAAACTGTGGTACATATACACAATGGAATATTATGCAGCTGTCAGGACAGATGAAGTCATGAAATTTTCCTATACATGGATGTACATGGAATCTATCACGCTGAGTGAAATAAGTCAGAGGGAGAGAGAGAGACACAGAATATCTCACTCATCTATGCATTTTAAGAAAAATAAAAGTCATTTTTGCAACAATCCTCAGAGGAGAGCTGGAACTTCCAGGCTCACTTCATGAAGCTCACCACAAAGAGTGGTGAGTGCAGTTATAGAAATAACTACACTGAGAACTACCATAATCATGTGAATAAATGAGAGAACTGGAAAGCCTGTCTGGAGTACAGGTGGGGGTGGGGTGGGATGGAGGGAGATTTGGGACATTGGTGGTGGGAATGTTGCACTGGTGAAGGGGGTGTTCTTTGCATGACTGAAACCTAATCACAATCATATATGTAATCAAGATATGTTTAAATAAAGGAACAAAAAGAAAAAATAATTACTTGTTTATTCATTCTGAAATTAGTTCCTCCCCACTAAAACTAAAGTGCACATATTAAGATATTTGACATGTTCTTTTTTTAAGAATAAACCTTTAAATATGTTTTTAAATTTGCAAGGCCAGAGAATTCTCAATCAAAAATAAATAAATAAATAAATAAATAAATAATAAATAAATAAATAAATAAATAAAAGGAGGCTGGAGCAATAGCACAGAGGTAGGAACATTTGCCTTGCATCGCAGATGACCCAGAATGGATCTGAATTCAATCCCTAGCATCTCATATGGTTTCTTCAAGCCTGCCATGAGCTATTTCTGAGCACAGAGCAAGGAGTGCTGCCGTGAGTGGTTGCTGGATGTGATCTCAACCACCCCCAAATAAGTAAAACATTTGTTTATCAAGGTTATCTTATTCATTGATGCAGGACTAAAGTTGCCACTTATAATTTTTTATTTTATTAGAATAAACATATCATATATTTATTTTTGTTTGGGTAGCCATATGCAGTGGTATTTAGGGTTTAATTCCTAGCTCTTGCACTCAGAATCACTACTGGCAGGCGTATGGTGGGGATGGCCAAGAATAGGATCTGGGTCAGCAGGGTATGCAAGACAAATGCCCAACCGACTGTGCTATTGCTTCAGCCTCAAACATAATATATTTAATTATAAGAAATGGTTAATTATGTTCTCTCTTTAATTGAATTATTAAAGTTTTAATTGCCTTACAAATTTTCAATAAGCTACTATACTGAATATTTCAGCTTTTTAATTTAGGAGTTCATTTTAAATTTATGGTTAAAGGAGTAAACATCTAAATATTAGCCATTGAAACTAAACAGTGATCTTCAAAAAAAAACTCTGGTATGTAAGAAGAGTGTATTATACAGAACTGGTAACTAGAAAGCTAAAAGCAAGAATTAAGGAATTGGAACTAACAATAGAACAGTAGTCTAAGGAGATGGAAACAGAGGTAAAACTACAAGAATTAACCTTATATGTGAATATATAGAAAAAGATTTTTAAAAGTGCCTTATTTCCATACCTTATCTCATCTCTATATTGTAAGTGGAAGCCAAGCATTGTTCCTCTAAGTATTTTAGTTTTTAGTTTTTGTATAGCAAAATTAACACTCATACAACCTGTCCTTAAATCTATGAATATAATTTTTCCTTAAAGCTTTAATATGAGATATCCAATAAAAGATGAATGAAAAGATGTACATATATACATGCATATATATATGCAACTGTAATCAAATTAAATCAAGCAGTTTGCTGCAACTCAGATGGAACTGGAAGATATACTCTTAAGCAAAGCAAGTCAGAGAGAAAGAAGACTAAATACAGGATGATTTCACTCATTCAAAAGTTTAGCCCTGGCAATAGCCATGGCTGCATTTAGTCAGTTCCATAGATTCACTCTGTTCTTGAAAAGGGTATAAACTGAGCCATGAAAAAAATTATTACTGGCCCACACAGATAAAATCTGGCAATCTCAGAAGAGGAAGAGTAGGCCAAATCCTTGCCCTGCCAAACCCATGCCTACTGCACTCATTACCCACAATCCCCACTTCACCAATGGCCCTGCCTCACCACTAATCTACAGCTTTCTGCAGAGATACCAATCTGAGCAAAACTCCAGGAATGCAGATATTGAGCTGATGTCTCTAGGGCTTTTTTGGAGTGAGTGTAGGCACTTCCTCCCTCCAAACTCTGCCTTTTTCATACTTGCAGAAGCCCTAGCAGCCAAAAATATACTCCACAGTAGCCATATCGGCAATAGTGCTTGGAATTCCAGACCACACAACATCTTCATTTTTCTTTAATACTATCATCCCCATAGAAACACACCAGTCTGGACTCCAAAGTATATCTGAAGTCACCTAATGTTTAAAAACAAAGGAAGGAACCCAATGATTAACTGGCAACAGGAATTTACTAAACTTTCTGACAATGACTTAATGATCTCAATGCGAGATATAATCATTTCCACAAATTTTGTTTTTGTTGTACACTTTTTTCTTGTTTTTTTTTACTTTCTTTTTTTTTTCTAGGAGAGGGAAGAAGGCACCGGCCTCACTGTAGGACACGAGGACACAACCCTGAGGCTTTACCGCGCTCACCTGCCTGGCCCGCAATACCGAGCGGCCACCTGCCATGGTCTCTCAGTCTCTTTCCCTTACTTTCTTTTTATTTAAATAGTTTTACTCCCACTTACCTGGAAACAAATGTACTATGATCAGCCACATCAATATTGTCTTTAAATAAAGTAAACTTTATATATGTGTACATAAACATATATGTACATACACACACACACACACACACACACACACACACATAAACTTAGCCCTGGATCACAAAACTGAAAACACTAAGAAAGCAAGTAATGAAGAGGGTTGATAAAGTACACTAGAAATAATATAAGATAGTGATCTAGAGTCTCAGATATTTCGGTGATGGAGAGGTAAGGTTACTGTTTACATAAAACCCATAATAAATCACACCATTGTAAACAAGTTACCCAAAATATAGTAATTTTTAATTGGGGTGGGGGACAACACCTGGCAATATTTAGAGGTTTTCTCCTGGCTCTGTACTCCTAGAAGTGCTCGGGAAACCATGTGGGATTGAACCTGTGCTGCCTTCATGCAAAACAATCACTGTGCCCACTGTCCTATCTCTTGAGCCCTTAAAATTTTTTAATGAATTTGCCAACCAGATAGAGTTTCAATGGAAGGGGTCTTTAGGACATTGGTGGAAGGATACTGACACTGGTGGCAGGTGTGAAATTAGAACATTGTATGACAGAAACTCAATTATAAATAGTATAAGACATAAATGGCTTCTATATTTAAAAAGGGAGGAGGAAGCAGTGAACTGATGAAATTAATCAACTATTCTAATCATTCAAGAACATTTATTTATAAGTATTTTCCCAAGTTTTCTGAGAGAAATAAAAATGAGAAAAAAGGCATTAAAATTAAAAGAAAATAATTTTAAAATGCCTACAAAGTGCTAGATAATCTTATGTCCATGTACTCTAAACCAGTACTCTTTACTATACACTTTATCAGAACCTTTTATGACCACAGTGCACCAGTCTGCACTATATTGAGATTTTATGCAAATATTGCAAATATAAACATATGAATATTTTATGGACATAGTACTGTTTTTATATTATTCAAAGTAGGTAAACGGCTCTCCCCAAAAAACGTTTAGGAGAGTTAAATTAACAAGTTCCAAACTAAATTTCAGCCTATTTTTCAATCCTTCAATGCCACAACATGTTTGCATAGACTACACACTTGTTTCTGAAGCCAAAGATGTCAGTTCTCCATCTGTAGACATTGAACCAGTATCAGCCAACATTAATGTCTATTTATTTCCTCTTCCTCTTTTGAGAAGAAGCTTTATTTAACAAAGTACCCATCACTGTGCAGGTGCTATTTCTAGGTTTAGCCAGCTGTCAAAGAGTAATTCTGACAGAATAATTAATAGTATTTATTGAGAGCAGCCTATTTAAGTACTTTTATTTAGTCTCTATAACAGGAGTCCTGTTCACTGTCCCTCAGACCATTGGAGGGTCTGACTCTAGTAAAAACAAAACTTATGAACGAATTCTTATGCACACTGCATTGATCTTATTTTGCAATGAAGAAACAAAACAGATACAAATACAATATGTGGCCCGCGGGCCATAGTTTGAGGACCACTGCATAACAATCCCATTCAATAATGCATGTTATATGCCATTTTTTAAAGTCCTTACCCAAGTTTATACAATGGTAAAGTAGAAATCAATGGATGTAAATTCAGATCATCTAACCCAGAATCAACTCGCTTAACTCACTATGATACTATGATGTAGTTCTCCAGAAACAGTTGTATCACAATGTCTTTTTATTTTTTTATTTATTTATTTATTTATTTTGGTTTTTGGGGCCACACCCGGTGACGCTCAGGGGTTACTCCTGGCTATGTATGCCGCTCAGAAGTCGCTCCTGGCTTGGGGGACCATATGGGACGCCGGGGGATCGAACCGCGGTCCGTCTCCTAGGCTAGCGCAGGTAAGGCAGGCACCTTACCTCCAGCTCCACCGCCCGGCCCCATCTTTTTATTTTTTTAAAAAGCTAGTGAACAAAAAAAAAAAAAGAACAACAACAAAAAAACTTAGTGAACAACAAAGTCATTTTATTTTTCACTCAATGGATAATTTTTAGCTAACTGGGAGCTTAGACATCATCTCATCCTTTATTTTTAGAGAGAAAAAATTTCAGAGATTTCACAATAGTAATAAAAATCAATAAATAAGCAGAGGTACAATAAAGTGTAAGCAAATAGGGGAAGTGTAAACACATTTAAGTCAAATAAAAAACTGTTAAACAATAAATTAAATGCTTTTCTCTGAAGTGTTAATTTTTAAAATTTATCCAAAACAGAGTCACCATGTTTGAACTGAACCATCTCCATAGACTCACTCTTTTCTCAAAAGAGATGTAAACAGAGCTGTGAAAGGTTATGACTACATGGGCCAACACAGCACAATGCTGGCCATCTCAGGAGAGGGCAGGCCCATCCTCTGCCCTGCTGAAGCCATGACTGCTACCTCCATCACCCCCAATCACTGGTTCCAAGAAGACCCTGCTTCATGCTTGATGCTCTATGATTCCCTTCAGGGACACCTAATTGACCACACTTCAAGTTACAGGAATTTGGATGCTGATATCACCAGGGTTTGTCTAGAAATTGTGGACAGGGCACTCTCCCCTGTATCTTTCTTCTTCCAAAAGGCCTGGCAGTTGAGTACATGCCCCTAGTATCAGTAATTGTGCTTTGAATGTCTGGACAACTTACTTTGTTTGATTCTGCCATTTTTATTGGAACAACCCAATGTAACAGAATGGACAGCTAAAACAAGAGCTAACTAAACCTCCTGCCATTGTATTAATGAATTCGTTGAAGATAAAATGATTTTATTATTCGTTAAGAAACAATAATTTTCACAAATGTGTTTGATACTGTACTTTTAGTTTCCTTATTTATTTTATGTTCTTCCATTTTTTCCTATTTTGTCAATAGCTTTTCTTTCACTTACCTAGAAATATGTATATTGTGATCAATTATGTCAACTATGAGATGACACAGCTGATCTTTTATTTAAATATTTTCTTAAAAAATTATCCAAAAAAGAGGCCAGTGAGATAGTTCAATGAGCTGAGTTCATATTTTAGACACAGGAGGTCTGGTTTAGATCGCCAGTACTGCATGGTCTATAGAGCAGAGAGCAGGGAGCAGCCAAAACATAAAAGAAATTAAATTTAAAATAAAGTAAAATATAGCCAAGAAAGTAGATGTAAGAGAATGTGAAATGATAGCCACCTTTGGAAAGTAATTTGCCAACTCCTCAAAATTTTAAACAAAACTATGTATGAACAAGTCCACACTTAAATATATACCCAGGAGAATTAAGATATGAGTCTTTATAAAATTTAGATACCAATGTTTGAGAAATCATTATTCATAAAGTCAGAAGGTGGAAATAATAGCCCAAATGTCCATTGACCAATTCATAGACAAACACTGTGTTTTGTGTCTATAAGATGAATTATTATTTAGTAACATAAAAGCCACAAAGTATTGGTACCTGATGCAATGTTCAGAAGCATTGTACTAAAAGAAATAACTAGTCACAAAAGACCACTTTGTATGACCTCACTTATAGAAATGTCCATGATAGGTAAATATAGAGAGAAAGAAAGAAGATTGTAGGTTTACTGGGATTAGGAATAGAATGTTTTGAAGAGTATGGATCGGTGGCTAATAGAAATTCTTTTGATGGGTAATAGAAGGGACAAAAACGTTTTCAAATTCAAATATGGCTGACTGTCTAAATACACTGAAAATAATAAAATTGCGTATTTTAAATGCGTCAACTTTCTGAAATGTCAAGTATATACTAACATATCTGCTTAAAAAATAAGACCCTATATTTTTCCTACTTTGACCATAAGTGTGTAGCAGAAATGCTAACAGAATTTCGTCCTGGTGTTTGTACATCCCCTTGCCCTTTATTTGAGAAAAGCACCAGTTATCACCAGCAGAGGGAGCTCAAATGATAGCTTTACTCACTCATCTCCCAATGTACAAAAAAGGGAGGTACAGTAACAAAGGAGACTTGAGGTTCACCTTGATAAAAGGATTTAAAAGCTGATATGAATATGTACTTCCTTAAAACAAACCCATACTGATTTACTTAACCATCTGAGTGACTCACTGACCCAGTAGTCTGCAGGATGGAATATGTTAGACCTTATATGTGTTTTCTGTACTTGTTTTTTAGGTAACTAGCAAAAAAACAAAAAAGACCAAGATTGGGTTTGGAGCCATAAAGGCACACGCTAACATGGATTTGTCCCCAGAATCCCATTTGGTCCCCTAAGGGATTCTTGAACTCAGAGTCAGGAAGGCATGCCCCCCAAAAACCCCACAAAGATCTATTTCATAAAATATCTTTGTTATTACATGATACATACATGTACCTCTAGCTCTAGACTCAACCAACTTAATAATGCCCTTGAAATACTTTGCATATTTATAAAAAATAAATATCAGAAATTTCTGTTCGAAATCCAGTCTTTGTTCAAAGAAAAGCTGGTATGAAAACTATCCTCATTGGGCAGGTGATGTGGTGGTATTTAAATAGTAACGTCCTACATGTGTGAGACTTTGGCTTTGGTCCCGTGAATGGCCTGCCTCCCCATCTCTGAATGTGGCCCTCGTGACCCCAAAGGCCACCAGAACATTGCTAGAAGTGACACAACAAATAAAAACTAAACTATACAGTTCAAATTGCCTTCATGTGGCTTCACGGAGGAGAGAATGTTCTAGACAGAGGAAATATTAAATAACTGTTGAGTCTACAAAGGAGGGGTTCCAAACTTCATCTTGGAGGAAACAGAACAAGATCTACAGACTGAGTTCGGAGAGGGGAAGCCCCAACTGAGATTAGTAAGTAGAGAAAGATCAGATCATAGAGGGCCCTGAGGGATATAGTAAGGAGATTTCTCTTCTTCTTAAGGAAATGAGGAACCACCTAAATAAAGAATCATAAACACAACTGTGGGTTCTCAGAATTGTCTTTGTAATAAACTATTCTGGCCATTAAGTGTAAAGTTAAAGAGACTGAAACACAGAAGAACATAATGCACAACAATTCTTGTTGTGAATGAAATGTCCTGCTCACGGATATGGAAAGTATAAGATTCAGTCTAGGCAAACAATAAGGCATGCTCTTGGGTCCATATAGTAGAAGCTTCCAAAACCATAACACCATCTAAGTTACTCTAAACCTCAATCCAAACCAATCCTAACAACATAATCCAAAAAGGTCAGTGGCTAAGAAAAATTCAGCAATGGTATCAGGGCTTCTCTAAGATTCCAGAGATCCAATCCCAAAAGGAGGATGTGGGATTTGATCCACTGTAATGTTTCCCAGAAAAACACATCTAATTAAAAAATGCATACATACTTCCTAAAGGTGGAGGCCCCTCTTGCGCCAGCTGTTAGAGTTACAATGGTGCATCAAATGAGTGTAATCAATTTTACACAGATGAGTAAAGATACATTTCAAGCTCAGCTTTGGACTTAACTAAATTTACATGCATGTTGTAGTGGAAAGAGCATGGAATGTAATTTCAGAGGACGTGGGGTCAACTCTTACTCTACTACTCACAGGCTCTATGACTTTTTGCAATTTATCCAACTTCTCCAAACCTCTGCATAAAACGTAGATGATAATGAAACCCATCTCCCAGATAGATAATGAACTGAAAGTGAGTATGCTCCATGCTCAGTGACTTTCAATCATTATTTTAGAAATATATCTCCAAAAATAAAATTAAGTCCCTTGAAATAAACAGTTTTACCAAAAAATAGTCATCGTTCTACAAAATTACATTATCTTTGATAACATTTTAACATGATTGGTCATGTTAATCTAATTTAATAAAGTGAAACATTTTGGGTGATTTTCTATATACATCAGGAAAAAGCAGTTATTAAAGCAATTGAGTATGCATTTTTAATACTTTAGAAGTTCTGGGTACTAGAAAATAAAGATATCAATCAAAGAAGTAAAAATTTATTTTCTAAAAATAAGATCATTGATTTCAAAAAAGTAATCTTAAAAACAAAACAGTTGTTCAACTAAAAATATTAAGAAAATATGGGAATCAGAGCAAAAGAAAGAAAAAAGAAAAAATGAAAGAAAGAAAGAAAGAAAGAAAGAAAGAAAGAAAGAGAAAGAAAGAAAGAAAGAAAGAAGAAAGAAAGAAAGAAAGAAAGAAAGAAAGAAGAAAGAAAGAAAGAAAGAAAGGAAAGAAAGAAAGAAAGAAAGAAAGAAAGAAAGAAAGAAAGAAAGAAAGAAAGAAGGAAACAAGGAAGGAAGGAAAGGAAGGAGGGAAGGAAGGAAGGAAGGAAGGAAGGAAGGAAGGAAGGAAGGAAGGAAGGAAGGAAGGAAGGAAGGAAGGAAGGAAGGAGGGAGGGAGAAAGAACAGGAGGGAGGGAGGGAGGGAGGGAGGGAGGGAGGGAGGGAAGGAGGGAGGGAGGAAGAAACAACATCTGTATATCTGGGCCTGAGGGATAGCACAGTGATTAAGCACTTGCCTTGCATGCAGCCTACACAAATTTGATTCCCAGCATCCCATATGATTTCCTGAGCACTACCACCAATGATATATGAGTGCAGAGCCAGGAGTAACTCTTGGGCACCTCCAGGTGTGACCCCCAAAACAAAAACAAAAACAAAAAAACAAGAAAGAAAAGAAAGAGTGGGAGAAGCTATTCACCCAATACCCATCAGATAAGGGGCTAATCTCCAAAATATACAAGGCACTGACAGAACTTTACAAGAAAAAAATATCTAATCCCATCAAAAAATGGGGAGAAGAAATGAACAGACACTTTGACAAAGAAGAAATACAAATGGCCAAAAGACACATGAAAAAGTGCTCCACATCACTAATCATCAGGGAGATGCAAATCAAAACAACGATGAGATACCACCTCACACCCCAGAGAATGGCACACATCACAAAGAATGAGAATAAACAGTGTTGGCGGGGGTGTGGAGAGAAAGGAACTCTTATCCACTGCTGGTGGGAATGCCGTCTAGTTCAACCTTTATGGAAAGCGATACGGAGATTCCTCCAAAAACTTGAAATCGAGCTCCCATATGATCCAGCTATACCACTCCTAGGAATATACCCTAGGAACACAAAAATACAGTACAAAAACCCCTTCCTTACACCTATATTCATTGCAGCAATATTTACCATAGCAAGACTCTGGAAACAACCAAGATGCCCTTCAACAGATGAATGGCTAAAGAAACTGTGGTACATATACACAATGGAATATTATGCAGCTGTCAGGAGAGATGAAGTCATGACATTTTCCTATACATGGATGTACACGGAATCTATTATGCTGAGTGAAATAAGTCAGAGAGAGAGAGAAAAACGCAGAATGGTCTCACTCATCTATGGGTTTTAAGAAAAATGAAAGACATTCTTGCAATAATAATTTTCAGACACAAAAGAGAAAAGAGCTGGAAGTTCCAGCTCACCACAGGAAGCTCACCACAAAGAGTGATGAGTTTAGTTAGAGAAATAACTACATTTTGAACTTTCCTTATAATGAGAATGTATGAGGGAAATGGAGAGACTGTTTAGAGTACAGGTGGGGTCGGGTGGGGAGGAGGGAGACTTGGGACATTGGTGATGGGAATGTTGCACTGGTGATGGGTGGTGTTCATTACATGACTGGAACCCAAATACAATCATGTATGTAATCAAGGTGTTTAAATAAAAAAATAAAATATTTATAAATATTTTAATAAAATTATCTTGATTTCTGAATTAAAAAAAAGAAAGAAAAGAAAATACAACACCTAATTTCTGTCATTTACTCCATTTTTGTTTGGGTTTGTTTGGTTGTTGGTTGGCTTTGCTTTCTGATTTGGAGGCACACCTGGCTGTGTGCAGTGCTTTCTCCTGGCTCTGTGCTTATTCCTAATTCTTTCCCCTGGCTCCTCTATCATTTACTCTTTACATGACTTTAGAAACATCCCTTAAACTTTGAAAACATCAATTTCAACGCTTACAAAGTAAAGATAATAGAACATAGTTCATCAATTTACTATGAAAAAAATAAAATTTAAGGTATGTTTGTACAAAGTGTATTTTACTTTTTGTATAGAGAGGGTTACATTGGAATGTTTTTGAAGATATTTTTATTTTATCATTTCTGTTTTTATTCAAATAGATTAAATTGGTCACTTTAAGTAGTCTCTTTGCTTGTCACTCTATCAAAATCTTTGTCAAGGGGCTGCAGAGATAGGACAGCAAGTACATGGCCTTCTACAAGGATCTAGGTTTGATCCCTGTCATTCCCTAGATCTATCACTGACATCCCATGAGTCCATCTAGGACAATTTTTTTTGTTGGTTTTTTGTTTTTTTTTTTTTGATTTTTGGGCCACACCCAGCGGTGCTCAGGGGTTACTCCTGGCTGTCTGCTCAGAAATAGCTCCTGGCAGGCACGGGGGACCATATGGGACACCGGGATTTGAACCAACCACCTTTGGTCCTGGATCGGCTGCTTGCAAAGATAGCTGTGCTATCTCTCCGGGCCCATAGGATAATTTCTGAACATCTCTGAGTGTGGCCCAAAATCAAACAAAATGTTTTTTCGTTTTTAAGTATTTAATAGCCCTCTATAAACTTGATTCTTGGTTCTACCTCTTCATTGTAAATCTTTGGAAAGTTTGGGGGTGTTTGTTTGGTTGGTTGGTTTTTGCAGTGCCAAGAATCGAAGCCAGGGCATCACACCTAGAAAGTGGTTCTCTACTTCCACCACATCTCTGACCAGAGCTTATTTTACTCTTGGTTACCTATTCGTCTTTTCTGTTTGTTTAAAATATGATCTTCCCCATGGCTGCTAGAATGCTACTTTCCCCTGATTATTTTCCCTCCCTGCTGATCACTCTGACCTATATTTGACTAGTAATGCTTCAATGCTCTGACCGCCACACTTGATCTTTGAAAGGGTAGATAGACTTCAGGGAATTCCAGGCTCAGACTTTGGATTTCTTCTATTTTCTATTTACACTCATTATCTTAATGATTTTGAGCAATCTTGTGGCTTTTAATTCCTTCTGTAGTCTGATCATTATCAGGTTGAAATTACCAACTCAATTCTGAGCGCTACACAGTCACCCACTTATGTAAGAATCACAAAATGAACGTGTCCCATGCCAACCTTCTTTTATCCTGAACCTTTTCCTTCCACAGACCACCTCATCACAGTTCATAAAAATATCAATCCTTCCAGTTAGTCAGCTCAAAAAACTTAGCTTCTTTTTGGAATCTTTCCTCTTTCTCACAAATCCCAGATCCAATCCATCAACAAATCCTGTCAGCTCTGTGTTCAGAATATATCTAGAAGCCAACCTCTAATCCATCCATATGTCCTCACTTCCTCCCTGGCTACCCTGGCCAAGCCATCACTTGGATTACAATAACCTTACCTTTTCACTTAGCTCATCCTAAATCATCTATTTCCCCACCACAAGTCATTCTTTGTCTTCAGAGACAAAGTAGTTCCTTTGCACAAACCCTCCAGTGGCTCCAGGGGGGCGGGGGGGGGGCAGAATTTCAAGTCCTAACAGTGACTCTCTTGAATCCATCTTTATTCTTAGAGTTCCTAGCTGCGCTGATTTTACGGCTGTCAGTCAACCATGGTAGGCCTGTTTCTGCTCACACAGGTGTCTTTGCTTTGCTATTTCTCCTGCTCAAAAAGTCCCTCAGGCACCCAACTCTATGTCTCCTTCTCCTCCTTCCACCCCACTTTTATTCTGAGGTTACTTCCCATGAACTTTGCCTGGACCATGGATTTAAGACTGCACTTGACCAGTTCATCCTCACAATCCCTGCCTTTCCATTTTGATTTTTTTTGGGGGGTCACACCCAATAGCACTCAGGGGTTACTCCTGGCTCTGAAATCGCTCCTGGCAGGCAGAGGGTGGTTGGGAGGACCATATGGGATGCCAGGATTTGAACCTCTGTCTGTTCGAATCTACTGTGTGCAAGGCATAAAGCCCTTCCACTGTGCTATCTCTCTGGCCCCTGATATTATTTTAGAGAATTACCACTTGGCATTGTATATATGGAGTTTCCTATCTCTGTAGCATGAAGGTTTTCCTTAGAAAATGAAGGATGAGAATTTTTGTCTGTCTCATTTGCTTGTGATATGCCCAGGACTAAGAACAGTGCCTTGTCATAGCCGGCACTCAATAGCTATTTGTTTTATAAAAGAAAATGAGAAAGGAACTTTCCTTGGGCCAAGAATAGTTGTTAATCAAGCTCCTAAAAATAATTAAACCCTTAAGGCTTTTGGCACATGCAGAGGTTAATTTTCTAATTTAAAAATCTGACTTATGAAAGAAGCAATCTATTAGAGCACACATAATAATAAGTCCCTTAGTATTCAATACTCTGTGTACGTGTAAATACGCATGCATACATAAATAGAGCCCATGAGGAAAACGCATTCTTTTTATGGTTCCTCATTAGGTTTCATTTGTACATCAAACTAGAATTTAATTTTTAATAACCTGATGCAATTTTTCTGCCAAGAATTTCTATTCTTACTTATCTTTGAGAATAATAATATGGCATGTGTTTTGCAAAGCAGTATTTTTTTGAATGATTAGGTAATCACTATTAGATTTTAAATTAAAAGTAAGAGAGTAGCTCCCCTTCTTTCCAAAGAATTTCCAATAGAATAAAAGTCGTTTTTTTTTAATTAAAGAACCTTAATGAAAGAACAATAAGGAAAGAAATTTTAGGGCAAAGAAAATTCCTTCATAGTATTCTTTTCCTCCCACCCCTCCTTCATCATTTTTTTAACTGACCATAATAATATCTTTTTGTGTTGAATTTTGGTTTTACAATCCTCTACTATTTCAAGAAATATTGATTGCTATAAAATGCCTTCTTAGTGTTCTGGCTATAAATTGGCATAAGAACTTAAATGTACTAGAGATATTTAGTATCATTATTAGAATAAACGTGTTCTTTACCACCTAAATTTACTATAGAATAAACTACTCTTTTACTAGTCTTTCACCGTAGACTTAACAAAAAATTATTTCTAGAGACTAAAGAGATAGTACAGGAGTTAAGTGTTTACCATGCAGGCAGTTGGCCACATTTAGATCACCCCCAGAACTATATGTAATCTCTTGAGCCCTACCTGGAGTTATCCCTGAGCACAGCTGGAATGTGCCCCTTTCCCAAATTTGTTTGCCTAAGGCCTTGGAGCAACTCAAAAGACTGGACTCCACACTGTGAATGCAGGAGACCTAGATTCTATCTTTATTACTGCATAGTCCTTCAAGAACTGCTAGGAGCAAGATCTGAGCATAGAAATGGAAGTAACTTCTGGCCACCACAAGATGTGACTCAAAAACTGAGAATTAAAATTTCCTTTGCCTTCACCACATACATAATTTTTATTTTACATTTTAAATAACTTCCAAGTGTGTGGAAGGAAAGATAAAAAGCTGCCTATCAATAGTTTCTAAAGAAAGACGTATTAAATTTTTTTCATCTATATCTTAGAATAGACTGTGCTTGATTTTTTTTCTCAAACCGATCTCTTCTTTTAGATTGTTCTGCTTTTCCAAAGTCTGTGACATCACTTTTTCTTTCATTGTGACTAATATACCTTTTGTTTTAAGAAATACTTGCCAGATTTTTCCACATGTTCTGTCTGGGCTATGAGCTCAGAATCTCAGTTTGAAGGTTATAAAGCATTTTGGAAATGAAAAAAAGCACAATGTCAAATGCTTTCAGCTTCAAGCGAAAAATGCAACATCTTCTGCAATTGCATCTATAGACAAACCAGAGGAAAATGAACATTAGATATCAATATTAGTGTTGATTAACAATTAGTTGATCACAATGACTTGCCATTAAAGATTCATTTAATTCTGTAGGACATACTCACCTTGCTCTTAAAACTTTCTCTTTTTTCTTTTTTAAATCTTTATTTAAGCACCATGATTACAAGAATGTTTGTAGTTCGGTTTCAATTTAACTTAAGGGTAAGAGAAATAGTTCCAGAGACAGTTCAAGAATGCTCTCTGCATAAAGGAGGTCCAGATTTATACCCAACACCACATGTTTTCCTGTGCAGCTACAAACAGAGCCAGGAGTAGTACCAGCACTACAGAGTAGAACCAAAAGTTAAACAAAGATATCCTGTGCTGACTGGCCACACCTAATGGTGCTCTTTCGCCACAATTTCATGAATCCCCAAATATACCCTTTACCTTTCAATATTATCATCAAACTTCCAATCTTATTTCCCAGTTCTCTCCCTGAACTTGCAGTGGTCCTCAAACTATGGCCCACGGGCCACATATTGATTTTGTATCTGTTTTGTTTCTTCATTGCAAAATAAGATCTATGCAGTGTGCATAAGAATTCGTTCATAAGTTTTGTTTTTACTAGAGTCAGACCCTCCAATGGTCTGAGGGACGGTGAACTGGTCCCCTGTTTAAAAAGTTTGAGGACCCCTGCCTGAAGCATCAACTTGAATGCCCAGTTGAGCCCTTAACGGCTCATCTCAATACCCCAAAACTTTCTGTTCCCACATTTGCTGGGGACTTTCTTCCAGGACTTTAAAGCTCAATAAGAATAAAGTGAACCAGTGGTCTCTCTGCCTCCTTCCTTCAGTCAACCTCAAGGTCTGCTACTAGTATCAACCTCATAGCTTCTTATGATAGTACAAATTTAGCCCTTAATGAATTTTTTCTTCAATAAGTTTTTTACATCCCCAATAGTTTATTTTTAAATGGAATAATAGCAACTTTTCAACTTGTTCTTTAATTCATCTTCTTCCAGGATTATAAAAGTCTTTCTCCATTGTCAACTTATTACTTATCCTTCAAGACCTAACTCAGACACACAATTTGCTATAAAACCTTTCCTTTTGTCACCAGGATACTTTCTTGCTCCCAAACTCCCTTGACTTTTTATAAATTTGACTCTAATGAATTTCGCTAGTATGATTGTCTAAACTGCATATTTCTTTCCAAATTGAGAGTTCACACAGTATAGAGAGTCAAATTTGTTACATATATAGAAAGTTCTCAGAACCTCAGTTTACACATCTGAGGGATAAGGAAAATAAAATAAGTAATGCAGAAAGAAAAATGTGTGTCCACAAAGATGTTTAAAATGAGAAAATATGGGTCAAAGCAATAGCACAGCAGTAGTTTGTTTGCCTTATACTCGGCTGACCTGGGATTGACCCAGGTTCAATCCCCGGTATCCCATATGGTCCCCTTAGCCTGCCAGGAGTGACTTGTGAGTTTAGAGCCAGGAGTAATCCCTAAGCTCCACAGAATGTGGCCCACTAATAAAATAAAATAAATATAAATAAATGAAATGGGGGCTGGAGAGATAGCATGGAGGTAAGACATTTGCCTCTCATGCAGAAGGTATGCAGAAGTGGTTCAAATCTCAGCGTCCCATATGGTCTCTGAGTCTGCCAGGAGCGATTTCTGAGCATAGAGCCAGGAGGAACCCCTGAGCACTGCCGGGTGTGACCCAAAACCAAATAAATAAATAAATAAATAAATAAATAAATAAATAAATAAATAAATAAAGTGAGAAAATAATACCTTGGGGGAAATTATGACAACTAGATTCAAAATATATGTATACTTTAAGTTCAGGGATGGACTCAAGCGGTAAACCACATGTCCTGTATATATACAGGTTCAGGTCCCTGCACTGAAAAATACATATATACATACATACATATGTATATTTGTAATATACTTATCTACTATATATGTTACCTGTAAGGATATAGATTACATGTGATGCTAATCACTCTTATCTTCAAGAGATAGAGTTGTGAATTATTTTTTTAAGTCCTGTATTTATTTTCCAATGTTTCTATAACCAATGTGCATCCCTCTTGTCACTGACTCATCAAAAACACACTTATAGGATGCATTAAGAAAACTGTTTGGGCCAGAGAGATAGCATGGAGGTGGGGCATTTGCCCTGCATGCAGAAGGACAGTGGTTCGAATCCTGGCATCCCATATGGTCCCCCAAGCCTGCCAGGAGTGATTTCTGAGCATAGAGCCAGGAGTAACCCCTGAGCACTGCAGGGTGTGACCCAAAAATGAAAAAGAAAAAAAAGAAGAAAAGAAAAGAGAAGAAAAAGAAAACTGTCATGGCCTAATGATCCCAAAATTATTAAAAAATATATTAAATAATTAAAAAATACAAATATTATAAAAGGAAATTCTTTACTATGGTGGTGACTGGAAAAGTTGAAAGCAGAATAAAGTATCCTAGAAATCACTTACCAAAAATAGGTAGCACAATTTATTGAGAAACTGAAATGGCTCCTGAAAACTACTTTGGGTAGTTTTAGCTTACTGTAGCACCATTGGGAAAGAGCAAAATGGAAATGGAGACCATTGCATTAAGCCTCTGATCAATAGTTTATGTCTGGTTCAAATAAAAGCATCCACATCAAGAAAGATTTGAAACTGCAAAGATAATGTGATAGCCAGCAATTCAAGAGTTTGAAAGTTTCTGAAACTGCAAATTCAACATATTCATCTTTAAACTCAATGTCTTTAAAGCTTGCTTCTTTTGCAAAGCTTAAAAGTATGACTTTGGGGTCTAGCAAAACATAGATTTTTATGTCAGTTCTGTTGCTTAACAGCAGGCCAACTTTGGAAAGTTATTTATTCCTCTAAGCATCTCTTCTAGTATTTGTCTAAGAGGGGATAATAGTATTTACTCTAAAGATTATTGGTAGGAAGAAATGAACAAAAGAAAGTGTTTGTCAGTTACTATAGCACCTGGCACAAATAAAAACTCAAAATTAATTAACAATATTTTTGCAGTATGCAATCATTATCTACCCAGTCTCCATAGCAAGAGGCAACAGACATTTCTCCCTGCAGAGACCATAGTCACCAAATTCTGCTAATTATGTTTGAGAAATCTAACCACTTTCTCCTCCCCCATATCTATTTATCTCATAGAGCTGTTTCTTGCCTCTTATTTAAATTTGCATGCTACCATCAGTAATCACTCCTGTCTCTGATCCTGCCACCCATCTTAAATTCTCCAGTAGTTCCCTATGCTAACACTAACACTCTCTATTCCCAAAGATCAACTATTACTAAGTCATTCTCTTACTTAAAGATGCCCTGGTCCCCTGTTGCAAGAGGATCACAACCTTACTTTGTAAATATCACCCCTTAATGGATCTCTAGGCCCCATTTTTTTTCTACAGCAAGGCAAGCACTTCACTATCTGTTCCAAAGAGTATTTTCTTGGATTTTTTTTTTTTTTTTTTTTTGCACTGCTTGTGGTTGTGCTCAGAATTTACTTTTGGCTCAGCTCTTTACTCAGGGATCACTCCTAAAGGAACCATATGGAATTTTTGGAGTTAAAACTTAAGCTGTAGGGCTGGAGAGATAGCACAGCGGTGTTTGCCTCACAAGCAGCCAATCCAGGACCTAAAGTGGTTGGTTCGAATCCCGGCGTCCCACATGGTCCCCCGTGCCTGCCAGGAGCTATTTCTGAGCAGGAGTAACCCCTGAGCATAGCCGGGAGTGGCTCAAAATCCAAAAAACAAACAAACAAAAAAAACTAAAGCTGATTGTGTGAAAGGCAAATGCTTTATGCCCTGTACTGAATGATTTCATGGGTCTGGAGTGATAGCACAGTGAGTAGGGTGATTGTCTTTTTATGAAGTTGCAGAAAGCAAAGACCAATGACCATTAGTTTATATGAAAAAATTAGCATTCTTAGATATAAGTTGCAGAAAGCAAAGACCAATGACCATTAGTTTATATGAAAAAAATTAGCATTCTTAGATCTAAAATATATGCTGCCACCTCATATCAAATAGCACATATGACTGAAAATAACACTAACATCTAATAAAAGCAGGAATAATTAGATAAATACTTGAGCTGTAGTTAGTAAATTGTTCCCTGAAAGTAATTTGATGGTGCAACTCTCATTGTTGGTGTGAACAAAGCTTGTAGAAAGACAGCCATGAAGTAAGTGCACTGAATATTGGTTTTGCTTTTTTCACATTTGCTGTCAAAGCACAAAGGCTGTGCAGAGGATGCGGCTCAAGGGTAAATCTCAGATCTGGCATATGTGAGTCTCTGGGTTCAATCCCAGGAACAGATGAAAAATAATAAATGAAAATCCTCTGCAGTTTTTCCTCTGTTAAGAAAAACAGGTCCCAGTGTAGGTCTTTCTAAAAGTGGACTGAGATAATGCCAACTTTCAAAATACAGGGGATGCCTGGTGTGTGCTACTCACCCTGCTGCATGCTGCCCTTCTCATAGGTGACTGAGCCGGTGACCCTCCCTTTCAGCTTTCCACCCTCAGCCAGCAATCCTGGCAGGAAATTAGGGAAAAAATGGAAGTGGGAAAAGTAGAGAAAATATGAACACAGGAGAGGGATGACGGGGGTGGGAAGAGAGGATGCTGCTCATCTCTTAGAAAACGCATTTTAGAATTATTTTTAAGCTACAGTGAGATTTTCTTATACCAAGTAGCAACCTAAAAATCTATGTAGAGGAGGAGTTGATGAAGCCTAAAATCAAAATGTTATTCCTTGTGTAGAAAAATGAAAACAAACAGGCTCATTTTATTAATCCGCAAACTCAACAACACTCAACAAAGGGTTTCTGTAAATTTTAATTGCAGCAATCTGGACAGTGTTTTTTTTATGACTCATTGACTTAAGCCACAATGTTTGTGCAATATATTTTGCCCTACTTTATGAGATTGTAATTGCAGTGAAATGCTACTATGCATTCAATTAAAATACATCAAGACATTAAAATGAAGTTGGGGGGGAGGGGAAGTGCACGTGCTAGGTTTTTGTTTTGCTTTGTAAATCCTGCACGTCCATGGCATAGAAACCGTACATCATTCTTGTAGGTGAGCACCACAATTACTTCTCCTTACTTTTAACTTTTTTTTTTTTTGGTCCACACCCGGTAATGCTCAGGGGTCACTCCTGGCTATGCGCTCAGAAGTTGCTCCTGGCTTGGGGGACCATATGGGACGCCGGGGGATCGAACTGTGGTCCGTCCAAGGCTAGCGCAGGCAAGGCAGGCACCTTACCTCTTGCGCCACCGCCCGGCCCCCAACTTATTTTTTTTTTGCTTAAAATCTGTTTTCATTTATCTAAAATTTGCTTACGAATGGTCATGTATTTGCTGGTAGTTGAGAGTCAACACCTAACATGGAGAATTTGTCTATTTACTGTTTCACAAATCTGCTCCATGTTCTGCAAAGAGAAGTGTTTTCAGTAGCATTCCCACAAACTCCAGAGTGGATGCTTCCTCTGCTCCCTTACTTTTAAACTCTATGGAATTTCTCATCCACCCCCCCCCCAATTCAGTGAGATCTCCTGTCCCCTTTTCCTGTCTATTTCTTCTAAAATTGCTTATATGTGGGGACATCGGTAGAGGGACATGGACACTGATGAAAATGTTGGAATATTGTTCCCCTGAAACTGAATCACGAATAACTTTGTAATTCAGGGTCATTTAGTAAAAAATTAATCTATTTATTTTAAGATAAAAATAAAATAGCGTATGCAATAAATAATATAGGGGCCAGGATGGCAACTCAGTGGTAGAACATATATTTGGTGTGAATGTGTCCTTGACATTTCCTGTCACAACCCAAAACATATACATCCTAAACTATGTCAATTCTCCTTGGTCCATAGTCCTTGACAAAAATATTACGGTCAGAGATAGTGCAGGCTGCAGAGTTTTGGGGGAATTGAAGGATAAAATATTCCACGCATTTTCTAAATATTTCATGAGTTGAAGGAAGCACCTTGCAATCAAGCACAGCAGTATTTCTGCATCAAAATGAATGAATGTTGATTTGAAATGAGAGGAAGATTATAAACAACTCAGATTTGCTGAACTAAGGTCATGCTAACAAACTTGTCTATTTTCAGAGATCTTAGAATTTTAACATTGTAAGTGGGGGGGTTATAAATCTCAACTGAAGTAACCAGCCTTGGAAGAAGCAGATCTGGCAGCTGTTAGGGAATCTGCAAGCTTATAGCACCTCAATATTTGGAAGGAGACCATATTCCAAGTCCCAATTATTTAAAATGAGTTTGTGGACATAGAAAATGGTAAAAATCCTAAAGCTACGGCTACTAAAATGACCGGAAAATATTATTAATCACATTGGTTACAGGAGAGAGTTTGTATACAAAGGTAGTTTGGGTTTTTTTGTTTTGTTTTGGTTTGGTTTTTGGTTTTTGGGTCACACCCAGCAGCGTAAGATGTTACTTCTGGTTCTGCACTCAGAAATCACTCCTGGCAGGCTCAGCAATATGGGTTGCCGGGATTTGAACCATCTTCTGTCCTGGATCTGCTGTGTGCAAGGCAAATGCCCTACTGCTGTGCTATCTCTCTGGCCCCTAGAAAGGTAGTTTTAGCAAAATCAAAGCATATAAATATAACAAGGAAAATCATTTATTTGCTAATTTCTTCTCTTTTTTATTATTCATTTTATTCTTAGCTTGAAAAGAAAAACTGCCTCTGGTTTACATGTGAGTTTGATTGAGGTTCTTAAGAATAGAACCATGTTTATTATCACATGTGAAATGAGACAAGTGGATTAAACTAAGCTATAAATTGATAATATCATAGGCACTGCCCTTTCTTTTCGCATTCTGGGAACATGTGGATATATTTAAAAGTTTCCTTTACAATGGATAATAATAAAGACGTCCGATTTATTTTGTATAATAGGCTATTTCAAAATAATGAATTAGCTAAACTAATGCTTTCTGGCAAAATAAATAATTCTGAAAGAAAGTAGATCTTTATTCTTAAATCCCCCTACCTTCTCAATTAATTGAATTTTGTTGGTGAAAGGAAGTTAAGAAATTCAGTATAATCCTGATTATATCATGAATGTAAAATGAGCAGTGTAAATAATGGGCTCTATACTCTTTCACACAAGTTAAATAAGTCCATAATAGCCCACCAGTTGTGTAAACATCATTTCACTATACTTGTAAAAGAAATATTGACTTACCTGTTAACCAAAATTATCCTGGCATGCTTCAGCTAAGCTTATTAGTAATTCTTGTGGTGTACATGAAAGTTTTTAGTTGTGGACTTTTATCAAAGATTAAAGAATTAGGAAATCATCTATTTAGCAAGCCCAGAAAGTAGACATGTACCAAGCTACACTTTACCAGAAACCATCATAGGAGCTTTTAGTCCAGGAGTCTAAGAAATGAAATGAGATTTCTAATGTGGCCTAAGTTCATTATACTGAGATGCCTTCCAAACTCATAAAATAAGAACATCTCACCCAGAATCATGAGGCATTGTAGTTCAGTGGTAAAGCAGATTAATGTAAAGCTGTGAATGTGGAGAACCCAGCATAAAATACTAAATGATTAAAGAAATAAATAAACCCACATAAATACTAAATGTTCAACTTTAGTCTTACTCACCTTATTATCAGGTCTCAGGAGGTTGGGATTTTTCTCTGACATCTTTCTTAGATGCATTCCTAAATGGCTATTTGTTGAAAGAAGCTGAAAATATGTGTGTTCTTATTTTCAATATGTACATTTATGTGAATTACATATCTTTACATATGTGTATGTATTTGAAAGAGATTGAGCACATGCAATTTTTTAAAAGCACTTTTTATTCTGTTTCAACAGATTCCACTGAAGTCCCAAAGACTACAAATAAAAATAAAAAATCAGGGGCTTGAATGATAGCACAATGGTAAGATGTTTGCCTTGCATACTGAGGACCCAGAACAGATCCAGGTTCAATCCCTGGCATCCTATATGGTCTCCCAAGCTTGCCACAAGCAATTTCTGAGTACAGAGCCAGGAGTAACCACTGAGCACCTCCAGATGTGGCCCCCAAACTAAACAAAATCATACATGGAGTTTTGTTTATCAATAAAATAATGGCAAACCTAAAATTTTATCCAGTTCAAATTTGTATGTGACTAGTGTTGCATAGTCCTAGGGGTGTATGGATAGATGGTAAGGCCTTTCCTGGCCGGCCTGGTGCCTGCACCCCCTTTGGCCCACGGATCTGTGGTTTCATGATAAGGGCGAGAAAACGATCCACAGGAGTCAGATGAAGTTTCAGGAGACATTTAGCTTTATTACAAGGCCTTGCCCGCCATGTGCATATTCCTCACATGGCCTTTAAACTAAGCAGCCTCTTTCCTGCTCCCGTATCCATCCCGTCTCTCATCTCTCCCTCTGCTGCGTCTCTCTTGCTGAGTCTTCCCTTCATCCCTCACCCAGACAATTCTTAATTACCAACCACAGACCCTCCCAGGAAGTTAGGGGAGGAGTAAGAACTAGAATTATCAAAATATTTGGAAACAGATAGAGAACCTAATGTAACAAATTTGGGAAAGAATTTTGGGAACCAAAATCAATGGAATGAGACTCAATGGCCACTATTAAGAAAATCTTTTAATTCCCTCCCTCTCCTTGAATTTGGGGTAAGAACTATATCTAGCTGATAAGTTTGTTAGAAGAATCCAGTGAGATCACTTCTTGGCCTTTTGGCTAAGATCAAGTGAGAATCCAATAAGAATTTGGGTGTGTGGAAAGGACTGGGTCAAATGTTGGTGCAATTTGAGAAACCAAGCTTATAAAGTAAATGGCATTTGCCATAAAACAGGAACCATGGCAACAGTAGGCTTTCTTGAACTACCACCTTTGAATATGGCCCCAAAATAAATAAAATACCTGTTTTCTTCATTTTTATTAGCTATGGAAACGTGATTAATATAAGTGCATCCAGATAGTACAATCATCATTAGCTAATCTAGGTTGATTTGAATCATTATGGTTTTCTACATGAGGTTTAAGGCCTACGAGCCCTTGTGAATTGTTGGTGGGAAGATACTCAGGGTCACACCCAACAGTGCTCGGGATTTACTCCTAGCTCTGTACGTAGGGTCACTCCTGGTGGTACTCAGGGGTCCACATACGGTGTAGGAGATGGAACTAAAATGAGTTACATGCAAGACAAGTGCCTAACACCTGTACTAC
This sequence comes from Suncus etruscus, assembly GCF_024139225.1. Taxonomy (NCBI): domain Eukaryota; kingdom Metazoa; phylum Chordata; class Mammalia; order Eulipotyphla; family Soricidae; genus Suncus; species Suncus etruscus. The sequence goes on from NC_064858.1 coordinate 100,965,205, forward strand.
CTCTACAGCTCCAATCTTTGTGAATTTATCATGTCATTTGGAAATATTCATGTCTAACTATGCTTTTAAGTATTCACTGAACATTCTTGATTACAAATGATCACGGCTACTTCAAACAATAAAACTGAATTGTGGGGTGGTTGGTTCGAATCCCGGCGTCCCATATGGTCCCCCGTGCCTGCCAGGAGCTATTTCTGAGCAGATAGCCAGGAGTAACCCATGAGCACTACTGGGTATGGCCCAAACCCCCCTCCCCCCTCAAAAAAAAAAACAAACCCGAATTGTGTCATTTACCCCATTAGGAAGTGACAAAATGATATAAGTGGCTTTATATCCAGCTATTTTTTTTATCAAATTAAAAAATATTCTTTATGAAGCTTGCCACAAAGAGTGGTGAGTTCTGTTGGAGAAATGACTACACTGACAACTACCTGACAATGGTAGTGAATGAGAGAAATAGAATGCCTGTCTTGAATGCAAGCAAGGAGTGGGGAAGGAGAGAGAAGGAGGGCATTTGTGGTAGGAATGTTGCATTGGTGAAGGGATCTTCATTTTTATACATCTAAACTGAAACCAAGCTACAAACATGCTTGTAATCATGGTTCTTAAATAAAGACATATATTAAAATATTTTAAATTTTAAAAAATCAAAAAATCTATGTATTGCGAAAATAATGGTTTACAACACTATGTAAACTTTAGGAATATAACTCAGTACCTCAACATATGGATTTACCTACCGGATCATTTAAAATGTATAATTCAATTAATAAGATAAGTACATTCACTGTGTTGTTCAAGCATAACATCCATCTAGCTACAAAGCAGTTACATCACATCACCACCAACAGAAACCACATAATCATTAAGAACCACTTCTTATCTCTCCCTTAACCCCTCGCCACTTATTTATTCATCTTTTGAGGAGCACAAGTTGTATTCACCTTCTGTCCATGGTAACAATGCTCCTATAAATATTGTGTTCAAATATTTGAAAACCAGTTTCTAATTTAGGGCTTCATATACTGAGGAATGGAATTATTGGGTCATATGGTTCCTCTGTCTTAATTTTGTTGTTTTGAAAAACCACTTCACAGTCTCTTAAAATTACTGCACTATTTTTCTTTTTTACCAGCAATATGTGGATTCTGAATTTCTTATATCTTCACTAACACTTGTTTTTATGCCTCATCCTTTCCCCAATTTAAACTCCGGGCTTTCTAATGGGTATAAAGTGGTATCTCATTGGGGCTTTGATTCACATTTTGCTAATGACTAATAATGCTGAACATACTTGCTTGTATTTCTTGGCCACTTGCACATACTTTTTAATGTCTAGTCAAGTTCTTGGCATTTTTTAATTGGGCTGTTTGTCTTTTTGTTACTGAATCTTTATATGACAGAAATTAACATTTTTATCTTTGAATATTTTCTCATTCTGTGGATAGTCCCCACTTCCAAGATGATATTCATTGGTGCACATTTTTTAAAAAAAAATTAATGTATTCCCATTTCTGATTATTTTTTCCTGCTATGATTTGTGCTTTTGGTTTCACATCTTCAGAATCCATTGCCAAGTTTGGTATCACAAAATTTACTGCTACGTTTTCTTCTTAGGGCATTGATGATATTTTAAAGATTTTAGATTTAGGTATGTCATCTCTTATGTGTTTATAGATTCCTGTGTTTAAAGGACAGTTTTAGGGATTTCCTTCTCTCATTACTAATACAACATTAGTCAGTTTCTTCTGAGCTTTCTCTACTGTCAAAATAAAGTTTTCAAGGACCTCTAGGTTTCCTTGTCCTGGGTGCTCATGAAGTCAAAGGACAGTTTCCATCGGGGTCTATCTCTTAAATTCCTCTCTTTTATTCACATACTTCCCCCAGAGACAGTGGAGCAGAGACACATGAGTCACAGCCCTCTCAAAATCACCTAAAATTTGGAAAGTGATTTTTTCCAAGGAGGAAAAGTCTTACCAAAAGGAGAGAAGAGAGAGAAACACTGGGCATAAAAACAAACAGTTGGGGCAGGGGGAGGAGTAACAGATGCTCATTATCCCTGTATTCTGTCATTTATTGAATCTGCTTGATGTGAAGTTGTTAACAAGACTCCTAAAAGAAAACACAAGGAGAGAGAAAGCCAAGTTCCAGACATTATACGATGGAGAAGAGCCTAGATGAATAATAGCCCTTTCTGCAAAAAAGGTAACAGAGACTTAGAAAGTCTCACTCTGGGGACTGGGGACATAGCTCAAATTCCTGTTGTATCCACCCTGTATGTGCGAGCCCAGAGTTCAATCTCGGGCATCACATGCCACACACACACACACACACACACACACACACACACACACACACACACACACACACATGACCCCTGACCCTGTATCATTTGCAACACTGATGGGTGTTTCCACCTTCCAAAAGAAAGAACATTTTATTATATACCTTGAATAAAACAGACTGAATTTGACAATCCTAAATTCAAATTCATTCTAAACCCCCCCAAATTATGCATTTTTAAGTCACACTGACATCAGAGAAAGTACTGGTGAAAGTTCTTAGACAGTGGAGATATAACCATATTTGGGTCCCTTTTAGTAAGCTGGGAACCAAACCCAGGGCCTCACATATGCGAGACTAGTACTCTAAAGTTGAGTATTATTTGTAATCAAGCTGCACAATATTTAAGTACCCACTTCCATGTGTCTATAATATGAATCTTTCAGGTAAAAAAAAGACATGTGGATTAGATCCTATTTTCAAGGACAACACAATACAAAACAAATTCACATCCAGGAGAACACTAAGGTTAAACTATAACAAACACTTCAGTGAGCTCCATCACTCTTAAGATTCCTATTCTGAGTCTGTGACCACCATGAAGAGAACTAACTTGCCCAGCTCTAAGTCATTTCTGTATCTTAACCATGTTCTACCAAGGATCACTGATTCATGCTTGATGTATGTTGAGGTCATGGGCGATTCTCCAGAAAGAGTAAGTCTTAGATTCCACTTTAAAAAAAAAAAAAAGTAATCTGTGTATAGTTGTGGGTTGTTTTTTATTTTTCTTTAGGGAAGAAAATAGCAGTAAACTTTCCATAAATGTGAAAGGAATGACTGGGAGAAGAGTTGTGTGAGAGTAAACAAAAAGACAATAGAGGATGTGGTATGCGTAGGGATAGGAATTGGACACTGCAGTGCTATCCAGAAACCTGGGTTAATTTACAATCTCCGATAGCTGCTGCCAAGTTGTCCCAAATCTCTGAGTCACATTTCTTTTATTTTCAAAATAAAGAGGATTGAGTAAATAAAAATTAGCCACTCCCTCCCTCCAACAGATCCAGAAAATCTTAAACTTGTTAAGGATGGAATTCACCCAAGAAAATAACATATTTAGAATACAGATTTAAGGGTCGGAGCTGTGGTGCAGCGGTAGGGCGTTGGCCTTGCATGCTGCTGACCTGGGACAGACCATGGTTCCATCCCCCAGCGTCCTATATGGTCCCCCAAGCCAGGAGCAATTTCTGAGCGCAGAGCCAGGAGTAACCCTGAGCATCATCGGGTGTGGCCCAAAAAAAAAAAAAAAAAAAGATACAGATTTAGACCCGGGAATGAATGGCTATAAAGTTCCACAGCCAGATTGGAGGGCCAGTCTTTAAATAAAGGGGATAAATAGATTGAATGCAAACCAAATGGCCCTAGTTGCAAGATCCAGTTGTCTATATGGGAAAGTCACAGGGACAGGATATAAAGAAAGATACAGAGCAGCTTCGAAAGTCGTGGACATTTCTGCCTTCATGAGCAAAGATCTTAGTGTCCGGAGTGAAAGGTTGTGTTTGTGGGAATCCCTGTGTGGAAAACTCTTCCATCCCCACAAGCAGACCTGTAAAGGGGGACCCAGACCCTAGTGAGTTCTTTTGCCCCTTTGAGACTTTGAGACCCTTTTATAACCTGATGGCTCTAGCATAGCCTTCTACCATTCTCTATCTGGTTCCCAATGTGGCAACTAGACAACCTGTGCTCTCTGAGTAACAATCACACTCCAAAGTCTAAGATGCATCTAACCTACCTCATACTCGACCATTCCCAGAACCCCATTTCCCCCAATCCCAGCCTGCTTCCTCTCTGGTCCCCTCCAAGAGTTCTTACTTCTTTTGTCCATTTGCTTGGTTTCTTTAGATGAGTGAAATCACACACTGGAAGAATTCAGGGAAGTGCATGCATACAGGCATTTTGCACATATCTTAGGCAACAATTACCAAAGCCTAGAGACTCTCACCTTCTGGAGAGCACTTAAGGAGAGCACCCTAAAGTACCTAACAGGATTCCTTCACCCTCCCCCAGCAAGTCCCCAGCAAGACCAAAGCTTCCTCTGGCTGGCTGGCTAACTGGCATCCTTTTACTAAGGGTAATTTTCATGGGTACCTAAAACACCAAAGAAAAATAATCCTCATGACTTCCTGAAGGACCCAGTTCTGCAGTGCGTGGCCCTCGGCTGGATTTCTTTAGCGATAAACTCAGCATTTTGATTTTAGGGCCAAAACAAAATCAGAAAACATTGTCATACGTTGCCAGGACACTTGGCTTTTTAACCTGACCATACAGCAGGTTTTAGGGATTGTTGGGATTTGGGTTAAGGGTGTGAGTGAGTGAGTGAGTGAGTGAAAGAGTGAGTGAGTGAATGAATGAATGAATGAATGAGTGAGAGAATGAGTGAGTGAATGAGTGAGTGAATGAATAAATGAGTGAGTGAGTGAGTGAATGAGTGAGTGAGAGAGTGAATGAATGAGTGAGTGAGTGAATGAGTGAGAGAGTGAATGAATGAATGAGTGAGTGAGAGAGTGAATGAATGAGTGAGTGAGTGAGTGAGTAAGAGAGTGAATGAGTGAGTGAATGAGTGAGTGAGTGAGTAAGAGAGTGAATGAGTGAAAGAGTGAGTGAGAGAAAGAGTGAGTGAGTGAGTGAATGAGTGAGTGAGTGAATGAGTGAGTGAATGAGTGAGTGAGTGAGTGAATGAGTGAGTTAGAGAGTGAGTGAATGAGTGAGCAAGTGAGTGAGTGAGTGAGTGAGTGAAAGAGTGAGTGAGAGAGTAAATAAGTGAGTGAGTGAGTGAATGAGTGAGTGATGAATGAATGAGTAAGTGAATGAGTGAGAGAGTGAATAAATGAGTGATGAATAAATGAGTGAGTGAGTGAGAGAGTGAATTAATGAGTGAATGAGTGAGTGAGAGAGTGAATGAATGAGTGAGTGAGTGAATGAGTGAGAGAGTGAATGAATGAGTGAGTGAGAGAGTAAATGAGTGAGTGAGTGAATGAGTGAGTGGGTGAATGAATGAGTGAGAGTGAATGAGTGAGAGAATGAGTGAGTGAGTGAGTGAGTGAGTGAGAGAGTAAATGAGTGAGTGAGTGAGTGAGTGAGAGAGTAAATGAGTGAGTGAGTGAATGAGTGAGTGGGTGATTGCCCTGTGTCTGTGTGTCTCTGTGTGTCTGTGTATCTCTGTGTCTCTGTGTGTCTTTATGTGTCTGTGTGTCTCTGTGTCTGTTTCTCTGTGTGTCTCTGTGCCTCTGTGCGTCTCTGTGTGTCTTTATGTGTCTTTGTATGTCTGTGTGTCTGTGTTGCTCTGTGTCTCTGTGTCTGTGTGTCTATGTCTCTGTGTGTCTTTATGTGTCTTGTGTCTCTGTCTCTGTGTGTGTCTGTGTCTATGTGTCTCTGTGTCTTTATGTGTCTGTGTGTCTCTGTATTTGTTTCTCTGTGTCTGTGTCTCTGTGTGTCTTTATGTGTCTTGTGTCTCTGTCTCTGTGTGTCTGTGTATCTTTGTGTCTATGTGTCTCTGTGTGTCTTTATGTGTCTGTGTGTCTCTGTGTCTCTGTGTCTCTCTGTGCCTGTATCTCTCTGTGTCTGTATCTCTCTGTGTCTGTGTCTCTGTGTGTCTGTGTTGCTCTGTGTCTCTGTGTCTGTGTGTCTATGTCTCTGTGTGTCTTTATGTCTCTGTGTGTCTCTGTGTGTGTCTGTGTCTATGTGTCTCTGTGTCTTTATGTGTCTGTGTATCTCTGTGTCTGTTTCTCTGTGTCTCTGTGTTTGTCTGTGTGTCTGTCTGTGTGTCTCTGTGTCTTTCTGTGTCTGTGTCTCTGTGTGTCTGTGTCTCTGTGTGTCTTATGTGTCTCTGTGTGTCTCTGTGTCTGTGTGTCTATGTCTCTGTGTGTCTTTATGTGTCTTGTGTCTCTGTCTCTGTGTGTCTCTGTGTGTCTGTGTATCTTTGTGTCTATGTGTCTCTGTGTGTCTTTATGTGTCTGTGTGTCTCTGTGTCTGTTTCTCTGTGTTTCTGTGTCTCTCTGTGTCTGTATTTCTCTGTGTCTGTGTCTCTGTGTCTCTGTGTGTCTGTGTGTCTGTGTCGCTCTGTGTCTCTGTGTCTGTGTGTCTTTATGTGTCTTGTGTCTCTGTGTGTCTGTGTGTCTCTCTGTGTTTTTATGTCTCTGTGTGTCTCTGTGTATCTGTGTGTGCCTGTGTGTCTCTGTGTGTCTCTGTGTCTCTGTGTGTCTCTGTGCGCCTGTGTGCCTGTGTGTCTGTCTGTGTCAGTGTGTGTCCTTGCCATTCCCTCTCTTTCCCCCTTGGGCATGTCTTGTGCTTGGTCTGGTCTCTGTGTGTCTGTGTGTGTCTCTGTGTCTGTGTGTCTGTGTGTGTCTCTATGTCTCTGTGTGTCTGTGTGTGTCTCTGTGTCTGTGTGTGTCTATGTCTCTGTGCGTCTGTGTGTCTCTGTGCCTCTGTGCGCCCGCCTGTGCCAGCGTGCGTCCCTGCCATCCCCTCCCTGCGCCCCTGGGTCTGTCGTCCAAGGGTCGCTCCCTCCCCATCCTCGGTCCCTCCGGGGCCCGTCCGCGTTCCCAGGTCCGGGTGCCCAGGGCAGGGGAGGCGGGGGCCGGAGAGGGGCGCGGGACCCCGGCCGGGGCGCGGGGGGCGCGGGGGGCGGGCGGGTGCGGGCCGGGGCGGCTGACGTCAGCGGGCGCGCGGCGGGGCCGGAGCGCGTTGCTTTAAAGCGAGCCGCGCGCGAGCCGGGGATGCTGCTCCGCTGCGCTCCGCTCCGCCGGCACCAGCAGCAGCATTTGCAGCAGCATTTGCAGCAGCCTTGGCAGCCGCGCTTCGGGTCCCGGGGTGCCCGAGGTCTGCGCGGAGGAGGCAGCGCCGCGGCAGAAGCCCCGCAGAAGCAGCAGCAGCAGCAGAAGCAGCAGCCGAAGCCGGAGCCCGCCCGCCGCCCCCCGGCCCCGCCACCATGCACCCCTCCGGGCTGGGCGCGCCGCTCCCGGCCGCGCCTCTGCTGCTCCTGCTCCTGCTCCGGCCGGCCGCCGGCGGGGGCTCCCCGAAACCCGGCGCGCTGGTGCGGGGCTGCCCCGAGCACTGTCAGTGCGAGCCCGACGGCAGGATGCTGCTCCGCGTGGATTGCTCCGACCTGGGGCTCTCCCAGCTGCCCGCCAACCTCAGCGTCTTCACCTCCTATTTGTAAGTGCCGTGCCCCTGCACCCCGATTCTTCTTTTGCAAAGGGGCATCGTTGGGGTCCCAGGTGCATGCTCACTCGCACCCCGGGCCGGGGAGGGGGACAAGCTTCCAGGTTTCTCCCTGGGAAGCACCGCAGTAGTAGGGTCCCAGGTGCAAAATTCTCCTGGCACTCCGGCGCGTGGGTTTGGGGCACAGATGCGCTCTGCCAACCTTCCCACCTGCCTCTCCAGCCGCCCTCCGTGAAGACGGCTTGCAAAGTAAAAATTTAATAAATAAATTAATTAATTAATTAAAATGACACCTTTCCCCCTAAGGGGAACCCCAAGGTGCCCAGCTAGCTTCAAAGGCGCTTCTTTTCTTTCCCTCTGCATCCTTTGCAAGAACCTGTGATGCAACCGGTTTTTTTTTTCTTTTCTTCTTTTATTTCTTTTAATTCCTTTCAAATGAAGTGATTTTAAAAAAAATGGGGCAACCACAAACCCCAGTTCTGAGCTGCCAGAACGTTATCTTCACCTTTGGCTGCCCATGCCGCCCTTTGAAGTGCCCGAGGCCTGGTGTAATCTTTAACCATCTCCTCCTCCTCCTCCTCCTACTCCTCCCTGGAGGTGAAGGCAAGTGGGTTTGAACCCGGCGCTGGCTTCCCGCAGGAGAAACTGAAGCTTTGGGCCACCCATCCTTGGGGATCCTCCTACTCTTGCTTCCCCTTTGCCCACCCATTCCATCTCCATCAGTACCTCCAGCGCCCCAGTCCTGGGGAGGAGACTATGACCCTCTGTATTGGCATTTTTTCCTCCTAGAAAAATCCAGGTTTGGAAGGTAACAGGTGGTTGGGTGGATGAAGTGGTCCAAGGGGAATCAGATCCTCTGAGTCCAAAGTCCCCCCCCCAAAAAAAAAAATCCCCCCATAGGAAATCTGGGGTTTCTAGGCACAAGGACCCGGGAAAATCATTCTAGGAAGCTGGTGTGCTCTGGGCCACCAGGTGACCCAGGTTTAGCTTTGATTTGGGGCATTGGGGTGAGCCCACCCCTAAACCCCACGCAGTCCCAATTTCGGCTTCTCTGAAGTACCTTGGCAGGAGTGAGTTGGGATCTCTGTGAACTCGGTTCCTATGGGGAGCTGTTCTCTGTAGGGAAGACATGCAAGGCTCGCTTGCACAACCCCTACCCTGCAGAGAGAGTCTTTTTCTAGAGACAGCGAGAAAAGGAAAGTTTTTTCCTCCCTCTCTTTATACTTAATTGATATTGTGCTCAAAGAGAAGAACCGTGTAACAAGAATTTAAGATTGTTTCATGACAGTATGCACTTTATTTGCCATAAAATAGGTTTTGGCTGATTTTTCTGTACCTGAAAGGTATATAGAGGAATGGATTCTGGCTCCCCTTTCCCCCCTTCAAAACACACACACACACACACACACACACACACACACACACACACACACACACACACACACTGCCTGTGTAGGAATATTTTTGAGGGAACAGTGAAGTTGTACTCCCCCAAATGACCAAATGATTATTCTCTAAAATTTCACTCCTTTCTCCTATCAGATTCCTTTCATAAACTGAAACTCTCCTTCTTATTACTGTCTCATACTTCCCATGTGTTCTTCTGTATAGTGAATTTCTGAGAGCAGTGGAGAAATTTTCAGTTAAGAGCCTAGAATTTTTTTCCCTCTTCACCCTAAAGAAACAAGGAAAACCCAAAAACTCCCAAAAAAGTTACTATATATTTGTTATACAGTGTGTACAGGAATGCAAAAAAATACATTTATGAATCTGTGCCCATGTACGTTTCTCTCCTCCTCTTGAGAGCTAGAACATTTATTAGGCTTCTGTTACTCAAAGTTGGCATAAAAGCTTGCTTCAAAACATTTCCCACATACCTCAGATGCATTTAACTGTATCATCCTTGTTCTCAGGCCACTGTCCCCGCATCTAGCATTGTAGATGCCCTTTGGAGTTGCGAATACCATTAGAAAGTGACTTGTCATGGGTTTTTGTCATTTTTGTTTGTTGCCCATGCTGTTTTATGACAGCTATACCTTGGCCTTGGAGGAAATTTTTTCAGTGCCTTATGAAATATTAAACTGAGCATGCATCTAAAGGGGCACCATGAAATAAATGTTAAATACTTATTTCTAGTGGTTGACAGTTCACAGAATGAGTGCTAAATGCAAAAATCTGTCCTGCAAGAAATGACCAGGTAGAGGTGCTTCCTAGTGTGTTATTTCAGAATTTGATAGTCTTGTAGAATTACAAAAATAAAAGCCAGGGGTCATGGGGTGCCCTTCCATTGTGGATAGGGCTGGGGGAGGATGTACTTTTAAAACCACAGTAACTGGAGACATGAAGGCTAGATGGTGCCCTCTTTTGGTTACACCTAGAATTCAGTGGCCATTTCTTCCTTTACTTGTGCGCTCAGGATGCTTAAGAGGGATTTTTATTTCCTTGTGTGCAAAAGAATGTGTGTGCTTGCTGTGTAAGAACTTAAAAAGTTTCCTTTTCTTGTGAAAGGAAGCACAGAGTTACAGATCCATTCCACTGGGACCCAGTGGTGCGTAAACTTGGATGAGAAAGTTGCAAAGTGCAAAAACTAAAGTAGGCGAAAGGCCAGACTACTGTCTTTGAAGGTTATATAGTACATGATGGCTATTTTTTTTTCAATCAAAATGTTATCTCTGAATCTTCCTTTCCTCCCCACAAAAGAATGAACATTTCATTCTCTTCAAGCAGATTGATGATGCCAAGTTTCAGCTGTACACGTTTGGCAAATAAATTTGCTTTGATCTGATAGTCAAAATCGGTCAAGATTGGTAGGTAAAGGAAGTTTCCTAAATGTCTTCAGAGAAGACTGGAGTATTTGCATGGCTCTTTTTTTTTCCCCAGAAAATCTCAATGTTAAGAAAATGCAAACATTAATATGAACTCTTTTCTTATGAAATTTCATTTCGTGGTAGATCTGTAACTGAACACTGAGCATGATGGTAACGTTGGGGAAATCTCTCTCTTAATCTCCTCTCTCTCTTTCTCATTGACACTTAAAAACAACAGCTATTTTACAGTGTTTAATATGGATCAACCTGCCAGTAGTAATCTGTCAGATATTGAAGCAGTTTTAGCATCTAATCTTATTATAAGTAAGTTATTTTCATATATCAAATGTGGGCACACTTGCTAATAGGGTCTTAAAAATAAGCTCTCCTGTGCTACTTTGATGTATCCTTCATCCAGTTTCTGTGTCATCTAGGAAGAACTAAATCCTAATGTGATTCCGATATTGCAAATACACATCACTGGGTTAATATCAAACAGCTCTTTTGTTTTTAACTAAAGTTTAATTTGCCTGCTGTTGCTCGGACATCCACAAGCAAATTCTTGTCACAGGAGAACCCAAGAAAACTGAAGAACATCTTTTTATTAAGTTTTATGGAATGTGGTTACTTCTCCATAGGCAATTTTGCCTCAAAATTCAATTTTACTTGTGATCAGTAAAAAATCAGTATTTTTAAAAATTGATCAAAAAATTCAACTAGTTAAAATGAGTGTGGAAATAGTATTGTGCATGTGTTTTACATCTTTAAATTTTAATTTAAAAAATTAAAGAACATTTGTAGAATTTTCTTTGAAAGTGGCTTAATTCTCCATCCCTTCAAACTATTTCGAAATAAAAAAAATATTTTAAGGGCAGCATCTAAAAGTATTGTTCATACCTTAGCAATGCTTACAAAATGCCAGAACTGTCATACTGCTAATAAAATTTTGATCAAGTGCAAAATTTATGGTTTATTACACAATGTACTTTTAAATTTTATTTAAAATAGTTTCAGGCAGGGAGAAAACTCAAGCTGTTGAGGACCCACTGGCATGTAAGAGACTTTAAGTTCTTTCCCTAATGCTACAAAATTATATGTATCTAATACTGATTTATTATGGCAATTGGTTTTCTATAATTTAGTCAAGCAGTTCCCTTTTCTACGATTTTAATAATGTTTTGGTTGTGTGAGCAATTATTGAAACTAACTACATTATTTGGTGTGCTCTTTTGTAAGGAATCATTCCCATTTAAACAGTCCTTCACCATCCATCATCTGTAAAGCACATTATCTATAGGAAGAAGTAACATTAATAGGCTACACAGTGAAGTTTTTCTTTTCTTTTCTTTTCTTTTCCTTTTCTAAACACCATGGTTCCAGGTCATTTATACTACAGGGTATTTTTTTCACAGATGAAGGTGTTCATGATTGAGTTACAGTCATACAATGTACAACCTTCACCAATGCATGCATTTTTCGTCACCAATTTCCCTCTCACTGTCCTGATCCCTTCTTCCCTCTCACCCACCCTCCCCTGCCTGCCTCTTGAAGGAGCATTCTACTTCTCTCTTTCTCTTTCACTCTCCCTCTCTCCCTTTTTCTCTCCTTTTCCAACATCGTGGTTTGCACTACTATTGCTGAAGGGGTGCCATGCATGTCCCTTTCATAGTACACCCTTCTTTACTCTAACTGCACTCTCTGGTCTTTGAGGCAAGCTTCCTACCATAGACTGGTCCCCCTAATCCTCATCTCTATTATGTCTAGATATTATCCCCACACTGATTTTTATTTTCCTTATATCCTACAGATGAGTGAGATTATTCTATGCCTGTCCCTCTTCCTCTGACTCACTTCTCTCAGCATAATAGTCTCCATGTCCATCCGTGTATAACCAAATTTTAGGGCTTCATTTTTCCTAAAAGTGTATAGTTTTTCATGAAACTTTTCTTATTTTAAAATTGATTTTGTTCTTCTTAAGTTACAGGATAGTAAACAGACCCATATTTTATATCTATCCCTGACATTTTCTTGCACATTTTCTGGTGATTTTTTTTTCTTATTACATCGATTGATCCAAATGGGAATTTATTTGAAACTGGTAGCTAGAAGAACATTAGTCATTCAGTTTCAAGAAATGAGATGTTGTTAGCTTCTAGTAAATCCAGAAGTCTACCAAGAGATGCTGCTAGTTAGTCAGGGAGCTGTTTAAAAGGCTTTGGAAGTAGGAGTGTTCCTCATAGTTTACCCCATACTCAGTGTGTAAGACTAGTTTAAAGAAGCTAAATTTTACTTTGAGGGTAGTTAAAGGAACCAGCAAGGTAAACACCTTAAACTGCTATACTATCGTTCTGGCCCTAGGCCTTCTAATTTAAGTCAAGCCTCATAGCAATTCATCGATGCTGAAGTATTCCAGCATATTTTTATTTTCAGAAACAGAATTTGTGAAGTTTTCCTATCAAAACTATTTCTCCTTGAGAATGCCAAGAGACCTAATTTTAGTAAAATAATAACATATCATTTAGATCTACTGTTTTAAGTTTGTTAATTATCTTTTCATGTATATATTTTCTTACTACACTTGATCTTAGCCAAAAGGCCGAGAAGCGATATATATTTTCTTACTAAGGCAGAAGCCATTTTTCCTGTCTACAACTCAAAGTTAGATCATGGTGGCTGCCTGCAACTATAAAGACAGATCAAAGAACTGATCACTTCCAAGCCCAGAATAAAACTTCTTTTCTATGACCAGATCTATGTGTGTGTCTAATGAGTTAACTGAATTCTTTGGAAATATATTTCAAGTGAGAAAGACATGAGTTTTTTTGGTTTTACTTTTTTCTTTTATTTATTTAATTTTTACTTTGGAAGTAGCATTGGTTTATATCAATATATATGATTCAGAAGGGCTTTTAAAAAAATTCTTCAAAAGCAAGTTGTCACTCCCCCTCTCTTTCTACCTAAATCCAAACATCTCTCTGTCACCGTCTATTAGTTAACCTCCACCATTTGGGCCTTCACCTTTCACTTCTGTTCTATGGTAACCTCTGTACCACAGCTCTGCAGTATCCATCAAAGAGAAGAGTAAGGTTTGAATTAGTTTTGTCTCTTTCCTTCCTTTTTGTTATATCCCACATATAAGCATATTAGTCCAGTGTTTGTCTTTCTCTTTCTGCTTTATTTTTGCTTAATATGCTACCCTTCAACCCCAACCATGTTATAAGAAATAGCAAGATTTCTTACAGCCTCAATAGTAGTAATTTCAAGCATTGCATTCCATTATGTGAACACATCTTCTTTATTCATTCATTTTTCTTTGGCACTTGGATGGTTTCTGTATCTTGGCTACTGTAAATAATATTGCAATAAATAAAGAAGAAATGTCTCTTTCTAAATTTATTTTTTATATTTGGATCTGTATTATGAACTGGATTTCCTGTATTTTATGGAAAGTCTCATTTTTTAGCATCTTGAGAAATCAGAAATACTGATTTCCACAGAGACTTGATGTCTCTGTGGAAAAATTACAGACAGTGTACAAGGGTGAGATATGAACTTTCTTCACAGGCCAGCTCTATTTGAGTTTGTACTCAACTTTAAAACTGATAAGATAAATTATAGTGCTATTTACAATAGCCAAGATCTGGAAAGAACCCAAGTACCCAATGATAAATGAGTGAATAAATTGTGATACATCCATGCATGCATACACACAAACACACGCACAACTACTCAGTCATAAGAAAAGATAAAATCTTGCCTTTTGCTACATCATGGAACTAGAAGGTTTCATGTTAAAGATCTAAGTAAGAATAAGAAGTATAAATTCCAGATGATCTTACTCATTATAAAGAAATTATTTAGGAGTGTTAGTGATAGCACAGCAGATAGGGCATTTGCTTTGCATGAGGCTGACCCAGGACTTATCCAGGTTCAATCCTCAGCATCCCATATGGTCCCCACAAGCCTTCCAGGAGTGATTCCTGAGTACAGAGCCAGGAGAGCCCCTGAACGCCACCAGTGTGGCTCAACTCCCCCAATTATTTCAACAAAAAATAAAAATTAATTTAAAATAACTATTTAATTTGTTTTTAATATCAAGAAATTAACCATGGAAACAGTCACTATTCCATGTTAACAAAGACTAGAATACAACTGAGATAACAGAAGAGGGCTGGAGAAGTGGATGAGCAATGTCTTGTGAGCTATAACGGAAGTCTTTAAACACTTTATTTGGTGGATATTATGCGAAAACATGTATATCAGCATTTAAACAAAGGTTATCCAACTGTGACCTGGTTGATGCCAAATGAAAAGTTATTTCAAAGTTCTGCCTCTGTCGTTCTTCTGTCCTTCTCTGTCTCTCGGCTATGCAGAGTTTAACAATTAAGCCACTTTTATAGACTTCTGTGTAAATTAGAAATCTGATGCAGGGTGGAGGGGGCAGGAAAAAAATGAGATCTGAATAAGTCTGAAGAAAGTCTTCTCCTTCAAACACAGAAGAACCTCTCTTTATCCGTTCAATTTCTTCAGGCCTTTCATTCATTTGTGGCTCTAAACTTACTCCGCATGTATTGCCTTGCCAAGTCAATATGAAAAACATTAGATGGCCAGTTAATTATGGATTCTATTTCAAAACTTAGAATAAACTGGGATAGAATATCTAAAGTCTTTTAAAATAATATTATCATCCTCTTGTTTTCCACTGGCATTACTGATTTTAGATTATTAATCACTTCCTAATTTCCAAGCATCACATTTTTATGTCTGCACATTTTTCCATGTGTATTTTACCTTCCTGGCCCTCAGAAGAAGTTTCATTTCATCTTCTCATGAGAACTGTAGAGAAAGGACCTAATACATCCCCCCCATAAAAGACAGTATCCATTCCACCACATGAGACAGCCATGAAAAGCCAGTTCCCTTCATTTTAGGAAGAGAGAGAGGAGCTGAACTGAGTGAAGGCACCATCAATTTGCTTCAGAAGATAAGACGTAGAAGACAATCATCAAGGCCAAGTGAACCCATTCTTACCAAGAATGCAGGCACCGAGCTGACCTTATTCCTCAGTTTGTGAACAGCTAGTAGCTTTCCTCAAGTGGCCCCTTGTCAGCCCAATCTTTTCCCCAGTGTCGCTCATCTTTCAAGATTGGAAGCCAAGTGTTTCAAACTGTTATTTAGTCTTGTAGCCAAATTCCTTTATTTCCTCTTTCCACCCTCTCCTCTCTTTCCCTCCTCTACCCCAGGGCTAATCCTCATACATGCCTTCTTTTCCAAAGTCTATACTAAGCAGATAACCAAAGAATTATCATGCTTTAGTGACGGACAGGTAAACATTTTTGTGCTGCTTGTTTAAAAGAAAAAAAGTTGGATAAATAGAATAGGGGCGTCTTCAAAAGATGTCTATTTGTAAAACTAACCTTTCTTTGATCAAAAAGCCACAAAAGTATACTTTCTCAGGAAAGTGGAAAACCACACATGATCTCAAGTGGAAAAAATATAAAGAATTTGCTGAATTTTTAACCTTAGTACATAACAAAGATATTATTTTAAAGTTGGTTGGTTAATGTGGGCTGTGTTAGAACTTTCATTGTGTTGTGTTTGGGTTTGCCCAATGTTATTTTAATGAGTTTATTGGTTCGAACACACAAAATGGCCCTTGAATTTTTTAAGTTATAAGTTTTCTTGTGAGGTATTTATTTAAAGAAACTTTGTTGCATAATCAATTCAGCTTGCAGTGTATCAGCACAGAAATTATACTTCACTTTTTGTAAATATGCACATTGATTATCTGGTTTTAATATAAAGTTTCCATAGAAGGAGTTTTATTTATTAATAGACGTCCTATTTTATTGTATACATATGTATGTGTGTAGATAGATGATAGATAGATAGATAGATAGATAGATAGATAGATAGATAGATAGATAGATAGATAGATAGATAGATAGATAGGTGAGTGGGTGGGTAGATAGATAGATAGATAGATAGATAGATAGATAGATAGATAGATAGATAGATAGATAGATAGATGGATGGATGGATGGATGGATGGATGGATGGATGGATGGATGGATGGATGGATGGATGGATGGATAGATAGATAGATAGATAGATAGATAGATAGATAGATAGATAGATAGATAGATAGATAGATAGATAGATAGATAGATAGATAGATAGATAGATAGATAGATAGATAGATAGATAGATAGATAGATGATAGATCGATAGATAGGTAGATGATAAATAGATTATAGATTTTCAGTAAACATTTATTTCCCAATGCTTGATGAATATATATATACAGAAAGTGTTAGGAGCCCTTCAGTAAAGACTGAGCTGGGAAATCTTCCTCTTAATTTTCTCTTCATATTTCCTGCTTTGAAGGTAACCTTAGCAGGCATGCCATCACTGGGCAGTAAGACTCACTCAATAATTCTAATGGTGTCAACTGCCCTACAGAGTAAAACCTAGGGGAAAAAATTGCAGAAGAGTTGGAAGGAAGCCCAAAAACAGAGCAAGCAGAATTAAGAGATTTGGAGACTCCACTAGGCACCCTGAGGCCAGATGGTATACTTCTCCTGTGTCTCTCTTTATCCTTATTCATCCTTTTTAAGATAACATCAGAGGAGAAATGTAAGGATGCACTCTCCTTATCTCTGCCATGCCCCCTGCCCCCAGCACTTCAAGCTACAATATGAAGGGACAATGAGAAAGAAAGGTCTTTGGGATTAAAGTGTCAACTCTGAGCACTCTGAAATTGGGGTCTTTGATTTTTTGTGTGTGGGGGGGAGAAGCCACATCACTCTCCCTCTGGTGTGAGACTTTAATTCACAGCAGCCCTCATTTCCCCAGCAGCTGTTACTCTCTGGAGCTCACAACCATGTATCTGAGGAAGTTCAAGATCTTTTTTCATCGAATCTTCAAGCTCGGGTGGCAAAAGGAAATCCTAGTTAAACCAGATTTTCCCAAAGTGTAAGCCTATCTCATTTGAAGATCTCCAAAGTTTTAGCCACGTGATTAGCTGACAGCAAGTATCCTCCTTCCACCTTCCAGCTGCTGGTCTTTCTGTATGAAGTCCACTTCCCCAGGGTCTTATAATTGTGAGAAATGATATGTTCAGTTCAGCTCAGTGATATGTTCAGGCTGATAGGTTCAGTTCTCAAATGATAATTCTGAAGTAATTTGAAGCTTTCTTTGCATGAACTGTGGAAACTTCTCAAAATATAGATGATTGTCTGTTGACTAATTTTCACTAGATTTATGTTCATCATAATAAAACCAATGGAAAACTAGGGCTGACAGCTAACTACATGTCGGGTAAATTCTACTGTAAAAGAACTAAAAGAATAATCTTTTATCCACAAATTGCCAGAATGACTAAGCTGTATACCTAAGGTCACATTACACAGTGTAAGACTGAAATTCAATCATGATTGCTAGAGCATTACCCTAATTGGCCAAATAAATGGAATTAGAATCATTTAAGATGGGTTGTGCTGGCTTTTGATGAGTCGAAAACTATGTCTACTCATGGGATTTAGAATGGAAAGAACCTTGGAGGTTAACTAATCCCACACTGTTCATTTCACAGATGATGAAATACGTGTTCTTAGGAGGTAAATAGCATTTCCAGGTCACATAGATGGCAAAAATGGAACTGGAACCCAGATCTCCTGAAAACCACAACCGATTCTTTCCTCTTGTCACGTCTTTGTTCTAACACCAGATCTCTAAAACTAACATGCAAAAACAAAAAAAAAAAAAACAAAAAACAACCTTCCCACTTGCTTTCCTAGGTGTGGCTAAATATCCCATGACACATGCATATTATATGCCTTGATATCTAGGTAGGTGCCTGACATTTAACATCATATTTAGATAAATGCTATTGTAGGCACAGGTACCATATATTTTATTTTATCTCTTAAAAATCTGAAGGTCTGGAGCCAGTAAAGCATTTGCCTTGCATGTGGCTGACCTGGGTTCAATCCCCAACATCCCACATGATCCCTTGAGTTATTTCTGAATGCTGAGCCAAGAATAACCCCTGAGTGCCACCAGGTGTGGCCCCAAAACTAAAAAGCAAAATCTGTAAGTCAGAAACTAGCAGATTTAGTCTGAAAAAAATTAATTTCTGTTCAAAGACATTGCAATTAAAATTTCATTTGTGACCTTAATTTGGCCCAACTCAAATATTTTATTGGGGGGTAGGAGAGCTATCAACTTCAGAGGCTATTCTCCTGGTGGTAGTGCTCAAGACCAAATCAAGGTTGGCAGCATTCAAAACAAGCACTCTCTCCTGAATTCCCCTCTTAGGTGCTCTTAATGTTTCTTGCATTTGTTCCAATTCCCCTTGAGCACTGAAAGTGCTTTAGCTCAAATCTTTTTCCCATTTTGCCTAGATAACTTTGCAATCTTTTGTCTTGAGTTGTGTGTATCCCCCAAGACACACAACCTCCCAATAACTCCAGTACTTTATTGAAGATATGACTCTGCTTATGCCTTTCCTTTTCGACCTCTCAGTGGTTTCCTATGGATTTTGTGACAAATTTAAAAAATTTTAACCGTAAAATCAACCTCTCTTGCCTTACCCCTAGATAAGAACCCTGCTGATAACACCCAGCATGTCTCTTTTTCTTTAATTTTTTACTTATGTATTTAAATTTGTCACTGTGAAAATTCAAAATTATTCATGATTAGATTTCAGGCATATGTTTCAACACTCATCCCTTCACCAGTGTCCACTTTCCTTCATCAATGCCCTCAAACCTCCATCTGCCACCCACCCATCAGTCTGCTTCTACGAGAAGTACATTATATGTGTGTGTATATATATATAATATACATATATATATATTGTTGTTTACAGTTCTGTTTCTCATAGGTTTTCAGACCTAACATTTTACCATCTTTCTTCATTACCACCTCCTCGAATCTGACCATTTCAC
Organism: Suncus etruscus; assembly: GCF_024139225.1. NCBI lineage: Eukaryota > Metazoa > Chordata > Mammalia > Eulipotyphla > Soricidae > Suncus > Suncus etruscus. Next base: position 100,984,463 of record NC_064858.1, read on the forward strand.
TCCCCCAGAGATGTTGTCCCCTCCCTCTCTATCTCCTATTCCCCTCAAATGGCATGTACCAGTTCTCATGATTTTTATTTCCATTGTCTTTGATTATGTTTCTGTATATCCCACCTATGACTCATATTCTGTGTCAGTCTCGCTCCCTTTGGCTAACTTTACTCAACATGTTTCTCTCCAGGTAGCAGTAAATTGAATGACTTTACCTTTTTTACGGTCAAATAATATTCCATTGTGTATATTTATATGCCATAGTTTCTTTATCCAGTCATCTATTCTTGGACACTTGAGTTGTTTCCATATTTTATCTATTGTAGATAGTATTGAAAAGGACAGGGAGGAGAGGCGCAAATGTCTTTTCTCCATTTTGTTTTTGGGACCTTGGGGTATGTTCTAAGAAATGGAGCTTCGGGATGAAATGAAAGCTCAATTCCTAATTTTTTTAGGAAAGTACAATTTTATTTACCAGAAAGGCTAGGCAAGTTGACATTTTAAACAGCAGTGATGAGAAACCCTTTCTCCCCACACCTATGCCAGTATCACTTGCTCTTGTTCTTTCTGATGTGTGGTAGTCTCTGTGGTGTGAGATGATACCTCATTGTTGCTTTGATTTGATCTCTCTGATGATTAATGATATGAAACAAATTTTCATGTGCCTTTTGACCACTTGTATTTCTTCTTTGAGAAAATTTCTGTTCATCTCTTCCCTCAGTTTTATGATGGGGTTGGATTTTTTTTCCTTGTAAAGTTTCACCCATGTACTATCTTTCACATTAACCCTTTATTAGATGAGTGTTGGGTAAATCATTTTCCCACTTCATGTGCTGTCTTTGTATCCTGGTCATTATTTTCCTTGAGTTCCAGAAATTTCTTAGTTTTATATAGTTCCATTTGTTTATCTCTTCTTCCACTTGCTTGATTGATGGTGTTTCACCCTTGAAGATGCCTTGAGCTTCAATTTTATGGAATGTTCATAGCTCTGACTTTATCATGCTATAACCTCTTTCTGTTTCTCATGCTTCCAGTGGTTCCCTTTGCGTTAGTCTCTTCATGGATGCTTTCTTCTTTATCTGTCTAACCCTGAAGGTTCTTTCCATATTCAGTACAACTATAACCTCTTCTGGAAAACTTCCTATGACTCATCATTTTAAAAACCCATTTCTAATGCTCCCACATCATGCTGAACACACCCATCATTCAACTCACTTCAGTTAATCACCATAGTTAATCCACTTGTCTGTTTCTACTTCTGTTGGACTATATATCCCTTAAATTATAACTTTGGACTCAAAGAAGAAAGGAAGTACTATGATTTGGAACAAAGCACAGAATCCCTATGTATTAAGTGTGGGTTTCTGGATTTTATGGTGTGTGTTTGTATCCTGAAGTTTCACAGATCTTGTAGAAATTGCCCCTCTTAGAGATACCTAACACAAAGAGTTAGCAAATGACTGCCCTGCCAGGGTGCCTTTCATAAGAAAACCAACCAATCCTAATCCACATTATGTTTCCAACAATCTATCTACTTGATGGGTCTTGAAGGATACTCTTGAATACTTGAATACTTTAACAGAGGTCCTCAAACTTTTTAAACAGGGATCTAGTTCACTGTCCCTCAGACCATTGGAGGGTCTGACTATAGTAAAAACAAAACTTATGAACGAATTCTTATGCGCACTGCATATATCTTATTTGGCAATGAAGAAACAAAACAGATACAAATACAATATGTGGCCTGCAGGCCATAGTTTGAGGACCACTGCGAGTCTAGGAATACATATTTATTCCAGGGCCAGGTCATAGACAAGTCAGAACAGTTCTTTATCCTGGACTCTACTGAAATTATGAAAGTAGCCCATTATAAGTCTGCTTGCCCTGTCAGTTCCATGGAAGCCACATTAAAGTTCTTCTCATACTTTCTCCCACTCTTTCTGCCTCTTGCCTGGCTCTGATGCCCTGATGTGCCCCTGTATTCCTGAGAACTGTATGTAGTAACAAGTGATCTTTCCAGTAATGTTTGTCTTCATTCCTATTGATCATACTATATCCAAACAACATGGAACATACCTTTTTTCATGCTCAGTGATCATGCATGTTAGTGTACGGGCAGTTTCACAAGGAGTTTGTAATGAGGGAACACAGAAAGAGTTACCATATTCACACCATGTTCACACCGGGCCATCTAGACTCAGTCTTTTCTTGAAAGGGATGTAAACCAAGCTATGAAAAATCATGGATGCCCTGGCCATGCAGCAGAAACCTGACAGACTCTGGAGGAAATGGTAGGGCAAGCCCCACCCTGCTGGAACCACACCTGCTGCTTCCACCAACCATAATTACCACTTTGCTTGTGGACCTGTCTCACCACTCCACAATTCTCTTCAGAGACACTAATCTGACCAAACTCAAGGATTTTGATAATTGGGCTGATATCACCAGGGTTATTCTGTAGTGAGTGTAGGCACCCTTTCTGCACATCCTTCTTTTTTCAGGAGGCCCGACAGCTGAGAAAACACCCCACAAAAGCCTAAGTAATAGCAATAGGCTTTGAATTCCTGGACAACTTCATTTGTTTGATGCTGTCATCCCTAGAGAAACACATTAATTTAGATGCCAATAAATAGCTGAGGTCACTTAATATTTGGAACAAAGATGAAATAACAGAATGGACAGTTAACAACAAGAGTTTACTTCTGCCATTATCTGAATCAATTCATTAGAAATACAGTAATTTTCACAAATTTGCTTACTTTATTTTTTTATTGTTTCTATTCTTTTCATAATGACTTTGTTCTCACTTATGAAAACAAATGCATTTCCTAATGATTTCATTGGAAATAAAATAATTTTCATGAATTTGCTTTTCACTGTACCTCTTTTCCTTTTAAAGTTCTTTCTTTTCTTCCTTTTGTATTTTTATCCTAGTCTTTGTCTAAATAATTTGTTCTCTCTTATCTGGAAATAAATGTATTATGGTCAACTATGTTAGCTATGTGATGCATTTTCTTTAAATAAAGTTTTAAAAAGAATTTTTGAAAAAGAGAGAGTAACTTCCATTTTATTCCCTGTAGGGAAATCACTCTTGTCTTCCTAGATTCAATATAATACTCACACATTATTCACACCTAGAGTATAGGGCATGATTTTTCTAGCCACTAAATATATTACAGGTGCTGGGATAGACTAATATGATCTCTGGTAAGATGTTAAGAGTGACAGAGATGTCCTGTCCATTAAAATTGCAAACTGTACTGTTTATAAAATGCCTGAGAGAAAAAGACATTTTAAAGTGTTTTAAAATTATTTAATCTGGGCCCGGAGAGATAACATAGTGGCGTTTGCCTTGCAAGCAGCCGATCCAGAACCAAAGGTGTTTGGTTCGAATCCCGGTGTCCCATATGGTCCCCCGTGCCTGCCAGGAGCTATTTCTGAGCAGACAGCCAAGAGTAACCCCTGAGCTCCGCCGGGTGTGGCCCCCCCAAAAAAATATTTAATCTACATTCTCACTTTCTTTTTCTTTTTTTTTTTTTTTTTTTTGTGGTTTTTGGGTCACACCCGGCAGTGCTCAGGGATTATTCCTGGCTCCAGGCTCAGAAATTGCTCCTGGCAGGCACGGGAGGACCATATATGGGGCGCCGGGATTCGAACCGATGACCTCCTGCATGAGAGGCAAACGCCTTACCTCCATGCTATCTCTCCGGCCCCCATTCTCACTTTCTGACATGATCATTACAACAAACAGTAGAATAGATATTGCTTGTGCCTGAAAGATGTCGGGCAGGAAGTAGAAGAGGGTGGTGGTGGGACAGGTATGATGATATATGGGAGCACTGGTGATGACAGCTAACACTGGCAGTGAAACGGGTGTTGAAATATTGTACACCTAAGACTCAACTATCCAAATTTCATAAATCATGGTCCTTTAATTCAACTAAAAATTTTAATAATTATTACTATCTTTACTTTAGACTAAAGCATATTGTTTAGAAAAATCTCAACCCTATTTTGAATGACCTTGGTAGGTTTCACTGTGCCTCCATTTTTCTCAGCTGTAAGTGGCAGTAAATAATAATGCCATCTAGCTGACTCTGCTGTTGTGAAGATCAGCTACAATAATACACAGGAAATACTTTACTTCAAAACTGCTGCATGCATCAGATGTTAGATGTCATTACTTTTCCTGCTGATTATAAATCAGTTGTGAGAATTATGCTTCTCAGATATATCATGTTGCTTCTTACAGTTAGTCTCCTAAATAGCTAAGTCACCTTTACAATGTAAGTGTGATTTTCAGTAAATAAAATAATAACAAGGAAAAATAGAAGGTTTCCTACTAGGTAAAAGAACAAGGGAAGCAAGAAAAGATAGTTTCAAATAAGCAAGGTAGGAGTCATCCAGCATCTGTTGTAGTAAAAATATTCTAAATTTCCTCTCTGATTCTTGTTATCGGCTAGATTAAAATTCAGAATAGAGTTCCCTTATGGAGGGACGGGGAGATGGTCACACCCAGTAGTGCTCTACGCTCAAGAATCACTCCTAAAAGGACTCAGGGGACCATAATGGTATCAGCAATTGTCATGGGTCAGTAGCAGGCAAGACAAAACCCTTACCCACTCTACTATCTCTCCTGCTCTGAAGCCTCTTATTTTCACATGAATACATAAAATCATGGGGGCATTGAAAATATTGCCAGCTGATTAATAGCCAAGTGTCCACTTTGTCGTATTGGGGACTGATTGTCTATAGTTACAGAAGATAATCCTTCAGACACAACTTTTTGACAGACCCATAATTTGTAGTCTTAGACTTAAAGTTCATATTTTAGGAATTTAAAGTTGGTATCAAACATTAGGTCAGTTGATCGACGTAATGATTCAATATTTGTATACATTGCAATTAAGTCTTATACCTCCAGTAAGTCTAGGTAATATCCATCATATTACAAGACATGTAATAAAAACATTTAAGATTTATTGGCAGCAACTTTTAAATACAGATTATTAACTGTAGGCACCATCACATCCCTGTGATTTACTTATAAGGGGAAGTTTGTACATTTTGGTTTCCTTTTATATGTTTTCCATCCCCTAAAATTATTTTTATCTTCTCATTTTCATCTAACCAATTTACAATGAGTTTTTTTATATAACTATAGAAGTAATTCAACTTGCTAACTTTGGGGGCTATTAGAAGCTCCAGAAGTCGGCATACTAAAACAACAGACCAGAGAGATGACAGATTTGAGGGGACTGGGAGGAAAATAGGAAATCCAGCCTTTTCCTCAGAGCCGCAGATAATCAGGAAAAGCTAAGTATTCAGCATATAGAAAAAAGTGTTTGATTTGTTTTTAATATAAACAACTGAAAAAAAAGCTATTCTAAGGCTAAAAGCTGGTTAAAGATCTGAAATATAGAAATCTGAAATACTTCAAATTCATTATAAAACTGAGTTTCCATGAAGACTTTCATAGTCTGAATAAGGAAACAATTGGTTCTGCACAACTGAAGGAATTTTGCAGTCCTTAAAGACAATAAAGCTGAGAGTATTCCCAAGAGAATAGTTGGAAAGGGGATTTGAAGTTAAGTAGGGGGTCAGAGAATCACTTGGCTTGTATTTGAGCAGGAAGCTTCTGGAATTAAACCCAGTGATCCCCAGCAGAGATGAGAGAGAGAGATGGGCAGGCTAATTCTTCTGCTGAACTTATGTCAATGCCGCTGAAAATTCTCTCTGGTCCAATTCAGAGGTGCTGAGCTGCCTCAGACATTACCAATGTAATCAAGAGACTAGACCTGAAATGACAAGAAAACCTCTTCTGTATGAACCCTTTTACATTTTACTCTGTGTCAAAAGAAGATGACGCTGGAATTCTCAAGTGTCTACTGAATTGCTAAATGAGGAACTTGATTGATTTTACCGTCCCAATTCTAAAAGTGAAGGCACTTCCAGGTGCTATTAGGTGTTATCCAGCCACAAAGATTGGCAAAATAGAATCTATTCAACACAAGTTTTTAAAGCAATTTAAATCCTCATCAAATCCAAAGGCTACAAAAGGCAGCCAAAATAAAACAATTTCAAATTAAAAATTCTTTTTATGGGGCCAGAGTGATAGCAAAGCAAATAGAGCGTGTGCTTTGCCCACAACCAACCTGGGACTGAACACTGCCAGGTGTAACCCCAAGACAAAAAGGAAAAAGGAAAACTCCTCTCAGGCAAGGGGAAATTTCCAACAGGTGAAATAAGAAAAGAAAGACAGCTTAGAGTAATAGTATAGTAGGTAGGACTTTTGTTTTGCTTGCAGCCGACACAGGTTCGATTCCCAGCCTCCCATATGATCTGAGCACCACCAGGAGAAATACCTGAGTGCAAAGGTAGGAGTAATTCCTCACCACAGTTGGGTGTGGCCCCAAAAGCAAAACAAACAAACAAAAAGGAATTAAAGGAGAATGAAAAAGGCCACTTGGCTTGCAAGTGAGACCAACCCTGACCAGTTCCAGGACTGCATATGGTTTCTCAAACACTACCAAGAGTAACCCCTAATCACAGAGCCAGGGGATAGCCCCTGGGTCCCAAAGGGCTCAAAAGGCAAACAAAACAAAAATGTCAACAGCGTCTAAAAAGTGAAATGAACTGCAGGTCAGAGATGAGGGAGGCAAGAATAGGCGCTGCCATTCTTGGCATAGTGGCTACTGTCATATCGTGGCCAGTGTCTCTGGTCTTAGATCAATATATGCAATGGGCACAGTTCAGTCTTTCAAGTAATCTACAGCCACAGTCACACATACACACCTGGACACATGTGGGCACATCTCTATGCCTTTTTTTAGATTTTAGGGTGGATGTGTGTGTGTGTGTGTGTGTGTGTGTGTGTGTGTGTGTGTGTGTGTGTGTTGAGGATCCAATCCAGGACCTTACACTTGGCCAGACAAGTGTTTAACCACTGTTTAACCTACTGTTTAACCTACTTTTATCTCAGCAATTTTGAAGCAAAAACCTTTTGTGAGAAAACAACCTCAAAATCTCAAAATGCACATTTCTATACATAGGCTGAAAAGATAGCTATTTTTTAGAATCTGGGAAACAATTAACACATAGGTGTTGCACACACACACACACACACACACACACACACACACACACACAATTTTTAAATGCAGGAAAGCAATGTGACCAATGTGACAGATTGGAGATCTAAGCGCAAAACATATACTAAGCCAAATTAGAGTTAAGGGGGAAGAAGGGAGACATCACTCTCCATGCAAATTCAACGCGCTATCAAATTTTGAGAATCACTGGTTACCCCACTAATCAGCTATAGACTGGGACAAAATGCATCTAGTTTAAGATTCTGCATCTTCTCCTCTTCCTCCTCCCTCCACCTCCTGTGTTTTGCAACTGTAAAATAAAAGAGGTGAGCAGTTGCTCTGAGAGCTCTAATTCAGTTGTTCTATGACTTTATCAGCTTGACATCCGTGGGTATTGTTCTAAGGCAGGTGTAGCAGTTTGGTAGAAAATGGGGGGTTTCTACACACCCACACCCATTTTGTGCAGGGACTCTGGGAGTGATGTTTACTCTCCTGCGGCGAGCATTACTTAAAACGACTTTATTTGTTTTACAGTTTAGGGGGCCTCTGTAGGTAACCTCAGGAGCCCATTCATTTCATTAGCATTAAATCAACAAGCAGGCCTTCTTTCTGCCCCTCTCGTGCAGGATTAATGGATTTTAGCCTGATTTGTGCATCTCCCAGCAAAACCTCGTGCTGAGAGAGCTAGCAGGCTTGACTAATTCCCAGCGGTGCTAACTTCATAAACTCACTTTAAGCTTTTAACTTTGACTGAAGATTGAAGGTAATGACCCCATGCTGTGACATTTGAATGCATGATATTCAGGATGCATAGGGAACTATATAAAGATGACAAACTGATCCATTGAATGGATATATGTTTGTGTTTGCACATGGGTACCCTGTAAGTGATTTTTTTTTATGTTTATCAAAATTATGTCAATGTGAGAGGGCATTTTTGGTCTCCAAATCACTGAGAGAAAAATCTATGTAACAATTATCCTAAATAGAATATTGACAGATACATAGATAAAGTGTAAGCATGAGCGCCTACTTAGCATATTGTAGATATGCTCATAGAAAGTCCAGTTTTGTGTGATGGACTGCTAAATAGGAAGAATTTTCAAAGCAAAATAATTCCATTCCAGGAGACCTATCACTTACAAAGTGATCACCTATCAAGGAGCCCAGATAGGACCGGAGTAAGTTTTTTTTTTTTCCTTCCTGTCTGTTGTAAATGAAATCAAAATTTAGAAAAGTCTGCATGTAGAAAGGAAAAAGGAGGTAAAACACAATATTTCCAGCCCATCTGACAAGACTACATGAAAAGCTTTTGATCAAAGGGTCTTAAGTACACTTTACTGGTGTGACAAACAACATTTTTATCCCTTTATTAGATTTATTTTTCTTCTGAAAACTGCAGTGACCAGGGGATGGTTTGTGAAAGAAAGCTGGCAGGGTTGTGTTCTTTGATTCCTAATTAACACCTTCAGTCTCAAAAGAGAACCAACAGAAATACCATAAAATGTTGCAGCTGCATTGTGATTCCGCTTGGTTGGTTTGTTAAAAGTCAGCTGGGCATTGGCAGCTGCTGTAAAGGGAAAACTCAATGGATGTTTTGTATTGTACCCACTGAAGTGAAAGAAGGCAACCATTTTAGTTTTCAAATGGGCAGCTGCAGAGGGAGGTTTAAATGGAGCTAAATGCAAGATTTACTGTTGATTTATAGGGAATAAATAAAGAAATGGAAACCCAAACTTTCCTCTCCTAACAGTCACCTCCCCAATTTGAAGTGAAAAATTATTGAGGAGAATCATCTCGAAATGTTTTAATAACTGATCTGGGGACTTTGGCAACAAGGAATAGCATTCAATACTCAAAAATCAAAATAGCTTTTTTTTTTTCTTTTTGCAAGAGCTGAGCCAGCCAAAGCTTTAGAATTGGACATTTCCACTTTGAAAGGTAAAGGTAGATCTTTCCTGGGTTTGGTAATGTATCCCCCTTTTCTCACTGTATTGAAATCCTAAAACTTGTTCAGAATGGAATTGAGTACTGTGTTCCCCCACCTCACTTTTTTTTTTTTAAGAGCTTGGAGTTGAATTTTGCTTTGGGTAGGGGAATAAAGGAGGCATTTAACTTGGGTCAGATAAATCTCACTCACATTCAAAAATGCAATTAAGGAAATATGTAAATCTAGATGTTTCATCAAATGCTAGCTAAGGGGTTACTAGTTCTTTTCAAACACAATGACTGAACTAAAGAACTTTAGTGTCTGTGTAAGAACCATTGTCCAAGCCCCAGGCCCTGTTGGAAACAGAGTCTGGCCTGGCCGTGGGAAATACCTACATATTTGGCATCGGCCCGATTTCTGAGAGAAAGGGGACGGAAGAGAAAGTATGGAGATTTTACTGTTGCATTCTAATCAGTCATGATCTGCCTAATTTGCTTTGATCAGGAAGATCAACTAATTTTTCTATGGGGGTGATAAAAGTAATTAGTAAGCCAAAGCTTTTGTGTCATTTTAAAAGAGCTAAAAAGTAAAGAGGAGCTAAAATTATAGTGATGGAAGCTATATACATCTTTTTTGGCAGTTCTAAGATCATTATTAATTCAACATAGGATATCAACACAGCAAAGGAACTTCCACTAAAGAGAGTGTCATGTGCTGTACAACCTTAATTAACCCTAGGATCTGCAAAGTTGTATAACAGAATTACCAAAGGATGGACTCTTCACTGGGGGCTCAAGTCTTAGATTTACTTTGTTGTAAAATGGTACCATCATTAATGTCTAGTCCTAAAGCATTAATTCCCTTCTGAAGCTCTGTGTTTAAGTAGCTGAGGCAGTTGAAGTACTTATTGGAACTCTACATCTAGAGAAGAGCCAGCTTGAGAGTCTACAATTCTAAAATTCTGACCAAGCCTGAGCAGGATCAAAATCAAACTGAAAAAGTTCATCAGGAACCTGATTCCTTAGATACTTCCGTTTTTATGCCAGTTTCCAACTTCAGAAATGCCACTACCTGCTCTTTTTTTTTTTCACGCACCCAAACACATGTAGTTATTAGATGAGAAGGAAAGATTTGAGCATATGGGGTTTGTGTGTGTGTGTGTGTTTTTAAACCTACTATTTAGTGTTTCTTTTCTCCTGTTGATATGACCTTTGCATTACTTCTTTTCCAAGCTGTTGTACTAGATAGGGTATCTGTAACCCTACTGTAAATGTAATTGCTTTCTTGGCTACTAATCTCTTTTACTAGGGTTCTTAGAATACCGAAGTATGCATTTCATGTCACAGTTAATGGGTCTTATAAATTACGTGGATTTTTATAGGGAGAACTGAAAGATAATAAAAACAGGAAATTATCATTAAAGCCACTTTCAAATCTATATTTTTTTTAAATTACTTAAAATTATGTGCTTCACTTTTTTCTCAAGTTTTTTTCTTCTTTAGGGAAAAATCAGACAACAAATACTTTAACTTTTTTCAGGCATAGTTTTCAAAATTCTTAGTAATAACACTACTTGTTTAAAATGCAAATAAGGGGGGGGCCGGCGAGGTGGCGCTAGAGGTGTCTGCCTTGCAAGCGCTAGCCAAGGAAAGATCGTGACCGCGGTTTGATCCCCCAGCGTCGCATATGGTCCCCCCCAAGCCAGGGGCAATTTCTGAGAGCTTAGCCAGGAGTAACCCCTGAGCATCAAATGGGTGTGGTCTGAAAAACCAAAAAAAAATGCAAATAAGGGGCCAAAAAGATAGTATAATGGTCACACACTTGCCTTACATGCTGCCAATCCTGGACAGACTGAACCCAGAATTCCATATGATCTCTGAGCCTGCCAGAAGTGATTTCTGAGTGCAGAGCCAGGAGTAACCCCTGAGTACCCAAAAACCAAAAAAAAAAAAAGACTTGTCTTGCCTGCAGCTGACCCTGTGGTTAGATCTCAAAGCACTGCCAGAAGTAACCCCAGCACAGACAGAATCAAGAGTAGCCTCTGAACACTGCTACCTATGGCCCCAGACCAAAAAACTTAACAATTTTTAAAATACAAACAAGTCTATTTTCGCTTATTGTCATAATGTCTGGAAAGCATGACAACTAATAGAAATTAAAATTCCATATATATCTCTGCAGAAAATCTTTAGAAGTGTTTACTTCATTACTTGGTTTGGTCTGAGCCACAGCAATAGCACAGAGGTAGAGTTTTTTGCCTTCCATGAGGCAGACCCAGGATTTACCAAGTTCGATCTCCTGCATCCCATATGGTCCCCCAAGCCTACCAGGAATGATTTCTGAGTGCAGAGCCACGAATAAACCTGAGCACTGCCAGGTGTGACCCAGATTCCCCCCAACAAAAAATGTTTGGTCAATTATACTATTAATATTTATCCATTCTTTTGTTCTGTATGGGAAAAATATCATTGAGCAAAAGATGGGTACCTTTCTTCCCTGTTCTCAAAAAATGGACTTATTTTAATTTCTATTCATGAAATTCTTTTGGTCTCTGACAGAGGATGGGAATGCTCTACAGGACCTGGTTTTGGTGATCAGGGTTACAACATAACTGAGAAAGACATGTAAGTGAGACCAGTTAGAGGTGTATAATGGTTAAGCTGTGTAGAGTAGAGTGGAGTCTCAGGGTCACACTCCGTTGGAATCTGGCACTACCTCTTTTTTTATATTGGGAAAGTTAATGAACTCCTCTGTGACTTTATGTTCCTCATTTGTAAAAGAGACTGTTCCTCACAGGCTAGTTCATGTGGGGTTTTTATTTTCAGAGCACTTAGAAAGGTTCCTGCAGGTAGTAAAATACCAGGTCAGGTTAGCTATTTCTATTATAGACCTCACTATAAAGTAAGTCCTGTGGAAACACAGAGAAGAAAACCATTCGCCCCCTTTAGAGTTGAAAATAATTCAGAGGAGATCCCATTTAAAGAGATGGCAAGAATGTCACCACATGGATGGTCTTGTCCTTAGAATGCAGGGACCACCACACAGAAGAGTTTTGGGCATGTGAAAATACACAAGGAAAGTCATAGGGTTAGCTGGGCATGAGGCAGCAGCAACCGAAAATGAGAACTGTGAGAGGATGCAGCAAATATTCAGCCACAGGAATTCATAAGAAAAACTGAGTTGAATCCTTTAGTTCAAGAAAATGACTTACGAGAAGTTCATAAAGTACTGGTATTTATTTAGGTTTCTCTTCAAATGATTGGCACCTCCACAGAAAACCAACTTATTGTGTCCCAAGGTTATAATCTTGCTGAGCCATTGATGAATTATATGACTGAATATTACTTATGCTTTCTGATCTGTTTGGTCATCTGCTTAATGAGAAGCTTCACCCAGGGCCCTTTGAGTTTTTATTTTATTTGCTTGGTTTTGGGGTTTTGTTTGTTTGGTGGGGGGTTGTTTTGGGGCCATACCCACCTAGGCTTAGTAGTTACACCTGGCTCTGCATTCAGAAATCACTCTGACAGGGTTGGGAACCATATGGAATGCCCAGAATTGTATCCGGGTCAGCCACATGCAAGGCAAATGCCCTATGCACAGTGCTATCCATAGCTCCTGCCCCTGAATGTAACTTTTGCCTGAATTAATTTTGTATACATCATGGAATGCTTGCTTGCAAGTTGTCCCTGTGTTACTTAACGCACAAGTCATTGGAAAAGTGGAGACTGAAGCCTGCTGGGGGCTCCTTCCATACGCACCTTCTTTTCTTATGAGTGAGTTTGCCCCTGTTTATCCTCATCCCTTACACAAGCGGCTTCCATGCCAGCCTTAGATTCCATCTTTAATAATGAAACTGGTTTAATTTTATTTCTTCTCCACATCTTTCCTACCCACCCCCAACATTGGAGATTCAATGAGTGGATAGCTTCTGGGTGGCAGTCCCAATTTTGCTGTATTTGGAAATGCCAGCATTCACATTTCAAGGTTCATCTTCTGCTGAAACAGAAGCATGGTATAGATCTTTCCAGAAATGGCCCCTGACCCATCTCACTGCTAGAACAACTCCCACTTGGATCAACTTTCTCTCCTTTTCCGACTGTTAAGTGCTTCAGCTAAGGTCCACGGTTGAGCTCTACCTTCACCTCTAGGTTTCTGATGACATATGTACCCTCCCTGGACACATTATTCCTTCCTTTATTGTTTGTAAAGAAATAGCCTACCTTTTGTCCAAAGCTGGATTCATCTTGAGTCTTGGATTTTTCCATTCCCTTTTTTTTTATTTTTTATTTTCTTTGGTTTTTTGGGCCACACCCAGTGATGCTCAGGGGTTACTCCTGGCTATGCACTCAGAAATCTCTCCTGGCTTGGGGACCATATGGGACGATGGGGGATCCAATCGCTGTTCATCCTAGGCTAGCGCCAGCAAGGTAGACACCTTACCGCTCCGTGCCACCACTCTGGCCCCCCATTCTCTTTTTAAAACTTTATTTTAATGTTATTTTGCTGTTGACCCCTAGCAGCACTAGTGCTAGTGGTCATGAGGACAGCAGGACTCACACTTGTAGGACTTGTGATTTACCATCAAGGTCACATCCCACATACACACACACACACACACACACACACACACACACGCCATTCCCTGTTACCTACACACACACACCATTCCCTGTTACCTACACACACACACACACACACACACACACACACACACACACACACTATTCCTTGTTACCTCCTGAGTCCCAGGCTTATTCAGTCTGAAACTTTTAGTGCTTTTAGTGAGAGTTAGGGATACAAGGAACAGAAGGTAGACACAACAATAGAGAAAATTATCAGCTAGGGCCAGAGTGATAGCACAGGGAATAGGGCCTTTGCTTTGCACCAGACTGACCTGAGTTTGATCTCTGGCATCCCCTATGATCCCCAAGCACCACCAGGAGTAACTTCTGAGCACAGAACCAGGACTGAACCCTGAGCGTTGCTGGGTGTAGGTGTGACCCAAATATACAAACAGCAGGGTCAGAGCAGGGTCAGAGCACTGAAGGGCCTTTGCCTTGCACACAGCCTACCGGGGTTCAATGTCTGTCAACACATATGGTTCCCTCAGTCTGCCAGGAGTGATTTCTGATTGCAAAGTCATGGGTAATACCTGAGTATAGCTGGTGTAGCCCCTTCCAAAAACAAACAAACAAGCAAGCAAACAAAAATGATAATTATCAGCTAATTTGGTTCTAGAAGTTTAAAATCTAAAAAGATGGTATCATGCCATACTGTATTTAATCTGATCGTGGATTTTTCCATAATAGACCATTATTGTCACAGTATCCTCTACTTTCCCTTCTTTGAGCTATCATCTTCCCTATTACCTCACACAGTACTTGAAAACATAAAAATGTGAAATAAGGGGCCGGGTGGTGGCGCTAAAGGTAAGGTGCCTGCCTTGCCTGCGCTAGCCTCGGACAGACCGCGGTTCGATCCCCCGGTGTCCCATATGGTCCCCCAAGCCAGGAGCAACTTCTGAGCACATAGCCAGGAGTAACCCCTGAGCGTTACCGGGTGTGGCCCAAAAACCAAAAAAAAAAAAAAGTGAAATAAAATTATATTTTAAAAATATTAAATTCATAAAAATGGGAAGTAAATCAATGTGAAATGAGAGTCCACCGTGTTAAAAAAAAAAAAAAGGCAGTGTCTGTCCTCTGGTCTGATTTCCTCAAACTATTTCCTTTCCTGCTTTCTTACAAGCCAAAGAGGAAACTGGATTCACTGCCACAATTTCATTCCCACCCACTCACTCATTCCTTTTGCAAGCAGCCTGCCACCCCCACCATTCAGAGGAATCTCTCGCTCAAACAACCATTGACCTCCTACTGCCAAATCCAAATGGTCTTTTCTCAGCCCTCAGTCGACTTCCCAGCTGGGCCTGTGCCTTAGACTCTGCTGACCACCCTCCTGCTCCTTCCCAAAGTGGAACAAATATTCCACGGGTCGGTCTCCAAATACTCACGACTTGGAATTGGCAAAGCCCGGGTTTGGCAGCTGTCCAGTATCCCCAGTCTCCTTATCTATAAAATGGGGTTCATAAAGCCTGTTATCTGTGTCTGGAACACACACACACACACTCTCACACACACACACACACACACACACACACACACACACACACACACACACACACAGAGTCAGCCCCCTGGTTGCCCTCTCCTCTCACCTTCCACTGCTGCCAGGTAAATTTTCCTGACCTTCATGATGGTTATGTCACTTCTGCTCAGAAAGTTTCAGCAGCACTCTTGGACACAAAGCTCCAAATCCCCCGACCTAGGACCCAAGATCCCCCACAGCCAACACAGCTTGATCCTGCTCGGCTGAGCTCCAACAGCAACAGGAATCCCATCAGAGTGGAAATTGGAGACAGTTCCCTGGTGTTATCTTGGCTCTCACTCGTTGCCCTGTAATGCCTCTTCCTCTCTAGTGTCTTCACTAGCCAATTGAAATATAGCTTTATTTAAAACTAAAGGTTCTTTTGGTTCTAGTATTCCCTTCTTTTACCTGACTGGCCTTATTTTTCTACTTTACCCTTCAAATTTCCTCTTCTTCAGGGTAGTTGGAGGAGGCCTTGTTTCCTTTACCTGCTCCTTGCTTCCATGCTCTGCAATCTCTGTCCCTAGTCTTGCTTCCTGGGCTAATTTCCCATTGTTGTCTGTCCATATGCTACCATCAGGCTCTTTTCAGGTGCCCTCTTCTTCTTCTCTGATGCCAGAAGTCATCACACACACATACACACACACACACACACACACACACACACACACACACACACACACATCCTACCTTGATGCCTGTCATCCTCTTTATGTTGCAGTCACATAAGTAGGTCCTGACTGGACCACTCCAATTTTCCCCTCTGTCTTGCCTTGCCTTGGCATGACTGGTTTCCCTTTGTACTTTGCCTAGTTTTCACTTCCACTTGCCAGTTTTGGATGTGCCATCTCTTGCTCAGTGAGCCATACCATCCAGTGTCTCAAATTCAGCATTTATAGCCGTGGCGTCAAGCCACTTCACTAAAATTTCCCAGTGGCTTCAGTTTTCTCATCTCCCAGCTATCCTTCAGGGGAAGCTTAAGCCCATGTCACCAACTGGGATTGTACATGGAGTAGAGGGTACTATATGGAGCTGGAAATATTTTTTAATTGAAGTAGCATTACTTTGTAGCATAATATAAAATTCAGGCGTGCATTACAAACCAACATTTGTGTATACAACATGGTATTTGAATTTGTACTCATGTCAGACTAAGTTAATTCCCTTACAGAGTTGTATTAGGTCAGCAAATAAGCAAAATTATATTTTAAATGATTTTTGCTATAGTTATATTTTTAAAAATATAAAATCATTAAAAAGCTCACTGCAGCATTATGTCGTAGCACACATAACCACTTAACAATATATATATATATATATATAAACTAATGTTTTATTTTAGTTTGATTTGATTTGGCCTGGTTTTGGGGCCATACCTGGTGGTACTCAGGGTTACTCAGCTCTGAGCTCAGAATTCATTGTTGGCAGGCTTGGGGGACCATATTGGATGCTGGGGATCAAACCTGGGTCCATCCAGGATTAGCAGGATACAAGACAAAAGCTCTACCATTGTGCTATCACTCCAGCCTCCAATGCCTTTTTTTTAAGATGCTAATTGAGTGGGAAAAACTCAGAATCACTTAGGGACATGTTACTTTCTTCCTTTCCCTTGTTTCCATGATTAGGGTTTGCATATTTACTTGTGAGTCTCACTAGGTAGGGGGTTACACACATCAATTGAGGTGTTTAAATATAGCTATGTGTGGTATATTATATTATATCACTCTTGTTTGGACACCAGGAATCACAGACGAAAAAGGTGCTGTAAGAGCTACACTTGGCATATGCCAAACTCAGGATTGAACTAGGGATTGAATTTCTAGGCTATCAAAATAAATGCTTTATCCACTGTGCCATCCTAGGAGTATTATTTTTAAGTCTACATTACTGGACACCACCTGGAGATTCTGATTTGGTAAATCTAGGAATGAATCAGGTCAGTGATTTTTTAAGTGTCATAGGTTATCAAAATTGCTGGATCAGATCATTAGGAAGTATGCAGTGCACAGCTGCACAGGGCTAAGAAGCTTCCTAGAGTGATTCATATTACATATTCTCTAGACTCAGTCAAGACTTTTCCCCAGACATTAGCATCAGGAACACTTGTGTTAGTTAGAAAACCTTTGCTTTCTCACTTATGTGACTTTGAGCAAATTATTTTGCCTCTCTAAACCCCAGTGCACACAGCTGTAATTAAACAATGATGGTACTCAGTATGGAAGAAGATAAAACAGTAAGATTGAATTTCCAAAGACCTCAGGATGACATTTAATGTATAATAAGCAAGCAATAAATAATAACTATGAAACTTATGAGTAGTTACTTCTTCAAATCTTAGTTCCGGTTCAATTTACCCAGTTCGGAAGGAAGTATTAAGTAATACTTATTATTTCTCTGTGTTAAATAATACTGCAATAAATGTTAGCATAAATAAATAATGTAAGAATTCATATAGTAATTTTATTTTGCATATTTGTACCTATGTGTCTTTGTGCATGTAATCTCCAAATATCAAGTGACCAAGACCAGTTCTTAACTTTTTCTGGCTCTTGATCCAAAAGTCTCTGAAAGATTCTGGGGTTTATTTTGTTGTTAGTTTTGTTTGTTTGTTTGTATGTTTGTTTGGGGGCCACACCCCAGTAGCGCTCAGGCATTACTCCTGGCTCTGCACTCAGAAATTACTCATGGCAGGCTCTGGGGACCATATGGGATGCCAGAGATCAAACCTAGGTCTGCTGTGTGTAAGGCAAATGCCCTACCCACTGTGCTATCCCTCTGGACTCCACGATTCTGTAAGTATAGATAAAAAAAATAAATAACTCACTGTCACAATTTAATTAGCAATCTTTAGCCAAAGTAATGGCTCTGCCAAAATGTTTTATTAGTAGTAAACTTAGTCTTATTATAAAAAGTAATCATATTTTATATAAAGATACCTTTTATTTTTCTTCAATTGTACTTGTAGTTCATTTGTATTTTCATTATAATTTTAGTTGAATATAATTAACCATGCATGAATTGCACCGTCATGTTTCATATATTTTTCTCTAGCAAATGTTTTCATGTAAATCCTTAGAAATATAGGTTCTTTAGAAATATAGGTACTATGTGTTGAATATTTTTGAATCTCTTGCACCTGGCACAGGTGCCTGCCACATAGTACAATTAAATATTTGTTGAGTGAGAGAAAGAAAAGAAGATGGGAGAGAGACAGGGATAAATTTACATGTTTCTACTTACTTATCACAGCACTAGGATCAGTGAACAAAATAAACTTTGAATTCACACCTAAAATAAACTTTGAATTCACATATAGATGTGAAGTATAATAAAGACAAAGGTAACTCAACCCACCACAGCTTACAACACTCCTTCTGAAGGCATCTGACATGCAGAAATACATACCATCCAGTCTACTTAATACATGTTTTAAGAAGATGTTGACTCTTCAGAAAGATTAACTGAGATAGAAGAGAGATAGCACCCTGGGCAGATCTAGAATTAGAATGAAAAAAGACTGAAAAAACAGCAACTTAAAAATCAGACATCTTTCATAAATTATCTTATAGCCCTCCAGCAGGCAAAAAGGAAATAGTCCTAAATTTATATTATTGTGAGTCTCAGTAGTCTAAATGAGGTGAGACTAATTATGTAGTTTGAATAAGTATATCAATATCATAGTTTCATTCTTGTAATCATTTGGAATTCTTTGAATACTAAATTTTTGTCATTGGATTATGTTCAGAAATAAGAATATAGGTTAAAAAGTTTTTCTGGGACACTGGTCCAAAGTTGGGCATTTGTGTGCTGAGTATTTCCTGGACCATGCCTCAGAAGCAAACCTGTGGGGTGAAAGGGGATGTGAGAGTTAGGATTCAGCAAACAGCAAAATTTACAAGTCCTCAGCCAGGTTCCTTCAGGAAGCTCTGAAATGAGGGAGCCCATCAAAAAATATCCCTTCATATCTCACCCAGAGTAGTTACTGGATAAAGGCTTCCTCTCTTATTCCCCTAACCTCAAAGTCTGGCCTTTAGCAAGGAGGTTCATCTCTGCAGGGTGGCTCAGCTGTGAAAATGGAAGATTAAGTTCAGAAGAGTGGCATCTAGTTAGCATATATTAAATCCCTGATAGCTGATAAAGAAGGCCTTTAGCCTAAAAATACCCAAACAGCCATGCCACCATATTTGTTAGGGAAGTAGTTAAAGTTGACTTATTTCAATGAGGCAGTGCTAAAAGGGCCAATTCTCAAAAGGCTGCTGAAATCATTTCAAATTTTTATCACCTCTCTCCCGTTTTTCCATTTTCTTTTCCTTTCAGTTCATATTTGCTTAACTTTCTTGCCATTTCCTTACCTGTCTTTGTCATACAAAGCTATGTTCATACACTCTGTTTCCCCCACAATTGTTTTTGCTCTTTGATTTTTATTTCACCTGTGCTTTAAAGCAAAACCCCTAGTTTTCCTTGGGGAGAGCTTAGGAATAGCAGAGTTTTAGAATACTGCCATACTAATTCATCTTCCGCTCCCAATCAGCTGCCTAAACTTTCTTTCTTCCTACATTTATATCCTGCTGGTCCATTGAGTCAGCCTTCTGCCATTGAACACCTGGCCAAAGTATGTTTCTCAATTCCTCTGTTAGAAACTTACTTCAGAATTCCCTTTGCAGGTAACATAAACTGATTAACTGGAAATAAGAAAACAAGCAGCCCCTGGTAATCCACAGCACTGAAGTTATCAAATAGCCACTTCCTAACCACGCCGCCAAATCTAAATAAAAATAAGTCCGTGAAACAACAGCAGGGAAAATGTTTTGTTGGTCTCCAGCTATGAACTCTTGAAAGGCAGTAATTGCACCTGTTCTGTGCTCCTTTCCATTGTACATGTCTAGCACACTGTTAGAACTCAATAGAATGAGATAATTTTTTTTTAGCCAATACAGCACCTGGGAAGACTGGCAGGCTGCCACCAACTAGATGGCTGGAGTACTTGAGTGATTCCTGAGTCTTTATGGAGAAGTCATGAATTACAGCCTCTAGACAGACTGCTATGTGGATTAGCTATTGAATAGAACAGTTTTTGTTTGTATTTTTTTTAATGAGGACAAAATATATTGGTGTAATCCTTCTCTATGAATTGAGAGGAAAAATCGAAGGAGTAAGGGGGATTATGAAATTATGTTACTTCTGGTTTATCAACAACCCTGAAAGAGCATTCCTTCATTTCATTTCAGTGAAGAGTATCACCTGTTAGACAAAATAGAAAGTTTTAGGGTGTTCCTGATAAACTCGTGATAATTCATAACTTCTTGCATGATAAAGTGTTAGATGATGTGGAATTGAGAGTATTATGTCAGGCAAAATAATTTTGCACTGATACCTTTAAATATAATGGAAAAATTATGAAATAGGAAGTAAATGTTATGAGTTTTGCAAAGCTATATTTGGTAGGTAAACATTGAATAATACAAAAAAGTCTGTAACAGTGTAGCTATGGTTATTATTTTGTAGGTAGGTTTCCTGCCTTAAAATACCAAAGTGGATTTAATATGTGATTAAAACTTTTCTCTGTCCTTCTTTTTTGTCCCCTTCTTAGTAGTAGATAAAAAGATTGTGTGGAGTTTTTAAAAACTGGAAAATGTAAAGGACTCCTTAGGTATTGAAGTTCTGGTTGTCATGTTTCCCAAATACAAAAGAATCTAAGCAGATAAAAATATAACTATGTGGAGAAATATAACTTTGAGGAGCTATTACTTAGTAAAATTAGCAACATGTTCTTGGAAGTAAGGAGGATGCAACTAATTTTTACATTGCAGTAAATCTTCAATAATGTTAAATTATTTTAAGCTGATGTGAAGTAGGAAGTATAATATTTTTTACACAAACACACATACATTCCCTTTTTCTTTTTTTAAAATAATTTCTTTAAACACCATGATTACAAACATAATTGTAGTTGGGTTTCAGTCATAACAAGAACAACCCCCTTTACTATGCAACCTTCCCATCACCCAAAGCCCCATCTCTTCCCTCCCTGACATTGTTATGATAGTCCTCACCATAGTTATTTCTCTAACTGCACTCACCACTCTGGATCTCATCTCTGGGAATTATTTTAATGTCTTTAATTTTTCTTAAAACCCATAGATGAGTGAGACTATGTGTGTGTGTCTCTCTCTGACTAATTTCACTAAGCATAATAGAATCCATGTATATCCATGTATAGGAAAATCTCATGACTTCATCTCTCCTGACAGCTGCATAATATTCCATTGTGTTTATGTTCCACTGTTTCTTTAGTCATTCTTCTGTTGAAGGGCATCTTGGTTGTTTCCAGATTCTGGCTATTGTAAATAGTGCAGCAATGAATATAGGTGTGAGGAAGGGATTTTTGTATTGTATTCTTGTTTTCCTACAGTATATTCCTAGGAGTGGTATAACTGGATCATATGGGAGCTCAATTTCCAGGTTTGGAGGAATCTCCATATCGCTTTTCATAAAGGTTGGACTAGACAGCATTCCCAACAGCGGTGGATAAGAGTTCCTTTCTCTCCACATCCCCGCCAGCATGGCTTGTTCTCTTTCTTTGTGATGTTCGCAAAAAATCAGTTTTATAAGGTGATGGAGATTGGGTGTAAGGATGTTGCTCATGGTAGAGCAATGTCTCACATGGATGAGATCCTGATTTTTTCCCCTAGTACCACAATATAAAACAAAGCAAAACAAAACATACATGTGAACTTCATATTCTTTCCTTCTCCCAGCCCCTGGTAACAAGAAATAAAAACAAAAAGGTGATGCAGTTAATTGTACATATGAGAGAGAAGCTACACTTGGGATGAGTTTATCCTGTTGTGATAAATTATCCTGTTGTGGTAGGAGACTAAATACTAGTACTGCCCCTTTGGTTGTCATTTTTAACATCTATATCAAGAACATGTGGATGTCAAACTGTGTCCTAATTATAGTGGTTATTTTTGTTGTTATTGTTGATGTTGTTGTTGTTGAATAGTTTATTTGGGGCGGGGGCTCATTTGCCTGTTAAGAGTGCTATTTCCTCAGATGAGTGTTTATCTGCTTATAACACTGACAGTTAGAAACATAAAAAATATATTGGAATGATAGGATAATGATGATATTTTCCATTGAACCTAAAGAGTAAAATAAATAAAAAAAATGACAATGACCTCAACAGCAATTTTAATTATAATTCTAAATATTGTCCTAAAAAGTTCTGTTCATACCATTACCACGGTATATACTATAAATTTTAGAGATGATCCTTTAGAATAAGGTAAAATTCCTAAGTGTACTTATAGTCTCAAGAAAATCCAAAGAAGTATTTTGTTGCTGAAACTTGTAGTCTATCCTGATTTCCCTTACCACTCTCTCCCAAGATTTTCCTGTGATAAAAGCTTTTTAAAACATTTTAAAATTACATAGAACAAAGGCCATTATACAAGAAAATATTTTTTTCTAGGCAATGTCAAGTTAAAAATGATTATCAAATGTTTGTACTACTTTGGCCTTCGTTTGTTTTCGCTTGTTTCTATCTTTGGCTGCCAGAAGCTATGATGTAAATGATAAACTGGAAAGCAAAACAGTACCAAAGATAGATTAATATAGCTTAAGTAAAAAAAAAAACCGGGTTCTTAGAAAAACAACATATATGTTATCTGTTTTAAACAGTATCCGTTGTAAAGTTGTCATTCTAGATTTCTAGTTGAACTGATTACACTTGATAAAAAATAACAAGCTATGACAAACAGAAGGGCAAGATTTCAGTAATTCACTAAAGAATGTCTTCACTCAAAGCTTTGTGGCAAAAACATCTTGTTTGGGGCACAATTGCAGAGTTGAAATAACAGACCATGAATACCCCCAGAGAAATGACTATGTACCCAAGGTGAATGCAAAAGCCTTCGCTCTTGAATGAGCCTTTTAATCAAGGCATTATCTGGGCTCTGAAAAAGTCTTCAGTGGTCCTACCTCAAGATTAATGGGAAAAGCCGAAACTGAGTTGGCCTATTTGCAGACACAATTTTAAAGATTTACTGATGGTTGACAAATGCCATTTAAGCTTTCAAAGCCAGCCATATGCTTTTGAAAAGGGTTTAAAGGAAATCCTCCCACTATAGAAGAAGACTTTGAAGGGTCTCTGTGGTAGCATCTGTTTTTTAGGTGTGTGGATGTTGAATTTTCTCTTTCATACCCCACCACACGAACACACAAACACACACACAGACAACCTTGCTGAATTCCTAAAAATACATAGTTTAGAAAAAAATTCCCAGCCTTCTTCTTACATTATTCTTCCTTAGAGAAATTCTTGCCAAATAAATGTGACTCTGGGATATGTTTTTTAAATACCTTTCTAGTAATATAGGGCCTGTAAGTAGCAATCTAATATCAAAAGTTTAGTATTCTATCCAAATATGAGAGTTATGCATTATTTAATTCATTTATTTTTGCTGGGAAGATACCCTGTGGTTATAAGGCTCTTAGGGGTTATTCCTGCCAGATGTGCCAGGGATTAAACTCTGGTGAGCTAGTACCTTACCCACTCTAATATCTCTCCTGCCACTATGAATGATTTTTAGTAGTATTTGATTCTTGGGTTTATGTCATTCCATAAATACATGAGATTTCTAAAATGTTACTAAAAGGGGTCGCAATGATAGCCCAATAAGTAGGGCATTTGCCTTGCATGCAGCCCACCTGGGTTCGATCTCTAGCATTCCTAAAGTCCCCTGAGCCCATCAAGAGTAATTTCTGAGGGCAGAGGCAGGAGTAACCCCTAAGCACAACTGGGTGTGGCCCAAAATAAAAAAAATTAAAAAGACACTAAAATAAACATTATAAACCAGGTTTTCATGAAAATGGATAACCATGTCCTTTTACCAGCACCTCCAGGGCTTCTTGCAGTAGATTTCTTTCAGGTAAAATCGGTTCAGGCTGAAGAGTGACGTTCTAGAATGATTATATCCAAAACACATCTTGGGGTTAAAAAAATCTGAATGTAGGGTCTAGACCAATAGCACAGCTAAAAGGGCATCATATATCCTGTATGTGGCTGACCCAGGCATCCCATATGGTTCCTTGAGCAAAGCCAGAAATGACACCTGAGCGCAGAGCCAGGAATAACCCTGAGCAACCCTGGATGTGGCCCAATAAAACAAAAAAAGAAGGGGAAAAAGTCTGAATGTAGTGCTAAGCCATAGTACAGCAGCTAGGGTGCTTGCCTTGCATTCACTGGACCTGGGTTCCATCCCAGGCAGGACAGAGGAGGTTCCCCAAAGCCCACCAGGAGTGATCCGCGAGATCAGGGCCAGGAGTAACCTCTGAACAACACTTCTGGGCGTGCCCCCCAAATATCTTGAACTAAAAATCCATATGCAATTTTTCAACTCTGAGCTAGTCACACATGGATTAAAATCAACCCCCCGTTTTGCTTCGTCATCAGCTGCTTCTTGCTTTAGTGAAGTCTCAGGTGATTTGCAACCAGGCTGAGCCCTTTGCTGAGCCCCAGAGCACAAGTTGAATCATTTGGTTCTGGACTCAGCCTGTCTATCCTCTTCCAGTGGCACCCAGGGAGGGGATCAGGGGCAATCTTGTTTGTTCATTTCCCTGGGTCGCTGACAGTGATCTGAGAGAAAGCGACACTGACACAAAGAATCCAAGAGGGACAGGAGATGGGGGTGTGCAAAGGGGTGGGGGTGAAAGGGGGTGAGGTCAAAGCAGAGAAACTGAGAAAAATCCAGTGAAGTGGAAGCTGAAAGGATCAACACAAGAAGGCTTAAAGCCAAGCCGGTTTTCTCAGCTCACTTCAGTGGGCCACACCTCCCCCAAAACCCAGGGAGAAAAAAAAATGCCCCCCCCCTTTTACTGCCTTAGTGACAATTAAAGGCCCAGTACCATGAAGGAAGGGCTTGGACACAGAAACCTCAAATCCCTCCCGCAGTAGCTAGAAAGCCTAGTAGTCAGTTTCCTAGAACCTAATAAGGCCTGATCACCCACAGTCATAGCAGCTTTGCAGGGCACCCCACTGCTGAGCCACTTGGATTGCTCTTTTCTCACCTGGATTATCACAAAGAATTCACCCGCTCTCTCTAGAGTCTGTCCTCCAAAGATCCAACAACCAGGGTTTCTATCAAAAATTCTGAAGTGAGGCACATGAAAAAATGTTCCACATCACTAATCAGCAGGGAGATGCAAATCTAAAACCATAAGGTACCATCTCACACCACAGAGACTGGCACATATCACAAAGACCAAGAACAATCAGTGCTGGCAGGGATGTGGAGAGAAAGGAACTCTCATTCAGTCTTGGCGGGAATGCTGTCTAGTCCAGCCTTTATGGAAAACAATATGGAGAAACCGTTGTACATATACACAATGAAATATTATGCAGCCCTCAGGAAAGATGAAGTCATGAAATTTTCCTATACATGGATGCACATGGAAACTATTATGCTGAGTGAAATAAGTCAGAGGGAGAGAGATAGACACAGAATTGTCTCACTTATCTGTGGGATTTAAAAGAAATAAAATACATTATTGTAATAACTCCCAGAGACAATAGAGATGAGGGCTGGAAAGACCAGCTCAAGGTATGAAGCTCACCACAAAGAGTGGTTGAGTGCAGTTAGAGAAATAACTACACTGACAACTATCATGACAATGTCTCACTTGTGACAATGTTATTGAGTGAGAAAAGTAGAATGCCTATCTCAAATACAGGCAGGGGAAGGGAGTAAAGGGAGATGGGGACATTGGTGTTGGGAATGTTGCACTGATGAAGGGGGGTGTTCTTTATTATAACTAAAACTCAACTACAAGAATATTTGTAATCATGATGCTTAAATGAAGATATTATTATTAAAAAAATATTCTTAAGTGGGACCGGAGAGATAGCATGGAGGTAAGGTGTTTACCTTTCATGCAGAAGGACAGTGGTTCGAATCCTGGAATCCCATATGATCCCCTGTAACCCCTCAGGGTTAACCCCTGAGCGCTGCTGGGTGTGACCCAAAAACAAACAAACAAACAAACAAACAAACAAAATATATATATATTCTTAAGTGAGGTCCAGAAAGTACAGGGCTTAAGGCGCCTGCCTTGCACGTGGCAAAAAAGCCCTGTCTTTCCCATTATTTCAGTCCCTATGCTCCCTGGCTGAATTCAAGTCCCCACACTAAACTCGAAGCATTGTAAATACATTTTTATCAGCACATTTTGCTGATCTGTAACTCTTGTTTGTCTTTTGTTCTATAAAGTTAAAAAGCTGGATTCAATCCCGGCATCCTTATCTGGTCCCTCATGCTCAGCCCTGCTCAGAGTGCCAGAAGTATGTCTACATTCCCCACCAGGTGTGGCCCATCCTTAGCACCCTCAAAAATTACTTCAGCAGGGATGGGTGTTGGACATTGTAGGACTGAAACTCAATCATGAACAGTCATGATTCTCATGGTGATTCAATTAAAGATTTATATTAAAAAAAATCCTTCAGGGCCAAATAGTACATTATGTAGGATGCTTGCCTTGCACACAGTTGCCCCAGTTAAATTCCTGGCATCTCATCTCATATGGTCCCCCAAGCACCGCCAGGGGTAATGCTGACTACAGGGTCAGGAGTAACCCCTTGAGCACTGTTGAGTGTGGCCCAACCCCCCAAAAAATACCTTCAGTGAGTCCCAGGGGCATACCCCTAATCACCAGCAGTATCTAAGCATTTCTACTGGTGATGAAATCTTAACTCATCACACAGTGAGAAAGTTATTTCCTTTTTATTTTTTTTTAATAAGGCCTCAGGAAAGCCTTATTTGTCTTCAGCATTTCTCTTGCATGCATTAAAAACCCTTTACATCAAAGAAATAATGAATGTCAGGCTCAGTTTACTTGACAAATTTAACTAAGAAATTTGTTAGAATTTAATAACATCTTTTGATTTGGGTTGTATATTCTTTGGCATGCCTCTTATATTTATGACAATGGTTTTCTACTTAAGGTAAGGATAGAAATTGTCCATTTTATTTATACTTATGTAGTGTTTTCATTACTTTGGAGGCACACCTGACTGTGTTCAGGACTATTTCCTGACTGTCAGCTCAGGGATCACTTTTGGCAAGCTTGGGGGGCCTTATAGGGTCCCAGAGATTGAACCCAAGTAAGTCATGTGCAAGGCAAGTGCCCAAACCACTGTATGAATGCTTATAAGATATAAAGCTATAAAGATATTTTAAATAGGGTCCGGGAAGGTGGCGCTAGAGGTAAGGTGTCTGCCTTGCAAGCGCTAGCGTAGGACGGACCACGGTTCGATCCCCCGGTGTCCCATATGGTTTCCCCAAGCCAGGGGCAATTTCTGAGTGCATAGCCAGGAGTAACCCCTGAGTATCAAACAGGTGTGGCCCAAAAACCAAAAAAAAAAAAAAAAAAAGATATTTTAAATAAATCAGTATATATCTAATATATACATCTCTATAAATATATACATAGATATGTACCTGCTTCTATGTAAATAATACGTATACATATATAAAAGAATAATTCAACTATTTAGCAAAATAATGAATATTTGGGAATTAGAGCTATGAAGAAATATCAAGCTTCTTACAAAACTTAGTCTACTACAATCCTCCTTCCACTCCAATTTACAGGCAGATATAGCTGTCTTAACTCTCTTACACACATCTTGCTTACAACAAACCAAATAATCCATGGGTGATACATACTGGGGTCCTTTGTAGATTGTGTGCCATGTCTTATGCTTAGATTGTCTTTCTTGTTCTTTTATCCCTCAAGACTCAGCACTAATTTGTCCCTCAAGGAACCTTGTCGTTCCCATTTTTCTTTTTTTTTTTTTTTTTTTTTTTTGGTTTTTGGGCCACACCCGGTAACGCTTAGGGGTTACTCCTGGCTATTGGCTCAGAAGTTGCTCCTGGCTTGGGGGACCATATGGGACGCCGGGGGATCGAACTGTGGTCCGTCCAAGGCTAGCACAGGCAAGGCAGACACCTTACCTCTTGCGCCACCGCCCGGCCCCCTCCCATTTTTCTTTTAATATTTATTTTGACCAAAGTGAGTTACAAATCTTTCATAGTAATTTTTTAGGTACATAACAACATTGAATCAGAGGCATTCCCACCACCAATTTTGTCCTCCCTCCACCCCTATTCCCAGCATGCATCCCATATCTCTTTCCTTTACCCCCCAGGTTGCTAGTGTGAGTGGTTCCCTTTGTGTCTAGCATGTTGTAGATTGGGTATCCATTCTGTTGTCGTTGGCTTTGGATTTGGTGTTTAAGTCAGTCCCTATGTTCCCTGGTTGAATTAAAGTCCCCCCATTGAACCTGAAGCATTATGATTACATATTTTTTTGCAAAATTACACATTTTGCTGATCTGTCACTCTTGCCTATCTTTTGTTCTATAAAGTTATAAAGAATTTATTGTGGAGAATGAATGCTAGTAGAACTTTGGTAATGGTTTGGTTTGGTACATTCAATTATTAGGGTATGAAGCTAATAACTAAAATGTACTCAGTTTTGTAAATCACTGATTTTCATTTTTAATGAGATTTCTGACACTCCTTTCAATGGAATATAGTATTTATTCAATAAATGTTTGATGAATGCTTTCTTTAATCTGTCATACAAACAAGCAAGATATTGGCAATCAAGATTTAAACAGTAGTTCAATAATGATTTCTAAATAATGCTCTACTAAAAAAAAGAGAAACAAAAATAAAACAATAATAGTACAGTGGGTAGGGTGCTTGCTTTGTACATGGCCAATGAGGTTTGATCCCTGGCACCTTGTATAAGTCTCCTAAGCATAGCCAAAAGTGATCCCTGAGCTCAGAGTTAGGAGTATATGCTGAGCACTGCCCGGGTGTAATCCAAAAACAAACAACCAAAAAAAATTAAAGAATTAGAAAACCTTAAAATCTGGGGCTGGAGAGATAGCATGGAGATAAGGCATTCGCCTTGCATGCAGAAGGTCGATGGTTTGAATCCCGGCATCCCATTTGGTCCCCCGAGCCTGCCAGGAGTGATTTCTAAGCATAGAGCCAGGAGTAACCCCTGAACGCTGCCGGGTGTGACCCCCCCCCAAAAAAAAGAAACACCTTAAAATCCAATAACAGATGGATGAATAAAAACACTAGGTATTTCACATGGAATATTTTTTGATAATTAAGAGGAATGAGGCACTAATATATGATCCAACATTAATAAATCTCTTATCAGATTCTATTTATAGCAATCTCTTATTTTCTTATGTTCTCTTTATTGCACTTCACTGATACTGGACATTTTACAAAGTGTTTGTAGTAATGTTTCTGGGCTTTGGTAAGTGGCAGAATGGAAGGCATCAGGATCCTGGCTCTCCCTTGTACAAGCGTGCCCATGCCCTACAAGTAGGGTAATGAGCCATCTAGAGAATTGGCTGAATGAATATGATGGGCTTCACAATGCTTTTCTTATATAAACACACCTCCCACCTCAAACTGCCACAACAGGCCCTCCTGGCTTGTCTGAGGACTTACAATAAGAAATATTCTTTTGAAATGGAAAATAGACAGAGCCTTAGTCTTGAGAATGCTGTTAAACAAATAGAACCTGAGAAAGGATAGGCCTGGGGGGCCTGTACCACGAGGGTGTAATCCTTGTCTCTCAACACCAGCATTATGACACCATTAAGAATACTGGCTAAACGAGTGCTTCTAGCATCTGACTTTAATCATTGTAGTCAGTAGCAAAAAAATGTTTTACACATGGCACTTGCATAGCACAGCATGAGTTGATTGTATGAAGCACATCTTCTGATCAAAAAAGGACGGTGCAAACTAATCCTAAGCGAGTGGCCAAATTTGTTTAGAACATCTGGGAACAAACATTTTGAGTTCAGGTTAAATTTTCTTTCTTTGAGAGTATTCAGTGAACCCAGAAGTTAAGGCTTCAGCCCACATAGTATAATTAATCCATATATGAACATACTCATATTTTAGCATTCAATTCTCACCAAGTCTTTCTTCAAAGATGTCACAGTTTAGTCTAGAAAAAAAATTGGGGGGGGGGTTGCTCTACTTCATTGTACTCTACAGCTACTCCCAACTTGGTACTTAGGGGGCCATGCAACTGGGCATCAGTCCCAGGAATCTGACATGCAAGGTTCAGTCCTTTGAGCTATCTCCCCAATGTAGGTGAAATTTTGGGGAACTGTGTGTTCCTACTGTTGTTTGTGTGGTACTGAGTATTAAACCCGGAGTCTTACACATGCATGTTCTATCATGTGTTCTACCACAGAGTCACATACCCTGCTCCTGGAAGAATTGCAAGTGTCCATACTTTACCAGATTTACATTCCCAGCAATTTTTTTGGATTTGATATATGGAAGTTTCTCAATAAATATTTTTGAATCAATAAATGACTGAATAAATAAATAAATAAATAAGCAAATAAATAAGCAAATAAATAAATGACTGAGTGAATTGTGATTGGGGGAAATTACATAATTTATTCACTAGCATTTAATTAGCACTTATAAAAATGTTTATTATAATTTGTCAAATGGTGAATGAATGTACTTTAAATGAATTAATATAACAGCTGAATCATCAAAAATAAAGATTTCCATTAATTTCCACTGTCCTACCTAATTCATTTAAAAAGGAATTTTTTGAAAGTTCTTGTGATGTGATTCTTAAAAAGAAGAGTAAATCTGGGGTAACAACCTAAGTCATACTTAATTTTTAAGTTATTATTATTATTATTATTATTTTGGTTTTTGGGTCACACCCGGCAGCGCTCAGGGGTTACTCCTGGCTCTATGCTCAGAAATCGCCCCTGGCAGGCACAGGGGACCATATGGGGTGCCGGGATTCAAACCACCGTCCTTCTGCATGAAAGGCAAACACCTTACCTCCATGCTATCCAGCCCTTTTAAGCTATTATTATTTTATTTGCTAAATTTAATGCTATTATATAAAATGAAATGAAGTATAGAGCTGTTATATATGTATATTTATCTTCATACCCTCAAAATTTGCTCTTCATGTTCATGCTCAAGTATTAAAAGGTCAGATGAGTAATGCCTTGCTTTCCCAGAGGTCATTCTTTTAGCAACTTCAGCCCCTTAAAGCAGAGCCAAGAAGTGAAATAGAACTCTGAGTGTCAAGTATTACTGTACAAATCCCATATACTTAAGCCTCTTTTAAATGGAGCCTTTGACTCTTTCAGATTCTATTTGTTTTCTTTTACGTGTAATCTTGATCAACTTGATTACTTGGCTTCTGAATACATGTTGAGTATAAATTGCAATTACATAAAAGCAAACCACTGCAAAGTCTTCCATTTTTCAATGAATACTATAAGATTTACCCACTGATAGCCCAATTAATAGAAAAAGAGCAAAAAATCCCCAATTAGGAATTTTTAAATAAAATAAAAGTAATTTGCTATGCTACCCAAACTCAGTTAATAATTCTAAGTGATATCCCGGTGCAGGTATTGGTGTTTTTATGAAGCAATCATGAATAATCAATAAAAATGTATATTCTTTTATAATAAGGTCATGCTGAAGAAACCATGCTTAATGTATACTAAAATGTAAACACTGAAGAATTTAGGCATTTTAAAGGGTAAAGTTTAATTAGATAGAAACCCACAAATGTGCAACACTTATTCTAAAGAAGATCCAGTAAATAGAAAATAATTGTGATAAATCCATGGCTTATTTCCAAAGTATTTTAAAATACAAACATTAGTAAAAAAAAAAAATATTGCATGGCAGCAGCAAATGTTAGTGCACTCTATGTTGGGTATGTAATCTAGCAAAACCAGTGTTTTATACGATACTGTGGAAAAATCAATTTACATAGCTTTGAGCATGTAAGGTTTCTCTCAGATGATATTAAAAACTATAAACAATGTGGCAACTGACCATTTACCAGAATAAGGCTGATAAAAAATGGGAATTATATAATGCTGGAACTTGGAAAAGGAAAAATACATCATAGCATAGAGTTACTTTAAAGCTTTACTGTTGGCCAAGAGATTAAATTGCCTTTTGGGGTGTACAGATGCAGAAGATTCTGCTGGTGTACTTTTCAAAGCAAAGACAGATGATATTAGAATCAAGCATGAGGCTTCTGCTTTAATCTGGCCATATTAATGTTTTGATCTATGACTAATTGGAATTGCAAGTAGAGTTCAAGGGTTCTCAGTGCCCGTCTGAGGCTAGCCAACATGTAAGCCTCCTAAAAAAAAATGCAGCTAGCAAGATTGCTTGACCACAAAAAGAACGAATGTGTAAAGAATTGCTCTAATTTAAGCCTTCTGGTGTGTCTAATTCAAATTAATATGGAATAGGCACAAAAATGACCCAAACCTTTAGTGTTTACTACCAGGAAAGAAAAACTCTATTACACACTATCCAAAAATAAAACAGCCCATTTTAAAGCTTTTTTTTTATATATAAAAAAAACTACTTCCCAGGAGACTTAATAAATCCACTGATGATGTCATTTTTTCTGCTTAAAATCTTGCTATGGTTCCCAGATTCCAGTATAGTCTGAGCTTCTTAATGTTATATATAAGGCCAGCTTGATCTGCTTCTGGCCCCTGGCTCTTTTCAAGCTATTTAATGGCCTTTGTCGCAACAAAAGGACCTCCATACAGCAGTACCCACCTATTTTGTAGTTTCTGGAGAGCGACATTTGTTATATACCCTGTTCTTCTGTTTTGGTTTGGTTTGGTTTGGGCCACACCCAATGATGCTCAGGTGTTACTCCTGGCTCTGAGCTCAGAAATCGTCCCTGGTATGGGGGACCATGTGGGATGCCGGGGATTGAACCAAGGTC
Source organism: Suncus etruscus (assembly GCF_024139225.1). Taxonomy (NCBI): domain Eukaryota; kingdom Metazoa; phylum Chordata; class Mammalia; order Eulipotyphla; family Soricidae; genus Suncus; species Suncus etruscus. The sequence continues at coordinate 101,017,469 of NC_064858.1, forward strand.
CATTCTGGATGAGCCACGCGATGTTGTTCTTTTTCATGCAGACCTCCTGCCAGAAATGTTTATCTCTCTTACCTCTGTCTTATCCTTTTATCTTAGCCAACACGTTTCTTTTAAGACTCAGTTTAATTGCCTGTTAACTGATATGATTTGTAATAATAGAAATATTATGATTAAATAATCACTATTCCTTTGAGAATTTAGTAAAGAATAGACTAATTTTCAACTAGCTCTAGAAGGTATTCTAAGGAAGGATTGTTTTTCATGTTAGATCCTATAGAATTAGAAACTTGGGCAGGGGGAGTCCAGGAGGGATAGTGAGTCAAATCCAGCATTGCTGAGGGCTGTTCCTGACACTGCTCAGGAGTAACCCCTGCCTAGTGCTCTTGGGACCCATTTTTATATAGCATGAAAATGAAACCAGGATTACTCACATACAAATCAAAAAAACCCTTACCTGTTGTACTGTCTCACCAGCCCAGAACCAAGAAGCTTTAATCATTTCATCTCAACTTAAAAACTCTGTGTGTTTTATTTCCACTGGTGATTTAGCTTCTCAAAATGGATAGACCTTGAGAATTAAATGCAGGTGCTAATAAATTACCAAGACATCAGTAACTGAAACACCAGAGCCCCTCTGTTTCAGAAATTAATCTCTTTGAGGTGAATATCAGACGGAACATATCAGCGAGGCGGCCAGTGAAGCTACTCAAACCCACCTTAGAATTACAACCACACTATCGGAACAACCAAATTTCCTTCTTCATATTATTATTGTTGTTATTATTGTTTTTTGTTTTGGTTTTTTTTTTTTAGTTATTGGGTCACACCCAGCAGTGCTCAGGGGTCACTCCTGGCTGTCTGCTCAGAAATAGCTCCTGGCAGGCACGGGGGACCATATGGGACACCGGGATTCGAACCAACCACCTTTGGTCCTGGATCGGCTGCTTGCAAGGCAAACGCCGCTGTGCTATCTCTCCGGGCCCTGTTATTATTGTTATAGTCATTATTATTAGACAATACCCATTGCTAATGAATTCCCACTTCCTTCAATTCTTTCCCAATTAATGAGAAAGATATTTTCTGAACTTGCAGAAAATGATATTGTTCTGTAGAAGCAAACACATTTATTAAGGGGATTCCACTGGGTAAATTATTTCATTTTTGTCCAAGCCATCTCTCCTCTGGCTCCAAGAAAGACTGAGGAAAATTTTATCTCCCTGAATGATCCATAATCAATCTAAAAGAAACTGTGTCCAACTACAAAAGTTTGGGTCCAAAGCAGCAGTATTGGCAATAATGGTTGTTTTAATGATGCTGATAAAATAAAGTTTTGGAAACTTTTTAATTTTAGGTACAAAATGCCTCTTGAACATCAGAAGCATAGCTGACTTGTCACTGATAACGTCTTAATCTCACCATGGCAAGTGAAATCAAAAGAAAAGTAGACCCCCGGTGATGGTCAAAAGAATTAGTTCTTGGGATGTAGATGAGTCATCTCAAACAGGCTGGAATTTTCAGAAAATTTTGAGGGATGTAAGTCTGGAGATTTTGTTTGGGGCATACATTCTTGAGTGTGACTAGTGGGCAGTCATGTAAATAACATTATAGTGTCTATTTTTCATCAGGCTGGTATCAATTAGAAAACTAAAACATTAAGCCTAAAGCAAGTAGCTGTGGAAACAATTGGTAGATGATTCGAGCTTAATGAAAAATATAAGGGGCCGGAGCAGTGGCACAGTGGTAGGGCGTTTTCCTTGCACACAGCTGATCCAGGAGGGACCTTGGTTGGATGCCCAGCATCCCATATGGTCCCCCAAGCCAGGAGTGATTTCTGAACATATAGCCAGGAGTAACCCCTGAGCATCACTGGGTATGACCCAAAAATAAAAAAAGAAAAATATAAGAAAAACAAAACATAGCAAGCTGGACACACCATTATCACATGTGGCAGAAATTAATTGTATGAGCATGAACCTAGCAAGATAAAGAGAACATGAGAGAAAAATTGAAACAACCAGATTGTGCTTACAAATTTATGAAAAGAACTGCCAGAGAAGTTGTAAGACATGTCAATAAGGAAGCTAACTCCTGCATAAAACAGCTGGAAAGGGTATTTTTAGGGCCCCAAGTACTGTTGAAACATTTTCCTTGGCTCACACAAGTAGATAACTGTGCACTCACTGCCTAACCAGCACCAGCATGATAACAGCTAGGAAAGACAGTCTGAACAAGAAATAGGACTGCTGAAGAAACACCAGACTGCCAGACTGCTGAAAATCAGGGGTATGAAGGGTGAGATCAATGACTTAGCATTTGTTTCTTTTTATTTTTTTTTACTTTATTTAGAGGAAATTATCACATAATTCACATAGTTGGCCATACTACACTTGTTTCCAGATAATTGAGAGAAAGGTATTAAAAAAGAAAAGAAAAGAAAGTTTTCAAAACAAAAGAAAAAACATACAGTAACAAGCATATATGTAAAAATGATTGTATCCCCCAAAGAAGTCACTAATATGATAACAGAAGGTTTGGTAAGCTCTTGTTAGCTGTCCAGCCTGTGAAATTCGTGTGTTCCTAGAGGGATGAAAGCATCAATCAGATAAAGTTGTCCAGCCATTCAAAGCAATAGTACTGATACTTTTGCAGCTTTTGTGGGGTGTGTTCTGAGCTGCCAGGCCTGGAAAAAGGAGGATGTGGGGGAATGGTTCCACACTCACTTGAAAAAGTCCAAAATTGGCATTACTGAACTTTGGTTAGATTAGTGTCCCTGAGAATAGTAGAAGGGTGGTGAGGAGGGGTCATCAGCAGAATGCTGATTCTGGATATGGATACCGAAATTGTGGCTTTGGTAGGATAAGGACTTGAGACACTCTACCCTCCTGAGATTGTCATCTTTCTGCTGTGTGGGCCAGAGTACCCATAATTTTTCATGGCTTGATTTACATCTCACTTGAGAAGAGTGAGTCTATGGAGCTGGCCCAATGAGAATATGGCAACTGTATTTTATATCTCTTTATTTTAATGGAAAGCTTGTTGCTCACAAATTATATATACATACATGTGATCATGTACTTATGTGTGCATAATGTGTATATGTATAGGTGTCCATGCTTGATTGGTTTAAAGTTTTAAATTTAGGGCTGGAGAGATCATACAGTGGGAAGGGCTCTTGCCTTACACACAACTGACCTAGGTTCCATTTCCAGCACATCATATGGTTTCCCCCAAGCCCTGACAAGAGGGATCCCTGAGTGCAAAGCCAAAAGAAAGCCCTGAGTACAGCTGAATATGACCCCAAAACAAATATAAAAGAATAAATAACATTTTCATTATAAGAAGTGAAATAATGTGTCAGTAAGCAGCAATAACTATACATCGAAAAAATTCACACTATTCTAACCATGTTGCCTTAAACTATAATGATAATATATGTATCCATATATATATACATATATACTATAATGATAATGTATGTATCCATATATATATACATATATATATATATTGATTTTTAGGGCCAGAATGATGCTCAGGACTTACACCCGATCTGCTCAAGTATCACTCTCAGTGGCAATTAGAGAGGACTATACAGGTGTGAAGGATGGAACTCTGATATTATATTTCCAGCCTAAATATTTGGTTTTATTTTAAAAGAAGTGACACAGGGTTGTGGACTTAATACTGCAGGAAGGGTGCTTGCCTGCCACATCAGGAGTGATCCAGCAGAATGTCTGAGCATCATCAGGTATGACCAAATAAATAAATAAATAAAAACAGTGCCATAAAAGAAAAGAGATGAGGCTCAGGAATCCATGGAAGGAAGTTTGCCACAAACAGTGGGGAAGTGCAATTAGGCAGAAAAGATAGCATGGTATCAATGCTAGTTGGAAATGACCACTCTGGACAAGAACTGGGTGCTGAAGGAGGTAAAGTGATCTGCATGAGACCTCTTCAGTAACAGCATTGCAAAGCACATTGTCTAACCACAGATCATCAATGAAGCTGGATCATCAATGTGCACTTACTATGTTCCCAAACTTGGTGCACAGATTCTTTAAAAGATTCGCTGGACATTGAGTGGGGGATGAAAAAGAGGTCAGATCTAAATATTCAAGCCAAAGTCAACAGTAATAGAGTCAAGAGATCCAAACTATAACGAGCTAAACACTAAAAAAACCTGTTACACTAATAGTCCAGGGAGCCAGGGGTGGAGATTTGGGATGCATGCGGAGAACTATGGTCGAGGGAGGTCAACACTGGTGATGGGAATGGCCCTGATTCACTGTCACTAAACATCTGAAATACAACTGTGAAAGACTTCTAATTCACATTAGACTCGATTACAAACAATTTTTAAAAAATTTTCATTGGCGGGGCCGTAGAAATAGCATGGAGGTAAGGCGTTTGCCTTGCATGTGAAAGGACAGTTGTTCAAATCCTGTCATCCCATATGGTCCCCCGAGCCTGTCAGGAGCCATATTTGAGCATAGAGCCAGGAGGAACCCCTGAGTGCTGCCGGGTGTGACCCAAAAAAAAATTTTTTTTTCCATTGGAAAGCTATGGCCATGGATTTCCTCTACTTTAGGTTTGCCTCCCCCCTTCTTTTTTCTTCTTCCATCTTTTTCTTGGTTAACAATCACACGTTTTATATACTTCTCCCTGATATTTTGGATTTCTGATTCTATAAAACCAAACTTTGGGATCAGAGAGATAGCACAATGGATAGGGCATTTGCCTTGCACTAGACCAACCTGGAACCCACTCGGGTTCTATCCTCGGCATCCCATATGGTCTTCAGAGCCTGCCAGAAGCAATTTCTCAGTGCAGAGCCAGTATGACTGGAAAAATAAACAAACAAACAAAACAATTTGGTTTTAAATACACTACATGTTAGATTTATTTCTAAATTTTCTTAAACTTTGTAACTCATTAACAAATAACAATGATCAACTGTGGCTTTGGTTATATTTTAGAAGTTCATTGGTGATTTATTGGCTGTTGAGGCACTTGTAAGCATATAAATGAATGCTCTATAACAGACTTAAGAAAAAGCAAGCAATAGCCTTTAGACCAGCAATATTTGGAGCAGTAAATAGACAAGCTACATTTATAGGTAACAAAACAGACTTGTACTTAGGTTTTAAATTAATTCATCATTTGATCTTTTCACTGTTGGGTGTTTAGATTTTTAAAATCTCTTCTCTAATTGTTGACTTTACTCCCTCTACTGGAATCTTGGTTAAATTGAATAGAAAAACAATTCATCTGACATTGAATAGTCTTTTAGCCTCAGTTTGAAGTGAAGACAAACATGAAACTAGAAAGGTATTCTTAGAGTATAATTTAAAAGTGTCACCACAGCCTAGAAAAAAACTTTTCTAGTGCAAGCCAGAATTCACAGGGCTATTTCAGTTTGAAGAAAATAAATGTTAAATCCAACTCCTGGGTAGAAGAATTCAATTCGGGGTTCATTTTGTAATATTTTATTATTTTAGAGAATCACATTTCTGTTCTTCTACTTTATTTTGAATTTAAAATGCTTGAGTGCATGGCATAAATAAGCACTCATTGAGTATATTGCGGACACTTCAAAGGATTTCTGAATATGTTTAATAAATATTATATTCACAGTCCTTGTATTTGCGTTAAAAGCAGTAAAGAATCGTCTGCTATATGTAAGAGAAACATCAGTTTAGTGACAATTTTGTATGCCTATACAAATTCTATTCAAAAGCAAAACAGAAATGGAATCCATGTCCTCTATTTGAATTTTAAATATTTTCTACATCTTCTGTATTCAGCTGAAAAGTAGCTCAGAAAAGTGATATTTATGGAATTTCTTATTTTTCTTCCTATCTGTCTTTTTTAATAAATATTATTTGAAAAAAATGTTATTTTTAAAATTCCTGTTAGCCTTTTGTTAAAAGGAAACATAATAGTAGACACTATAGTCTGTGACCTGCTTACCCTCTTATCTTCTAAGACTCAAACAAATACACTTAATAGAAATAATCCACCTAGCAATAAGAAGAGGAAGGGACTAGTGCCAGAGAATGCCATATAAGTTATTTAGCTGGTCAGTCAATCAGCAAGAGTATTTTTGGCTGCAAACCATCTACCAGATGCTGTACTAAAAGCTGGTGATTTGCACACCCATGCCATCCTAGCATTCAAGAAAAAAATAAATAAAAAGATCTGACCACAGACTAATCTAAGTCAAACAGAATGGCAATGGGTAGTGGGTGAAAGGAGGAATTTGGAGAAGGCAGGAAAAAAGATCAAGAAGAGGTGGGGAAGGATTATTCTTTCATTGGAAGAGCAAAAACTATTTTTCATTGGACGAGCAAGAACACACATCTGTTCTTCCCAGAGATAAGTAACATTTATGAACTAAGATGACCCAGTCTTTGGAAGGAAAAGCAAGCACTGATGAGTGTCCTAAGTTCACTAAGTGTATAGAAAATGACTGGGAAAAGAAAACTCTTATTTGTAATCACTATTGAGGTATCCTATTTATATTAACGTGTTTCAGCAGCACTTTTACATACCTCTTTAAAAGTAAGTTGCCATATTAAGCCTTACCAATGTATTCCATTGAATTTTCTCCACCTCCACCTCTGGACCACACCACCCTATATGCCTCCTACAACTTGAAAAGGAAAATCTCTTGTCCTCAAAAAGGGACTGCAAGGTGACATGAGTTACTGAAGTGGATTGAGCCATGGAATATTAAAACAGAATAAAAATGGAGCATTAAGCAGGAACCAGATTATTCAGGGCCTTGTCAGTCATACTAATGCACTTAGATTTAATCAGGGAAAACAGACTCCACTGGAGAATTTCTGACAGGGAATTATTTAATTCTGTTTCAAAAAACTTAGTTTTGCTAAAGTTTGAGGCATATACTGAGGGGCCAAGAGAGGGGCAAGAAGTAAAAGAGCACTTAAGAATGAGAAATGAACAAGTCCAGGCAGTGAATGTGACTAGGAGAAAATGATGACTGTTTCCCTGGAAGGGGTCCTGACCAGGCACCTGACAGACATTTTTGTTAGTCTGTACCTCTTCAAGGGAGTTTCAGTACAGGAAAGCACAGGATAGTTTTCCTTCATATTCCTTCCCTTCATCTGAAAGTTTATTGAAATGCATTGCTTGTGTCAAGGGTAATACTCCAAGATACATTGGGAAAATAAAATGCATTCTAATGAGACTGGAATGGACACTCTGGGAAGGTAGAGAGGTCAACCTAATCTAGTGGATTAGGATGCTACCACGGAGACCTCAACCAACCACCAAGAGAGCTCTTTCAAGTGTCATCCATTGAGCTAAGGACATTCACTTCTTTTATCTCTTTTAATCCTTATCCTTGCAGCATGAAATAGGCATTACAATTCTTTTTGGCAAGGGAAACCACCAAAGCATAAAAAGTATAGGTCTCACAGTGACTATGTAGTATCAGTTAAGGCCCTAAATGTTTCTTCAAATCTCTGGCTTATTTTTCTTTCTTTGTACCACAGCAGTTAATAGCATTGAGCCTTCATGCTTTGGTTGGATGAGGGGCCCAGAAAAATCTTATTGAGTCTATGGGATGGGGTAGGAGGGCAAATCAGATCCACTTTTATAAATAATATTTAACTGTTTTCATGCATTGGGATAACATCTAAATATGTATGGCAGAGAAAAACTTTAATTTTATTGGCATGAAAAGCTACCATAGTTCCACCATGTTACCTTTAAGTCATTAGAGCATATTTGGCTACAGATATGGCTCAAAGTGGTAGAGCCTGGTACATACAAGATCCTGAGGTTTGTTTGGTTTTGTTTGGTTTTATCCCCAGCACTAATAATTTGATCCTATAAATTTTTTAAATATTTTTTTCTGAAGAGCTATAATAGTACAGTTTGCCTTGCATGAAGCTGACTCGAATTCAATCTCCCATATGATCCCCTGAGCACTGCCAGGTTTGGCAAAAAAAAAAAATCATTATTTTCACATTTTGTTTATTGCACAAGTTAGGAAAAGCAATGGAAACTTCTGCCTGAGTAAAATAACATAGGTCTAGTTTCTTTAATGAATGCTTTTATCTGTTAATCTTTCTTTGAAATATTTCCTTAGATGCCTTTTCTGTATGGAGCCATTATGCATACTACAACACCAGAACAGTCTAAGACACTGAATTATATATACACTATATAAACCACTCTCTGATTTATATATACATGTATATATGTATATATATGTATATATATATATATATATATACTATGTCTTCTTGCATTTGGTCTGGGTTTTTTTTTAATTTCGCATTTTGTTTTAATAATAAAGTAATGTAATTATTGGGTTAAACCATTTTACGCTGTATAAGAAAGTAAAAGTAGAAGGTTCTAGATTCTCTCTTTTGAAAACAGAAATCATAAAAAAATCACTTTTTTCTGTAACTGCTAAAAGCAAAATTATTAGTTTTCTTTTTTTTCCAGAAGTCCTCATTTTTATTTTCTTTCATTTTTTTAGGTTAACAAACTGATTTTGTAGTCTTAGGACATATCAAAGATACATGTTATTAAAATGTATTCAATTATTTATATAGTTTAGGTTTTTTTTAAGGCACGGAGTTGAATTTTTTTAATGTTTTCTAATGGTGGTGTGCCTCATGATTTTTTTTCTTTTTTTATGAGCTGCATGATTTTTTTCCATACATTGATTTATTTTTTACAGTGCTTGTGTTTGAATCTAGGGTTTTATGTATGCAACCATGTTCATATTATTTTTCTATTAGTTTTCTATGTGCAATTCTCATTTTCTACTTCAGCAATTCTCAACGAACGGTTATCTGTCCCTAGGAAACATTTTATTGGGCAATATTTACTATTAGTTGGGACTTGGAAAGCTTAAACATCAATAATTATAAAAGCTTAAACAGACTTGTAAGTTTAAAGATCAATAAGTTATTTTCTATTAGTAGTACTAAAGTTAGTAGTCCAAGATTAAACTCTTACCAAGGCTGGTTTTTCTGAGGGCTCTCTCCTTGGCTTGTTGATGGTCACTTTCTTCACATGGCCTTTCCTCCATCCCCTGATGTGTCCAACAAACAGGTGCCTGTCATGTTGGAATAGAGCCCATTCTTGTGACGTAATAATAACTTTTCTCTATAAGACCCGATGTACAAATATAATCACATTCTAAGGCTAAAGAATCTGGGGCCAGAGCAATAGGACAGTGGTAGGGCATTTGCCTTGTACATACCTGACTCAGGATGGACCTGGGTTTGATCCTCAGCGTCCCACATGGTCTCCCAAGCCAAAAGCGATTTCTGAATGCATAACCAGAAATATTCCTTGAGCATCACCAAGTGTAGCCCCCTAAAACAAAACAAAACAAAAATGAATTCACATACAAATTTGAAATTTTCAGCCCACCAGCAGTCTTAAAAAGTTCTTGGTTGTCACACCTGACAGGATGAAAATATTCCTGGCATATAGTAAATAGTGCCAGGTATGCTGCTATTGAATACACTATTATCTACATAGTTTTGATGATTGGTAAATCCTTGAGTAAAATTATTTTCAATCTTTTTTGACATCTGCAGATTAGTATCAACCTGCAGACCGTAGTTGAAAGCCCATTGTATTAAAGAAACAATACCATTTTTCTCAGACTAGCAGGAAATTTAGGAAATTTCCTGGACTCAAGTTGAAGATCAACTTTAAGATTATAAGAAAAGATGATATGTCATTAAGAAGGAAAATCTATTGCTACCTGCAGCACAAGAAGATATCTCATAGACTTAATGAACAAAAGAAACTTGGAAAAGAGAAAAAAACTATACAATGTTTTTCTAAGTAAAAGAGGTCAATGTGAAAAGACACACCAGAGGACGCTAACCATATGACATTCTGTAACCAAAAACTATGGAAACCATAAAAAGTCCAGTGAAAAGCTAAAGAGGTAGAAAGCTAAGAAAGAAATAGGTGAATCACAAAGGATTTTTTAGAGTAGTAAAAATAGATTCTAAAAGATAGTACAGTGATAAGGCATTTGCCTTGCTTGTGTCCAAGGTAGATTAGATCCCTGACACTGCATATGGTTTCCTAGCATCAGTAGGAATTATTCATGAGCATACAGCCAGAAGTAAGCCCTGAACACTATTTAATATGGCCCCAAAACAATAAATAAATAAATAAATAAATAAATAAATAAACAGTAAAAATCATTTATATGATTCTATAATGGTAAAATACAGTAGTATATCATTAAAAATCTGTCCAAACCCATAGAATATACAACAATAGTGAATACTAATATAAACTACAGACTTTGGTTAATAATGAAGCATAGTTTAGTCTACAGTTGTAGCAGTAGACCACTGTAATGGGGGGATGTTTGTAGTGGGGGAAGCTGTGCATGTGTTATGGCTAGTTTAGGGGGCATAGGAGAATTTCAATTCTGTTGTACGCCTGAAACTATTTTTAAATATATGCTCCATATAGTTCCATTTATAGAAAGTCCAAAACCAAAGAAAATTATGTAAAATATCAGAAATCAGCAAACTGTCTCCTTTTCTATGGGCATTAGTGTGTGGAAGGGTCTCAGAAAGCTGTGAAGGAGGCTGGAGTGGTAGCACAGTGGTAGGGAGTTTGCCTTGCACGCAGCTGACTCAGGACAGATACAAATTCAATCCTTGGCATCCCATGTGGTCCCCCAAGCCAGGAGCAATTTCTGAGCACAGAGCCAGGAGTAACTCCTGAACACTGCCAGGTGTGGTTAAAAAAGAAAAAGAAAAAAGAAAGCTGTGAAGCAAGGACAGTATTCTAGTTCTTGCTTTGTACTTTTGCCCACAGTCAGAAACCTGAACATTTAGGATTTATCTATTTTTCTATATTTTTTATAGTCACCTAAAAACTATTTTTTGAACATATATTATTCTGGAGTTAAAATACAATAAGAAAAAGTACTTAGAAATGACATTTCTATGCTCAAAACATGCTACACCTCATCTTTTCTTTTATAGTTTAGAGAAGGGCTTATCTCTTGATGTAAATGCGGAAAGTGATTGATTTTAAGATGTTGAAATGGCACTAGACTGGATCATTATTAACAAGGTATTCGGAGGAAAGATAATTACTACTGGATATCCCCAGACAAATGTCAGTTGGTTGTGGTCCAACGAAATAGAAACTGCACTATGCTACTAAAAAAGAAAATATTTATCTTCAACTGTGGCCTCGATTAAGAAAACATCTTTGTTGTTTTTTTTTTTTTCATTTGTTTAGTAGACGCAGTCTAAGGAATGGCCTCTGTAGTCATTGATTTATGTGCCAAGTTTTAAAGATAGACAGGATGGCTGGATTTTAAGATAGGAAACCAAGTACCCACAGCACGCTCAGAGAAACTATTGGAGAGTTGTTTTTGTAAGGGGAGGAAAAAGACAAGAGGGAAAGAGGAGGAAGAAAAAAGAAGGATAAGGATGGAAAGGAAAGAAGGTATCGAGGAGGATCAGTCACAAAAGAATGAAGCTGTACAAGTTTAGGGACTTGAACACATAGGGCAGAAAGGACCCTCTTGTTGGATGGGAATGTTTTAGGACAAAAAGCAACAGAACTAACTGAAGAGAGAAACCACAACCTAAATGTGATCATTGTGGAAGACTGGGACACACACAAAGTACATTTTGTTCCCCAAAGTGTTTAGTAACAGAAAGGTTGCATACCTTACATAAATCACCCTGTAGCTATTTAATGAGAAACATGCTTTTTTTTCCCCCCAACTGTGGATTGGGTAAGATCATCTGCTCCCAGATAGAAAGGACTGAGAGTAGCAAAGGACTCAATTCACCATTAACTGATTCTCTTCTCTATGGCAAATCTCAGCTAGACATAAGATAGACAAGGATGAAACTTTGACCATGAGAAGTTACTGCTTACTTGGGAGAAAGACATACAGTTATATCAGTTCCATATGATATCATTCAACATGCAAGGGGATAGAGTGAATATCTCTTTATACTAATCTTAGAATCAGAAGTGATGACACCCCTCTGGGTCTTGAACCATGAATTAGATCTAATATGCCAGAGTGAGACCAATAGTGGTTCTAGTCAGAAGTAGCATGTGAAACTAACAAATATAGACTTCAATTGGAAAGTGACAGAGAGGAATTGGCAAGTTTTCATTCAAGTACTGATTTGGCTAACACTACATATTTAATATATTCTTTTTACTATCACTCAGAGGGTGAATTTGTAGAAATAAGACTGGTAGCAGGGGCTAGAGAGATAGCTTATTAAGCCCAAATTCTATTTCTACCACCACATGGCCCCCTGAGTATCCCATGAGCACAAAGTCAAGAGTTGTCCCTAAGTATTACTATTATGAGATAAAATAATAATAGTATTTATTACTCTATTAATTTACTGTGTTACTGTATTTACTATATTGCTGTAAGAATACTGTAGTATTAATAATAAATATTTGATTGTTGATCATTATAAATTTGTTACTTTTTTCATTTCTTTTCAAAGTAGCAGGGATCAGAATTTCAGCCCAGTATAGAGCATTTGTTTCTTGTGTATAAGTGCCTGGATTCCATTATCAGTACACAGAAAAGAGCAGAAAGAATAATCCCAGTAACAGGCAGTATGGAGTTCAGAAAAAATTTCAGGTAATCAAGTCAGAAATGTCCCTTCCCAGTTCCAGAAAAAAAAAAGAAAAAATATTTTGTAGAAATAGAAAAAGAATAGAAAAACAAGTTTGGAATAGAAATGGGTATTTCCGTTTTAGACATGGCACAGTCATATAATATTGCTCAGTGGGCAATATATTTAAACATATATCCAAATATTTTATTCTGAAATTCTGAAGAGAGATCTAGACTAGTTTTATGGAGGGGGGGAGTAATAGCACATTGGATAGGACATTTGCCTTACACTTGGCTAACCCAGATTCAATCCCCAGCATCCCAGAGTCCCCTGAAACTGCCAGGAGTAAATTCTAAGTGCAGAGCCAGGAGTAAACCCTGAGCACCAATGGTGTGCCCCCCCCCAAAAAAAAAAACTAGGAATATGGATGAGACAGGCACATGGTGCTATAGTCTCATAGAGAGGATGGGACCAATGAAGCATGCAGAGCAGGAAGGGAAAAGACAATAAAATAGCAGAGAACAAAAGAGAACAAGATTTTGACCTCTTTTATGTTTAATGATCTAATTTTGAGTCATTTCTGTGGAGTAAGGAGAAAGGTGGAGTGGTTGTTGATTAAAAGGCTTGAGGCAAGTGGGAAAAGTTTAAAACAAGATCTATGGGAGAGTAAGTTGAGCAACAAAAATAGCAAAATGGGTAGTTATGGTAAGAATCCACAAAGACTAATTCACAAATTTACAGTAATTAATGACATTTGTCATTAGTTTATCTTTACTAGTAGAGCCCCATAACTTTGCCTTATTACAGAGAAGATGAATCAGGGTTTATTTCCAGAGCTAAGAATTGGCATGGTGTGTGAAACTAAAGACAGGAGACTAGAAAATTGAGAGTTGCGGATGATCAGTATGATCTTAGAGTCAGACAAAGCTTTGATCATGAAAGTATCAGGGGACCATGGGTTGAAATAGAGTACAACTAAGCTCAAATGATAAGAGGTGGTGTGAGATATTGAATATGCATTTGTGGGAGGTGGCAGAGTATAGGAGTTAGAAAATTGGATAGTTCTAGAGAAGGAATAATACATTCTAGGGAAAGGTAATTGCCCATGTAAAGACAAATGCAAAGAAGAACGTTAAGAATTTTTTTGTTCAAACTTTAATGGGCCTGCCAAGGACAAGGAATAGGGGATGTTGGCTGGGGGTGAAGGTGATGAAGTATGAGAGCACTGGTGATGGGAGTTGACACTTGTGGTGGGGTTGGTGTGGAAATATGTTATGCCAAAAATTCAATTATCAGTTACTTTGTAAACCACAGTTCTGTCATTAAGTAATTTTTAAAAATTACTATGAAACTGGAGAGACCACTGCAATAGAAAAAGTAGTCTGAAATCAAGATGGACACTTCATATTGAAGAACCTAAGATATTATGAGTACTGTGAGACCTGGAATCAGTCATTCTCAGATGGGAGAACAGGGCTGTCTAATAGGTAGGTAGGTAGGTAGGTAGGTAGGTAGGTAGGTAGGTAGATCATAGATAGATAGATAGATAGATAGATAGATAGATAGATAGATAGATAGATAGTAGATAGATGGATAGTAGATAGATAGATAGATAGATAGATAGATAGATAGATAGATAGATAGATAGATAGATGGGATGTCCAGACTGGCTCTGCCCAGGGGCCTCCTCATGACTTCAAGGCAAACTCTGCCGAACCATTCACTGTTCTCTGTACTGCTACCCCAGGAGGATAAAGATCTTTAGTCATCACCATCCCCCAAAGGGGAAAAGCTTCTCTACATCATCCTTCTGAAAGAATCTTTTATTGGCTGGCAATAGGTCTGAGTAGAATGACCACCAGCTGGACTCTTTGAAATAACCTCTCTGGCCATGGTGAAGGTCATCTAGAAGGCAAAGGTGCAGGGGAGTATAACAGTATATCAGCCTTGCAAAAATATGAGCAGAGGTGACAGCCAAGAAGAAAGAAGTGAGGTCAACCTCAAAATAGGCCTTATTCTAGAGTAATTATGGGGCACTTTATGGATATAGGGACAGTGGGAAAAGAACAAACTGAAATGAAGTTGACTTAAATTTATTCTTACTGTGTCCTAGACCTACCCACAATGTATGCTCAGTTTGTATTTATGAAATAAAGAAACAATAATAGATCTTCAAGCAACAAAATCTTTTTCAAAAGACTGGAAATATCTGGTAGGGTGGATCACTCCATCCAACTGTGCCTTTAATCATCTTAAACCTGCTATATATTGAACTGTAGTGCTCAGAGCCCACATCTAGAAATTTTTCTATTATTCCTGTGTACTGATTCTCATCAAGGATGAGAATAAACCCCAGAAATAAGAATAAATAAACTCAAGAATAAATAAACTCAAGGAACTTTTTATATATAACCTATATTGGGCCAGTTTTTTCAAAAATCTGAGAATATGAGTTGGGCACCATATTTCTTAAGGTTCCCATTGTGATTCCAAGTTATAGTCAATTGTTCTCATAGATATTTGTGACCTATTCTAGATTTCTACATGTGGTCATTAACATAGTGTAGATAAAGAAGTAAAAAGAACAGAATGTATTTATTCTACAGTGTCAGATGCTGAATCTAGAACCTTGTGTATGCCACACATGTACCCCAGGTCCTCCATTTCTTCTGAAACATTTTTATGTATGACCAGTTCCTCAAAATTAATTCCAACTTCTTGGCAGAAGATAAAAAAAATACATAAATCCATTACAAGGCTTTTCCGTTTCTAAGAAACTGAATCATAGACAAATGTGGTAAAAAAAAAAAAAACGGGATTTTTTTTGTAAATATTCATTTTCAAAGTAAATAAAACACAAGCTTTAACTGTTTGTTAAAGCTTAGTGCTAAGTCACTTAGTGCTAAGTTTATGTGCCTTGAACAGATCAGAGAGACCAAATACTGGGACCTCGGAGATAGCGTAGCAGGGAACCCAAATGGAAATTGGGAACAAATGGCCCTCAACACTACTAAGTGTGACCTTGCAGGCCTAGGAGTACCCCCAAGTATGGCCCACAGGGCTGAAATACAACTCCACTTTCTCAGACTTTAGCATAGAACCTTTCCACCCCATTGGCCAAGTATCTCCATTAGTGGCTCTCATAAGGAAAGATCAGTTACTATAGAAAAAGTTTTAATAATTACTTGAGTTAAGATAAAAGTATGCAGCTGTCAGGAGAGATGAAGTCATGAAATTTTCCTATACATGGATGTACATGGAATAAGTCAGAGGGAGAGAGATAGACCTAGAATCGTCTCACTCATCTATGGGTTTTAAGAAAAATAAAAGTCATTTTTGCAACAATACTCAGAGACAATGAGAGGAGGGCTGGAACTTCCAGCTCACTTCATGAAGCTCACCACAAAGAGTGGTGAGTGCAGTTATAGAAATAACTACACGGAGAACTACCACAATCATGTGAATGAATGAGGGAACTGGAAAGCCTGTCTAGAGTACAGGTAGGGGTGGGGTTAGATGGAGGGAGATTTGGGACATTGGTGGTGGGAATGTTGCACTGATGAAGGAGGGTGTTCTTTACATGACTGAAACCTAATCACAATCATATTTGTAACCAAGATGTTTAAATAAAGATATTATAAAAAAAAGATTAAAGTATTTTTGTACTGGTAGGAAGTTTAGAAAAAAAGAGAAGCACAAAAAACTAGGGCAAATAGAGATGGGGGTTCAAAACTAAGCTTTCCCCTAATTCATCAAAGCCACTCACCTCTCTGAACCTCTCCTGTACAACATTTAGAAATGTGCACACTGGGGCCGGAGCAGTGGTGCAAGCGGTAGGGTGTTTGCCTTGCACACGCTGACCTTGGACGAACCACGGTTCGATCCCCCAGCATCCCATATGGTCCCCCAAGCCAGGAGCGATTTTGATTTCTGAGCACAGAGCCAGGAGTAACCCCTGAGTGTCACTGGGTGTGGCCCAAAAAAGCAAAAAAAAAGAAAAGAAAAAAAGAAATGTTTATCCTTAGGACCAGAGACTATACAGAAGGCTTAAGTTATATGTCTTACATACAATTGACCCCACTTTGGTCTCAGCATCTGAGCCCAGTTCCCTGAGCATCCCTGGGGTTAGCTCTTAATGCCATTGGAGGCCCACAAGCACCACCAGGTCCTCTGGATACCACTTGGAATGCACCCCAAAAATAAAGTAAAGTGAAATGATATACTCTTGATCTTGCAAATGCCAGTCCTCCGTAGCAATCAAGTCTTCTCATTCTTTTTTTTTTTTTTCAAGTTAATCTGAACTAGTTAAAATGGTTGAAGCCTTACCCTTCTTGGCATGGAGTTAACAAAGCTTTATTAATTAAAAAAAAAAAAAACACTTGGTCATGACTTTTCTTACCCATCCACAACAGAGAAGAATTTGAAAGTCAAACTGTGAAATCTTTTATGTAGTTGAGCAATCTCCATGGAAACACATACCAAAATACTAAGAATTACAAACTGTAACTGTGTAATTACAGTTACAATTTTGTAATTTTGTAAATTTGTAATACTTAGTCTCTTTATTTTACTTTTCTAGTAATTAATTTTATGACATTTTAGGAAAATATGGCTCTCTTATACAATAGATATTTTTTAAATTGATCCCTCTCTATGGATAGTTTGTGAGTTCTGAACTAGAGAGTGACTCTTCCATCTGAACAGCAACACTAAAAGTATAGACAGAGGAGGACAAAAAACTGCATGCAGGTCCTGGGAGGAAAACTGAAACCACTAGTATCGGCTTTGAATGCAAGAATCTTTGGTTCACTTCCTACTATTGATTGGTTGGTTCCCCGACCACTACCAGAAGTGACCTCTGAGTACTACGCTGGGAATAATCCTCAAGAATGGCAAAATGGGACTCAAAAACAAAAGAAAAACATGAATACAGATGAACTAAAACACCTTATTAAGTTGTTATTATTTTAAAGGTTTATTTTTTTAAGTTTACTTTAAATTGTTGTTTTTTTATATATATATTTTTTTATTTTGATCATAGTGGCTTACATATTGTTGACAATGATATTTTAGGTACATATTTACATAAAATCAGGGGGGATTCCCATCACCAAATTGTCCTCCCTACACCTCCGTTTTTGTCCTACCACCCATATCCTCTTCCCTCACCCCCAGGGTAGCTAGGATATGTGGTCTCCTCTGTATCTAGCCTACTGCATAGTAGTCTTGCGTCTGTTTGGTCCTGGTGTCTCCCTTGTTTCCCCCTCTAATTGGAGGGGCAGGACTAGCTAGTTCAAGTTACGTGGTTTTGTTTGAAGGAGAGAAAAGTAATAAACTGGGGTAAAAGTCTAATACGCCGAAAATAAGCGGAATTCTTCCAGAGGCTCTCAACATCGGTTTGAGAAATGAAGGAGAGAAATAAGGTGAAACATTCCACCAGTACAAAAAGAAGTGTCAAATATCCCGTGAGGACTCCAACAATAAACACAAGCACCAAAAAAAAAAAAAAAAAACCCACAAAAACAAACACAAAACAAAACAAAACAAGCAAACAAACAAACAAACAAAATGCCATGGTCTTGATATAGAAAACATGGCATAGCATACAAAGGAAGAACAGAAAGGAAGAGAAAGAATAAGTATAACTGGGGACAACTTCAATTATCACACCCAACCAGAGAAATTGACCAAAAAATAGATAGGTAAATAAAAATAATAATAATAAATGAAAATAAAATAATATATATAAAAAATAAATAAATAATGTTTTGTGCTTTTTGTTTTTTTCCCTCCTGCCCAGGCACAGTAAATATTGGGGTCATTCGAAAAGGAATTCACTTGGCCTAAGAGATATGGGGTTTCTCCGCCCTTGGAGTGTATTGTCATGGGATCAACTATAGACTCTGTTCAGGATCATTTACTCTCCCGGTGGTGCTTTTGTGGTGTTTGTAAGACCTCTGCTCTGTCCTGGGTGATACTATCAGGCCTCTGTGTCTAGGGATCTCAGTATCTGCACAGATCCTGCGGTGGGAGTTATGATGAAGTCAGTCTTTGTGGTTCTAGAAGTTCTGTTCCATCAGTGTCATTTTAATTCATCTTCTGTGGTTGGTGATCTTGGTCTTTGCACTGAAGCTAGGATGGCACCTAGGACAGTGTCTTTCTTTGTGCTTCCAGAAGCCCCATTCCGTTACAATGGTCTCTGCCAGACCTTTGAAACTGGGGATCATGTTCATTGTGCAGATCGTAGTTCAAACCCTAGGTTAGGGCTTTTTTATTGGTCCCCGGCTGTATACAGTCTGGTCATGGTTCTAGCAGCAGTCATCTGTAACTCGAAATCTTGGCTTTTGGGCCTTCCAAAGGGTGACAAGTCTTCTGCTTTTGTCTTGTCGTTAGCTAGAAAGGTAGGATAACCTTCACTTAGGTCAAGTTGTTCCCATTTTCTTCGTTGTCAGGATGTCATATTAGAGCTGGCATTTGTTGGTGACCTCGCAGTATTGCAGCTGTCCCGGATGGGATTTGTTTCCTGTAGCAGTTGTGAAGAACTGTGCCGTTCCTGTGTCTGGGATCCAGGGTTCAAGGCTGGATTGATGGTATCTAAACACCTGAGGTCTAAGTTAATTCCACATGACATATTTTCAAGGTAGGAGATATCCCTCTATTGTAAACAACTATGAGTTCCTATCTCTAATAGATAAGAGCTCTCTTTTTTTAATGTATATATATATGTATATATATATGTATATATATATGTATATATATATGTATATATATATGTATATATATGTAAGAATTCCCCTTTATTTTAGTGTGCCTTTGCAGGGGGAAATGGTGCTACCTTATATTGTTGGTGCATTTGGGGGTGGTCAAAAGGGGAAAACAGAAACAGGTTACATACCCAAAAAAAAGATGAAAAAATAATAAATAGAAAAAAAATAGGTAACAAAAATGTATGTGCTTACATATGTATATGTAGGCCAGATTTTTTTTTAAATGAGGTAGCAAAGTATTTAAAGGGCCAAAGTGATGCATATGACTATCTTACATTTGGGGAAAAGCAGGTAAAGAGGTGGTGTGATACAGTTCTTATGCTTATGTTGGAAATACAGGTTTTCCCATTGTCTTTTGGGTTTTTCTTGTGGTGTGTGGGTCCCCAGGCATCTTTCCATCCCATCCCCAGATCTTCTTCAGAGTGGCAAAAGATTTGTGGCAGGGAGGTCCTGGAAGGGTTCTTGCATTGAGGGTACTTTTAGACCTAAGTCCAGTTTCAGGTAACAGTCCACGTTAGGGGGAGTTGGTGGGGAGGGCCGCGCTGCATGGATCCGCAGGGGAGTTGGCTGCCTTTTCTTGCAGGAGACGAGGTGTGGGTTTGACTGGGTGTCCTCTCGACTGGGTGCTGGGTAGTGGTTCGTTGGGGTAGGAGGTCAATCTTGATGCGTAATAGATTAAGGACTGAGGGTGGAGAGTTTTAATATGGCAGGAGGTCTGTATGGGATTGAGGGGTGAAGGGATAGTTGGATTTCCAAAGGGGGAAAAGGGGAAGGTATATGGAAGGGGTAGGAAGGGAGAAAAGAGAAAATACTTTAGAAAGAAAGGGAGAAGAGAAAAGGAAAAAAGTAAAGAGAAGAGTAGAAAAGAGAGAGAAAAAGAAAAAAAGGAAGATAAAAAATAAAAAAGAAAGTAGTGAGAAGAGAGGAGAGAATAGCAGGGGAATGCTAGTTTGCTTGAATGTGTTCACAGAATAGAGCCTGTAGTTTAAGTCTCTACATCTCAGTTACTGCTTCGGTGGTCATTGGAAGTTGTTTTCTGCTGTAGATACATATGCAATACTTTCAGGCATTTTCAAAGGAAACAACCTGTTAGAAAATGGGTGTTTCCCTATATTCATTGCAGCACTATTTATCATAGCAAGACTCTGGAAACAACCAAGATGCCCTTCAACAGAAGAATGGCTAAAGAAACTGTGGTACATATACACAATGGAATATTATGCAGCTATCAGGAGAGATGAAGTCATGAAATTTTCCTATATATAGATGTACATGGAATCTATCATGCTGAGTGAAATAAGTCAGAGAGAGAGTAAGACGCAGAATGGTCTCACTCATCTATGGGTTTTAAGAAAAATGAAAGACATTCTTGCAATAATAATTTTCAGACACAAAAGAGAAAAGAGCTGGAAGTTCCAGCTCACCTCAGGAAGCTCACCACAAAGAGTGATGAGTTTAGTCAGAGAAATAACTACATTAAGAACTATCCTAGCAATGTGAATGAATGAGGGAAGTGGAAAGCCTGCCTAGAGTACAGGCACGGGTGGGGTGGGGAGGAGGGAGATTTGGGACATTGGTGATGTGAATGTGGAACTGGTGAAGGGGGGGTGTTCTTTACATGACTGAAACCCAACCACAATCATGTTTGTAATCAAGGTGTTTCAATAAATATTTTAATTAAAAAAAAGAAAAGAAAAAGAAAATGGGTGTTTCCACAGCTACCTCTGGTGAGCAACACCACCCTAACTCATGTCTAAAATAAGAGAACAAGCCCTGGGCATCACATGTGCAGCATCACAACTAAAGGAGAGCAACCTTCAGGGAGTTTGCAAGCACCACCACCTTATGTCACCTGTGTGATCTGTGGTGAGCTCCACGTTGATGCTGTGAGACCACCAGAGCTAGGCACAACCACCCATCATCACAATAGTAATCAATCAACAACAAATAATGAAGGGGAAAGGATGGGACAAGAAAATGAAAATGAAATGTTTAAATTCTACAGAAAACAGGTGGTAAAGGGTTGGGTTAGCAACGCAAGCTCATTTTCCAAAAGAAACCACAATGTCAGTAACAGAGAAGTTTTTCATTCCTGTTGGGAAAGGGAGTTGCTTTCTTTTTTGAAGAATAAAGTGAAGTCATTCTCTTCTGATTTAGAAACAGCTAGCATGGGGTTTCGAAATATTACTGAAATTGTTTAAATAGAAGGAAGCCTGTTGATTTTCCCAAGATCATGCAGCTATTCAATGGGGATACCAGGATGCAAATTTCTGCACCCTTTCTGCTGTCTCTCCAAAAATTTGGTTCAATGGAGGCCTCAAAAAGTAAAGGTTTATATCACTTCACTTCCAGGTTCCTCAAATTGAAGTAAAAGATCTCAAAGCAATATGGACTACTCATGAATCTTTTTAATATTAACACTTCTTTGTCCTGTACATTTCTTTTAGCCTTTTGCACATAGAAAAGTTCCATATCTGGTGAAAACTGATTTGCCCATAGAAAAAAGTTTTAACTCATATTTTATATAAGCTTAGAGATAGAAGTAAATACAAAATAGATACAGCAATCTAAACTTTACTGGCAGCAAATCATAAAGAAATTTATTTTTGCTTTTTCTCCAGAGAATACCTGTTCTCTTCCTCCGCCATTCTCTTTCTCTCTTCCTCTTTTCCTTCATCTCTCTCTTTTGGAGGAGGTCACATTAGGTGCTTTAGGTTTACTACTTAATCTGTGCTCAGAAATCACTTCTGGCAGGACTCTGGAGACTAGATGGGGTTCCAGAGATCAAAACCGAGTTGGACATGTGCAAAGTGAACACCCTACCTGGTCCCCTTATTCCCTTTTGAGCACACAATCTCCTGCTCACTCTTGAACACACACAAATTCTTCTCTCTCCTCTCATTTCTCTAAATTCCTTTCAATAAAAACTATTTTACTTCACTGAAAAAAATATTTTTAAAACAAAATTTAAGTCATGTGACCCTGTATGTAGTCAGTTTAAGAAATGAGGGATATCTTAAATGCAAAAAAAAAAAATCCAACATGTTTTGCTATTTTGACAGCACAAATTTTTAATCTTCCTAATGTACATGAATGACTCTTTTTTTTTTTTTGGTTTTTGGTTTTTGGGTCACACCTGGTAGTGCTCAGGGGTTATTCCTGGCTCCATGCTCAGAAATCACTCCTGGCAGGACCATATATGGGGGGACCATATAGGATGCTGGGATTCGAACCAATGACCTTCCGCATGAAAGGCTTTATCTCCATGCTATCTCTCTGGCCCCACACAAATGACTCTTTAAAGAGAGATGAATCACTCATATTTTTCCCAATTTGAAAAAGTTGTTAATTAACTGACCAGATTACAAAAATATGGATACTTTAGAAGTCAGGGGTCCGCAAACTACAGCTCATGGGCCACATGCAGCCTGCTGAGGACATTTGCTGCTGCTGCCTGTCCTGCTTAGCTGCCAACTCATCCCTGGCCACATTGCGCATGTGTAGGATGTGCCTGTCACCCTCCAACTCCCCTTCTTCTCTCTGTCTCTCAACTCCTCTCAGTCTCAGAAGGAGTTCCTCAAACTACAGCCTGCCAAAAGCAGGCCTATAGTTCCCATTGAAATACTGGTAACTTTGTTGATTTAACTTTACTTGTTTCTATTTTTACTTCAAAATAAGATAAGTGCTGTGTGCATAGGAATTTGTTCACGGTTGTTTTAATATATATATATATTGTCCAGCTCTCCAATGAAACAGTGAATTAGCCCCCTGTTTAAAAAAAAAAGTTTAAGGACCTCTGCCTTAACTCATCCATTTAATCAGTCAGTTGATCTGGTCTTCTCTGTTGGCAGTGTCTCCACCTTCTACAAGATAGGTGTTCTTTCTCTTCATCCCACACCAAGGAGAAGATCATTTTAAAAGCCAGAGGAAGTTGTTGGCCTCTTTGAAGCATATCCCAGCAGTACAGATCTCATGAATCAGACCGTTCATGCAGACGATGCTGTATTTACCAAGAGTCCATGCAATCAATGCTTCATCTGTTAAGGCAATTTGCTTCTTGTGGACTTTGTCATCACCATACTTGTAGATCGATTCATTTACTGACTTCACATTTGGTTACCCCTTGCTCTCCAATCCTCAGCATGTTAGGTGAAGTTTTGTTTTGTTTAACAAAGGTGCCATTGAAGATCTCTGGCAAAGGTGGAGAAATTACAGTACATTTCAACCTTGGGACTCACACCATTGCTCTTACTAATAACAAAAGCTAATTTGGGCTCTGCAGGCATGTAAAAGTTGCCAGATTTTCTTATCATTCTAGCCATCCAAATCTGTCCTGTTCATATCGTGATAATGCTTAGCTTTTTTTATAAATCAGCTTTCTCCTTGCCTTTTAGAGCATCTTTGGACACAGTTCTTTCTCAGGTCTTTAATCTTCAGCTGTCTGATTTTTTTTTTTTTTTTGCTTTTTCTTCAGGGTTTCTGGAACATTAGGAAGCTTTTTTTAAATTATCTTTATTTAAACACCATGATTACAGATATGATTGTAGTTGTATTAGTTCAGTCATGTAAAGAACACCCCCTTCACCAGTGCAACATTCCCACCACCAATGTCCCAAATCTCCCTCCTCCCCACCCACTCACACCTGTACTCGAGACAGGCTTTCTATTTCAGTCATTCATTCACATTGTTAGGATAGTTCTCAATGTGGGTATTTTTCTAACTGCTCTTTGTGGTGAGCTTCATATCGTGAGCTGAACCTTCCAGCCCTCCTCTCTTTTGTCTCTGAGGATTATTGCAAAAATGTCTTTCATTTTTCTTAAAACCCATAGATGAGTGAGACTATTCTGCCTCTATCTCTCTCCCTCTGACTTATTTCACTCAGCATGATAAATTCCATGTACATTATGTATAGGAAAATTTCATAACTTCATCTCTCCTGACGGCTGCATAATATTCCATTGTGTATAGGTACCACTGTTTCTTTAGCCATTCATCTTTTGTCTGGCATATGGGTTGTTTCCAGATTCTGGCTATTGTAAATAGCACTGCAATAAATATAGGTGTGGGGAAGGGATTTTTGTATTGTATTTTTGTGTTCCTTGGATATATCCCTAGCTTTTTTTTTAATATCTGTGCCTTCAATAATTCTAATCAGCAAAGAGCCAATCACTCAGTTAGAGAAATAACTACACTAACAACTCCATGACAATGATAGAGAAATAAATACAATGCCTGTCTCAAAGACATACAGGAGATGGGGGAGAAGGGAATTGGGGGACATTAGTGGCAGAAAAGTTGTGCTGTGTAAAGTTATGTGCATTTTATGGCTGAAACCCAATTACATGTTTGAACATGTTTGTAAGGATGGTGCTTAAATAATTATGTTCTCAGAGGCCAAAAAAATAAAATAAAAATAAATTGAAAGTGTCCCCCCAAAAAACCTAGCATTAGGTATAAGATAAATAAGCCTGGGTTTAATATACAGTATGGGACTATAGTTACTAATCTATATTGTGTTTGAAGTTCTGTTTACAAACACACACACAAAAAGGGGGCCATAATTACAATAAAGTAGGCACTTTATTATTGTACAGGTACAGCCTTGCATGAGGCTGACCCGACTTTGATACCTAACATCCCTTATGGCCCCCAAAGCACTGCCAGGGATAATTCCTGAGTTCCAAGCTATGATTAATACTTGTGCCCCCCCCCCAAAAAAAAGAAGACCAAAGAACACAGTCAACCTTAAAAGTTCTCATCATAAAAAGGGCATAATTGTGTAACTCTGGTGATGGAGGCTAGCTAGGCTTTCTCTGATAACATTATACATGGGCATCAAATAATTATGGCACACCCTAAAACCAATCTGATGCTACCTATCTATAAGCTCAATTAAAAATAATAAGCAATAAAAAGAAGGCCGTTGTCTTATCGAGAGATAAATTTGAAGTATCTAGAATTGTCTGAAATAACAACGGCATTAGTCAAGTTTGAGCAACGAATCACTTTTTTAAAATCCATCTTCAGCTGCCTGTTATATAAAGCCTGAGTTTGTGTTGATAAGAATCGTTCAGCAGTCGGTCTTTTGCCTCTGAGATACAGATGGCACATACCAGTGATGCTAAAGGATTAGGGAGGAAACAGTAAAGAAATAGAAAAGTAAAAACAGAATAAAATCTAATTACATGGAGTTTCGCTTAAAACAAAAATTGATTGAATTCTGCCCAAAGTAGCTTGTTGTTTCCTGTGCCAGGAACTACTGTGCAGACGCAGCAGGAAGTGTGCTAGAGAGCAGGATCACATTACACCCTTGTTTTATGGTTCATTTCACTTATTTAATGCAATCTGAGAACCTGCAAAAGGAACATGGTAGAAGGAGGGAATAGGCTTTTTGTCTTGTGTTGTTTTGTTTTTCAAGTTTCTTGGAATCAAAACATTTGTTTTTATGAGGTGCTTACAGTCCCAGAGAAGCAGGACTCCCAGCATTAGAGGGTGAAGACATTTCTCTCTGTCACAAAACTCGAAGCAAACCCACCGAGTTGAATTATGGTGAAGGTTGAGTTATGCCTTTTTCCCTCTGTGCGCCTAATCCCATATTTTTCAGCATAAAGGATGGCAACTGTACCCATGAATGGTCTAAGTTATGTTGACTTCCATCAAAACTCTTGCTAGGGTTCCTGTAATTGGATCAAGAGCCCACGAGGTTGGGTTTGGGGCGTGAGCTCAGAGAGAGGAAGATATTAAATGATGCAAAATAGAGATGCATTTGTCAAGCTGAGGGCTGTTCATTTGGCTGTAGTACGGAGAAATGTGTGAAGTGAACACGCGGTGACAAAGATGGCTCCTCACACTCTGTCTCTTTTCCTCTCCAGAGATCTCAGTATGAACAACATCAGTCAGCTGTCCCCGGAGCCCCTCCACAGTCTTCGCTTCCTAGAGGAGCTGTAAGTATCACTGTAGTTATGGTGCATCCAGTCAGCACTGGACACATTCCTGTGTCTTTCATATTTACTGTGGGAACCTGATTTTAAAAAAAAACACACAAGGCAGAAAAGCTGTCAGCACCAACAACTTGGGCACATGAGGAAACACTTAGGTAGGGAGTGGGAATTGCTTATGATTCTGGAAATCAACTTATAAAAGACTTTACCATGAGGCTACAACTTTCTAAGGTAAAATTGAGCCAAACAGATTAAAATGTTAAAACAAAGGCTATTTAAAAGAGCTGGATGGTTCTTTGGAAATAGTTAAGCAGCAGGATATTAAAAGTTTGAATACTGGTTCGTGTTTATTAAAATAGCAAGTAAGACCATAATCAAAACCAAAACCTGCCACTTGGTTGGGTTTGTGACGGGAGAATTGAGTTCACATTTCATCGCACCAAAACTTCTTGTCCTGACGACTTTTAATTTCTAGTTTCCTATTTTTATATTTAGCATCCCTCAAGACTTGAACAGAGAAACATAAAGTCCACCCTACTTTAAAAATTGGGCTTTCCCAAACTCACCATAAAATAAAAAAGGAGGAAGCTACAATTAATTAATGGTTTGCAGAAGGATCTTTATTAAATCTAATAATCACTTTACAGAACATTAAAAAAGGACTTTATATACCTAAGATCTGCTTTCCAAAGAGGATTTGCTTTTCTTCCCATTTTGAATGATGAAGACAAAGATAATGTAGCATCATCCTTGGTCCTCATGAAAACAGTCGGGCCCCATCAGTTGAGTAAATCCTTCGTTGCTTAAAGGAACTGTTTAGGCAATGACCTCTTCCCAAAATATTTTCTTTATAAATGCTAAAGCCAGGTCCAATTTGGGGAGTGATCTATATTGATGCACCACAAGATCCACTGTAGGAGGTAGAAAGAACCATCACACAACATTGATTTTTTTTTCCTTTGGACTTTTATCTATATTATTTTTTTGATGACATTATATTTTCTTGTTGCATGGGCTTTGGTTTTTGATTTGTTGTTTGTTTTGTTTTGTGGAGCGCACTTAGCAATGTTCATGGATCACTCCTGGCAATGTTCAGGTGATCATATGAGGTACAAGGAATCAACCTGTGATTGGACTCTCTTTCAGATACAGAATTTTTGGGGACCACACCCGGCGACACTCAGCAGTTACTGCTGGCTCTATGCTCAGAAGTTGCTCCTGACAGTCTTAGGGGACCATATGGGATGCTGGGAATCAAACCTGGACTGGCCACATGCAAGGCAAACACCCTACCCACTGTGCTATTACTGGCTCCAACGCAGCATTATTTTTAACAAATACATTTGTTTTACTAAAATATGCTGAGGTTTGTTTCCAAAGAAATAGTAGAGAGCTTGGGTTCCTAGATTAGATAGCAAATATTTAGTCATTCAAGAAATAAATTTCCACTATGGATTATCCAATCTCCTCCTCTTTGCCCCTCTTTGCTCCCTTTCTTTTTTTCCACTGTTAGAACTTAATATTCACCAGTTCTTGTACTGGGTCTGTCTTATTTATTTTTATAATCAATACTCTAATCAATACATGGTTCATAGTCTAAACATGCTTAATAAGTCAATGAATGTACTAAAAAAGAAAAGCAAGTTAGTAAACATGACCTACAGATTAACACATATGAGGAATAGTTTGTGTGTGCTGGGTATTGTAACACATTTAGGTGACATTATCAAATATTTTTAGATTATTTTTATTTATTTATTTTTGTTTGTTTTTACTTTGGGGGCCATACCCGTTTGACACTCAGGAGTTGCTCCTGGCTATGTGCTCAGAAATCGCTCCTAGCTTGGGGGGACCATATGGGATGCCAGAGGATCGAACCTCGGTCCATCCTAGGCAGAAGTCTTACCTCTAGTGCCACTGCTCTGGCCCTGACTAAAGATTATTTTTAGTAAATTTTCCTCAGTGTTTTTTTTCCCCATTTTTCATTCAATATCCCACATCAAAATTGAACCAATTGTTCCGGGTTAGTCATTTCCTATCCTTTTCTATTTAATTCCCTTATAATTTTCTGTAGCCAAAGGCTTCTTCACCCTCAACACACACCTCAATTGTAGACCACAGACTGAATCAGTAAGTAATTTATTTCCCCCAAGGACTCGGGTTAATAGAGTTCCTCCCTTCCATGACCCAACTCATTCAGAAATAGCTCCTCTTTCTTCATGAGGTGAATGCTAATTCTTTTCCAAGACCAGTTTTTTCAAAGCATATTTTAGAAAAACGAGGGAGGGGGAAGGAGGAAGTTATTCTTTGAAAACTGCTACTTTTTGCATTGTCTTATTTTTATGTCTGGAAATTCCATCAAGTATCTTGACCATGGATTCAAAGAATTTCAGAAATTGAGGGCATTTTGAAAGACTATTCATTATATTTTTTCATTCTATTCTGGAATTCCCTCTACTGAACCAGCCAATTTGCTGAATTGAATACAATCATAATTTCCCTGTATATAATTCTTTGTTGCATCCAAGTGATGTCTTAAAGACATTATTATTCATTGAGTTGCAAAAGTGGATGATATTTATAGAACCTGGCAAAATGATCAACTCTTCTTGGTTTATTCCTGTTTCCAAAACTAACTTAGAGAATTTTGGTTTTGTTTTTTTTTAAATTCATTCAGTACAATATTTTGATCATACCTTTGTTATAATGCAATTATTTTCATTTCACTTAGCCTTATTTTTATGTTCTTTTCTAAAGTGTTGATTCTTTGAAAGATTGATATATTGTTATTTTAATGACCACAATAATAACTTTCTGTGTACCAGGCAGTGTTCAAAATTTCTTACACAGATTATCCCACTGAATCGTCTTAACAACCCCATAAAGATAGATTTGTTTAATATTTCTAACTCACAGATTTTTAAAATCTGAAGCACAGAGAAAATAAGGAATTTTCCCAGGACAGAAGAGTTGATAAGGACCAAACTAGAATTGAAACATGTTTTCAAGCTACACTTTGAAAAGTGGAAGAGGGAAGAGGGAAAGAGAAAAGAAGGCAGGTGGAAAGAAAGAGGAGAGGTGGAAGAAGAAAAGAGGTAGAGAGAAAAAAGTAGAGAGCAAAAGGGAAGAGGGAAGGTGGAGTTGGGTTTTTATTTATTTATTTATTTATTTATTTATTTATTTATTTATTTATTTATTTATTTATTTATGGTTTTGGGGCCACACCAAGTGACACTCAGGGGTTACTCCTGGCTATGCGCTCAGAAATTGCTCCTGGCTGGGGGACCATATGGGACACATGGTATCGAACCCAGGTTCGTCCTGGGTCAACCACATGCAAGGCAAATGCCCTATCACTGTGCTATTGCTCTGGCCCCAGGAGTTGAGAGTTTTTGCATGGTTCACCTCTCCTTTTTGTGACAACAGTTTGTTGGTTTATTTTAATTAGTCATCATGAAATAATAATAAAGTTATTAATGATTGGATTTTAGTATACAATGTTTCAACAGCAATCAATGTCCCCTTCACTAGAGTGACTTCCCTCCAGTATGCCTCCCCAATTCCCAGTAGCCTTCCACTTACCAGTCTGCTTCTACAAAAGACACACATATATATGTACATAAAAATAAGTTTTTTCACTGTAGTTTACTTGCCTCAACAATTCTTAGGACTTGAACCATTAAACACTTTACTGTGGTTTAAACAAATTTGTAATGACAGTTATGCATACCTATATTTTTGTCTGTGGGAAAATAATAATGAGAAACTGAGAGTAAGCAATCTACCAAGAAGGAAGAGATTAGGCATTACAGTTCACTGCCATAAACTACTGGCTATAGGAAAAGGATCATGAGAATTTCTAGGAGTGGAAATCATCATCTGTTTACTAAAGGTGGTATAGGAGAGGTATTCCTGACCCTGGAAAAAGTAACTATAAGGAGGAAATATTTAAAAGGAAGAATGAAGATTTGACAGCAAATAGTCTCTTTCTCTGTCTCCAAACATCCTGGGTCACTTTCTACCTGCATCATATGATTAAGTATATGCAGGTCATGCTTGATATTCTTTGACCTGGGCTGGGAGAGTCCCACACCTGGTGTTGTTTAAAAACCTCTCCCAACTTAATGCTTGGGAGTAACTCCTGGAGGTACTTGGAGTTCCAGACATCACACCCAGTTTTCCTGAATGCAAAGTATGTGCTCCAGTCCAATGCAACTACCTCTTAGGCCCTGATTATTTATGGTTTTCTATTTTATTTTATTGAAACAATTGTGGTCTACAGAACCCTTCATAGTTGAATTTCAGATATACAATGAGTGAGTGCCATTTTCATCACTAGTGTCAACCTCCCTCTACCAATGGACACAGAGTACATCCTATACCACCGTCCTTTGCCCCTTGTGATTTTAAGATTCCATAAGGTGACTGACCACTTATGAGTAAGTCAGATATCTTGCTGGTGTTATGTGAGAGAAAAGAGAGTCTTATTCCTTTGAAAGAAAAGTTTAACCCATATCTTAGTATGGTGAGTCTGTACTATCCAGAGAGGTCAACGTAAGATTTCTGCCCTGCATTTATCATTTATCATTGGATAATCCAATGTGACCTAACTGGTCTTTAAAATAATAGTGATAGCTGCCCTGCCTGTTTTGAGATATTTCTAAGGATGAAATGAAATGATGAAAGAACTTTGTAACCTATAATTTGAAAATTGAGCTTTATTTGTCAAGTGAAAACATCTTCAAGAGGATTCCAGCCTCTCTTTTTCCTGTTTAATGAGCCTGATTTTGCAGGGATCCAGGCATCTAGAACTCATGAGGGGAAAAATTGTTTTTAATGAAGAGAAATAAGTATAGATAATTTCAGTCAAATTTTAACATCCCAGGCAATGCATTTCTCCAGTAGCATCTCTTCCAGTGTGATTTGTTGAGATCTATTGGAGACCATTCTATCCTTCAGAAAATGGCTCTGAGTTAGGACCTAAAAGCAGATGGACCTAATGCTGGCATCTACATTTGGTTTGATTAAACTAGAGAGAAATATAAATTGGTAGTATATTTAAATCTTCCCAAATTCTAATGCTATCCGAGTCGAATACACAAGTTAGGGAGAGAACTGGACATACTCTGTGGAGGTTGGTTTTTAAATTACTATTGTTCCTTAGAACTATTTGCTTATAATATGGCTGGCCTTGAAAAATCTCTGTGTAAATAGTAGGTATCTATTTTTTCAGATGAAATTTGTAATGAGAAATACAACATATTTCCTGAAAACACACACCATACTTGTTACTGACTTCCTCATCATGTTGCTGAAAACCCTGAGAGTTGGTTTGTCTGTTTCTCTGGATATTTTGTTTTGTTTTGTTTCTGAGGATCAGATGAAACTATGATGAAAGAACTTTGGTAAACATTATTCCCATTGGACTGTGTAAGTAAAGTGAAAACTCCTTCCAGTCCAATAATCATCTTCTTAACCCTTGACTTTGTCACACTCAGTCACTTGTCTTTGCAAATCTGTGAATTTATAGTAAATGCTGCCTCTTTGCAACTTTTAAAAAAAAATAAGTTGATTGATTAATTTTGCCCTCCTTCCATCTGTGGCTGTTGCTATGGCTACATCCAAAGGGATGCACTTGCTTGGCTCTAGTACTTGCACACTTAGCCACAGTGCTCTCTGTGTTCAGGCACTTTTCTTGTGGGTCTTCCACGCACCTGACTCTACACCAGAGATCACATTTTCTGGGGCCACACAGTGGTCTCAGGCAGTAAGGCAGCTGTCAGTTTGCTCAGCACATGTGGTTTATACCAGGAGTCAAATGCTTGACCTCATGTTTGAAGGCAAGTGCTTTTAACTTCTGAGCCCCCCAACCCTTAACTCTTGGAGCTCTTCTTTATTTTTTTAAATATAGGGGCCCTGGTCATTTTTTAATTGGGGACTTGGGGTCACTAAACAGTTCTTGACTATGCTGCAGCCAGAAGAGACTTGGAGTGCTAGGGCAGCATGGTCACACCTGGTGATTCAGGGATGGAGAAAGGGGGATGTCCATGGAGTTCTAGGGATTGAATTTAGGACTTCTTACTTACAAAACATGTGCTCCTTTATTTTTTTCTTGAGCTATTTCCCTCACCAACCTCACCCAAGAAGTAAGTGTTTTTCTTTGGGCTGGTGGTGTTCAAGCTACACCCAATGGTGATTTGGGAATATTTTCAACTTTTTGTTCAGAAATCTCTCCCAGCAGTGTTCAGGGGTCCATGATGTGCCAGGGATATAACCAGTTAGCCACTGTAGTCAGGAAGGCAAGTGTCTTAACTTCTTACTGTCTCTTCAACCACTGTATTTCATGGCAGTGTTTTTGTTGTTGTTGTTCTCTTCCAAGTTTACACCACACACTAAATATCAATATGTGTCTGTATGTATGTATGTCACTTCTTGTTGCAACATCTCAAACACTATTTGAAAAGTACCTTACCGGAAGCAGAGAAAATGGACTGCGGGTAGGGCATTTGACTTGCATGCGACTAACCTGAATTTGATCCCTGACACTATAGATAGATAATAGATAGATGACAAATAGATATGCATATATATGTATAGAGATACACATATATAACCTTCTGCATCACTGAGTATGACTCAGAAACAAAAATTTTGGAAGGAAGAGAGGAAGGGAGGGAGGGAAGAAGGAAAGAAGGAAGAAGGAAGGGAGGAAGGAAGGAAGGAAGGAAGGAAGGAAGGAAGGAAGGAAGGAAGGAAGGAAGGAAGGAAGGAAGGAAGGGAGGGAGGGAGGGAGGGAAGAAGGGAGGGAGGGAAGAAGGAAGGAAGAAGGGAAGGAAGGAGGGAGGAGGGAAGAAGGGAGGGAGGGAGGGAAGAAGGAAGGAAGAAGGGAAGGAAGGAGGGAGGAGGGAAGCAGGGAGGGAGGGAGGGAGGGAAGGTGGGAGGGAGGGAGGGAGGGAGAAAAAGAGAGAAAGTATACAGGAGTTAAGGCACGTTTCTTGCACACAGCCAACCTCAGTTTGAGCATAGCACTGCATGTGATTCCTAAAGCACTCCCAGAAAAAGCTCTGAGCACCACCAGATGTGGCTCAAAATAAAAAAAAATATATATCTACAACAAAATACTAAACAAAAAAAAAACTAGAAGGTCAGCAAAATTACAGATAAAACTCTTAGAGTTCTTTTCTCTTCACTCCCAACTACAATATCACATAGACATACTTAAGGTATAAGATAGACATCATCCAAATTTTTGTCCCCTACGTCTTATTATCACTTTTTTTTGTTTGTTTGTTTTTTGTTTTTTGTTTTTGGGCCACACCCAGCATTGCTCAGGGGTTACTCCTGGCTGTCTGCTCAGAAATAGCTCCTGGCAGGCACGGGGGGACCATATGGGACACTGGGATTTGAACCAACCACCTTAGGTCCTGGATCGGCTGCTTGCAAGGCAAACGCCACTGTGCTATCTCTCCAGGCCCTATCACTTTTGTTTTTATTCGTCGCATATTTACTGCCCCACTGGGAACATGAAGGTATATAAGTACAATTTGTTTAACAAATTCCCATCCTGGGAGAGCTTACACTCTAATCAAAGAAAAGTGACAGATAAGAAATCAGGGAACATCATTTGTGGAAAGAGTGAGAACACAAATGTGAGCAAGCCTGAAGAGATGAGAGGGATCGTTCTCTCTAAGGTGACATCTCAACTGAGATCAGGAGGAGGGTGGGGTTGGTAATTAGGACCTGAGGTAGAGTGTTTCTGGCAGAGGAGAAACTGTAATGTGGTTGTGGATCTGAAGATAAGTGTAGCCAGAGCAAAGTAATAGGGAGGGCAGGTGCCAGAGAATAGAGTTGGAAAGCAAAGAAAAACCCAAGGACCAACCAATGTATAGAATGCCAATGAAAGCAATGGAGGACTTCTAGAGGACTGTGTGCAAAAATAGTGAAACAATAGGGTCTTAAGGTTATGAAAGATTTCCTTTTTATAATGTATTTTTATTGAATCACCATGAGAAACAATTACAAAGTTGTTCATAACTGAGCTTCAGTTATACAATGTCCAGTACCCATCCCTTCACCTGTGCACATTTTCCACCACAAATGTCCCCAGTTTGGTTGCCTCTACAGCAGTCATTTTTTATCTCTCTATATATACATATATGTGTATATTGAAAAAAATGAAAAGAAAAATAGAAAATAAAAAGGAAGAGAAGATAAAAAGAGAAAATGTACATTAGCAACCTCATTTGTGAAAATTATTGTATCACCAATAAAATCATTAATACAACGGCAGAAGTTCTAGTAAGTTCTTGTTATATGTCCAGTCTGTTAAATTGGGGTGTTTCCTAAGGGATGACAGCATCAAACAAAAAAAGTTGTCAAGCTTCATACTTGTTGTCATAGTTGTTGTTGATAGTTGTCAAGCTATGATACTACAAATTTTAGGGGCATATACTCAGCTGCAGGGCCTCCTGGACGAAGGCCCAGTTCTAAAAATGGCGACTGTGTTTGTGGGTGTAGTTACAGTTGCCAGGCTTTTCCAGAGGAAGGAAGATATGGGGAGGGTGCCCACACTTGCTCCAAAAAAAAAAATCCTGGTGGTATCAGCCAACAATTAGCATACCTGAAGTGTGCTCAGATTGGCATCCTCGTGGAGAATTGTAGAGGATGAATGATGAGGCAGGGCCATCAGAGAAAGGGTGATTCTGGGTGATGGAGGCATCAAACATGGCTTCAGTAGGATGAGGGCTTGGCCCATCCTCTCCTCCTGAGATGGCCAGCTTTGTGCCGTGAGGGCCAAATGTTTCTTAATTTGGTTTACTTCTCATTGGAAAAAAAAAGAGTGATTCTATGGGGCTGGTTTGTTCTAACATGACGACTGCCCCTTTATCCCCTTTTAAACACTGTGATTTTCAATATGGTTACTAAAGGGTATCATACATATCACTTTATCTCCCTTCAGAATCTAGTTCTTGTCCAGAATAATCCTTTCCAATTATTATTGTCACAATGATCCCTTCTCTGCCCTAACTGCACTTCCCCATTCTTTTTTGGCAAGCTTTCTCATGTCTATTTATTACCATCCTGTTTTATATTCGATTTTTATATGCCATAAAGGAGTGTGATCTACCCTCTAATCTCACTCATTTTGCTCAGCATGATACATCTCCTTAGCAAATTTTCTTACTTAATTTTTCCTGATAACTAGGTAATATTCCATTGATAGGCTACAGTTTCCTTATCCACTCACCTGTTCTAGGACACTTGGGTTGTTTCCAGATTCTAACTATTGTGAATAGTGCTTCAATAAATAGAGGAATGCAGATGCCTTTTCTGGATTGTGTTTTTGGATCCCTAAGGTATATTAAGGTATTACTGAGTTACATGAGAACTCAATTTTTAGTTTTTTTGGGAAATGTCCATATTGTCTTCCAAAAAGGCTTGACCAATCTACATTCCCACCAGCAGTGAATGAGAGTGAGTCCCTTTCTAACCCATACCCATGCTAGCACTGGTTGTTCTAGTTCTTTTTGATGTGTGTCAGTCTCTGTGATGGAAGCTATACCTTATTGTTTTTTATTCCCAAGAAATATCTAAGATGATTTTAATATGAGTAGGGAAGATAGGGAAGCACACTGCTTGTCTCAAGGTCTTTCTGTGTCCCCAACACCTTCCTCAATAACCTGTTTGGAAACAATTTCCCAATCATTATCTCTAGATCAGACTCATCCTGTCCAAATTCACATTTTAGCTGTGTGATTATCATTTATATTTGAGTGTCCTGCTGGCGCTCAAATAGAGCCAGAACTAGACATCAGCTCCCCTGCGACTACCATCAGTTGTTCCTCCCGGATTTCCTGTCTCTGTTGATTATGTCTCCCCAGTCTCCTGGCACCCAGTCATAATCTTATTCTGACTTGTCTCTCTTCACTGTCTTTTTCAGTCTCTTGAGTCAACCCAATGATGAGTCCCTGACTGTATCGTCTGCTGTGGATTCTCTCTATATCCCAGTGGCTCTCGGCTTTTATGCAGAGCTTTGGAAAAGATGCCTGAGTTCCCGCTGAGACACATTAAATCAGCATCTCTCAGAATAAACTTTGATAATTAGAAGTTAGAAAGCTCTCCAGGGAGTTCTAATGCATATTCAAATATGAGAGACTCTGAAATAGTTCTTAGTTTTACTGAACGAAACCTTTCACATAGGGATCCTTACAGTTTCCATCCTCACTGGCAACGTTTCATTTAATTGTTAGAATTCGTAGAGGTCATCACTTAGTGGATTGTAGTAGAAGTCAAAAGTTAGCAATTCCATGAATTCAGGGTTCAAAAAGTTCATGAAAAATAAATAAGGCAATGTGGAATTATGAGTGTTAGAAATTGCTGATATTCATGAAAGAGAGAAAGAATGACAATCACAATGGCAGTGATAAATACTGTGATCATATGTTGGATAATAGCATGATGATGTCAAGCAGAAGAGGCAAGAGAAAAAGTTTGAGAGGAAAAGTGTATGCATGAATGAATCCAGTTCTACAATTGTTAAATTTTAGGGTTGGAGCAATAACACAATGGTAGGGAATTTGCCTTGCATGCTGCCAACCCTAGGACAGACCCCGGTTTGATTCCTAGCATCCCACATGGTTTCCCAAGCCTGCCAGGAGTAACCCCTAACCATTGCCAGGTGTGATCCAAAAACAGAACAAAAAATTGTTGAATTTTAAAGTGCTGCTGAGTAGATGGAGATGTCACTTACTTTACTGATGATCTCAAATTATGTTCCCCAGACTAGTAAGGTTGGTATTACTCAAGAAGTATTTGTAAATGCCATTTTTTTTTCATCTTTTCCACCCCAATCTACCAAGACAGTATGGCGGGTCCATTGATGTGTAGTTAATGAAAGCTCCTGATGATTTAGATGTCATTAAAAACCACTAGCCCTGAGCAGTGATTCTCAAACTTGCTTGTGCACCTAAATCCCCTACAAAACTTGTGAAAACATTTTCCTGGACTCATTCCTCAATATTTGATTTATTTGGTTGGGGTGGGGCACAAACTTTATAGGCTGACCTAACCAGTTCACAGGAAATGCCTGTGCTGATGATTCAGGGAATTTATTTGAGAACTGCTGTTCTAGTGAGATATCTATACTAAAATATAGGTTTAGGGATTAATGAGATAACCAAAACAATTCAAGTTTTAGGATCTCACCCTGATTATTATAGTTATTTCCTAATAGGTCTGAATACCCCTTCCCATGAGTCTCTGTGTTTTCATCATTCTCCCAATCTATTTTATAGAGAAAAGTCAGAGAAATCTTTTATAATCACAAGTGCTATTGTCTCATTAGATCTCATTTGAATTTCACTTGCACATAATCTGATTGGTTTTGTATGTATTTGGCCTTTGCCTCCCATTGGGAAGACATACAGTTGATGAGATGTCATAATTCTTAAATCCAAAGCTGCTGAATAGGCTTAAGCAAAATTCCCCCAAAGATGAAGATCAGATGTTTAATCCTAGAATTTTAGTTCTTTCTAGCATGGGCATCTATCAAAGAAATCCTACTGTGATAGGTTTGGTCAGTTTCAGTGATGATATATTATTGCTGGAGAGGCAAGATTAGCTGGCTAAATTGATCCTATTTATGTCTCACTTTTTTATGACCTATACTAGTGCAAGGTTTTAGTATGGATAAACCCAAAGTCAAATATATAACTGTGATGACTGTAGCTAAGCACAATGAGCCTAATAGAGCACACAACCTGCTTTTCTCCTTTTCCACTAAACAGAGCAGTCATCCCATTTTTCTCCTAACCTGATTAGCTGAGAAACATTATAAATATTCCATCTCCACCTAAAATAAGGGGTTGCTGGAGTTATTCCTCCACAAAGTTGCTCCTGGTTGGTTTTTGAGTCTGTAAATTTTCTACTTGTCTGGGATCCAACATCACCAGCCTCATTCTTACCCAAAGGCAAGAATGGCATTTATAAATTAAACTGAATCATGAGCAGTTATTGTCTTTTGTATTTATATCCATATAGAATGCAAATTATATGTTATAATTATATACAATTATTTTATATTTGTTTCTTATTTTCTTTTTAAAGTAATTAATTGCAATATTGTCATGACTTTTACTATCTTTATTTTATAAGAATTTTTATAGGAGTATTTTGACAGTGAAGGGAAGAGGAGATCAGAAAATGTTTTTAAAGTAGCAACTAAAAAAAGTAATAGCTTATCTATAATTGATCAGTGAATTATAACTCAGAGATTAAAAAGAAATTTAGAAGAAGAATATAACCACTATGATTAATTTAGTATTACAGAGAAGAAAATATTACCAAAAAACTGAAAATTGGCAAGTAACTCTCAGATCTTTATTAATAGAAATTTGGAAAAAATACTACTGTTATTCAGAGTTAGTTCTTATACATTTTTTAAAATGACAGACCAGTCTTGAAGTCTCCAGTTATTGTGCATTGCCAGAAATGTCTTTTTTTGATATCTTTATTTAAACACTGTGATTACAAACATGACTGTAGTTGGGTTTTAGTCACAAAAGAATACTCCCCCGTCACCAATGCAACATTACCACCACCAATGCACCCCCATTTCCCTCCACTCCCATCCCCTGCCTGTATTCAAGACAGGCATTCTACTTCTCTCACTCATTAACATTGTAATGGTAGTTGTTAGTGTTCTAACTGCACTCACCCCTCCTTGAGGTAAGCTTTATATCATGAGCAGGTCCTTCCAGCCCTCATCTCTGTGCATTATTACAATAATGATTTTTATTTTTCTTAAAACTCATGGATAAGTGAGACTATTTTGTATCTCTCTTTTCCTCTGACTTATTTCACTTAGCGTAATAATTTCCATGGCCATCCATGTATAAGAAAATTTCATGACTTCATCTCTCCAGATGGCTACATAATAGTCCATTGTGTATATGTACCACAGTTTCTTTAGCCATTCATCTGTTGAACAGCATCTTGGTTGTTTCCAGAGTCTGGCTTTTGTAAATAGTGCTGCAATGAATATATGTGTGAGGAAGGGATTTTTGTATTGCAATTTTGTGTTCATAGGGTATATCCTTAAGAGTGGTATAGTTGGATCATACAGAAGCCCAATTTTCAGGTTTTTGAGGAATCTCCATCTTGGTTTCCATAAATACTGGACTAGATGGCATTCCCACCAGCAGTGAATGAGATTTTCTTTCTTCCTACATCCCCACCAGCACTTATGTTCTTGTCCTTTGTGATGTGTGCCATTCTTTGTGGTGTGAGATGGTACCTCATTGTTGTTTTGATTTGTATCTCCGTAATAATTAGTAATGTGGAACATTTTTTATGTGCTCTTTGGCACATTTGTATTTCTTCTTTGAGAAATTGTCTGTTCATTTCTTCTCCCCATTTTTTGATGGTTATATTTTTTTGATGGTTAGATGTTTTTTCTTGTTAAGTTCTGTCAGTAGCTTGTATATCTTTGATATCAGCCCCTTGTCTGATGTGTATTGGATGAATAGTTTCTCCCATTCTGTGGGTGGCTTTTATATCCTAGGCACTATTTCCTTTCAGGTGCAGAAGCTTCTGAGCTTAATACAGTCCCATCTGTTTATCTCTGTTTCCACTTGCTGTTTCCTCCTTGAAAACGCCTTTAGTCTCAATGTAATGGAGTATTTTATGTTGTTCATATGTTTATGAATATGGAGTGTTTATATGTTGTTCAATATACTTATGGCTTCAGGTCTGATATCCAGGTTTTTTTTTTTTTTTTACTTTTTAAAAATAATTTTTATTTTGACCACAGTAGATTACAAATCTTTCACAGTAACAATTTAGGTACATAGTGACATTGAATCAGGGGCATTCCTACCACCATTGTTGTCTTTCCTCCACCCTTGTTCCCAGCAAGCATCCCATAACCCCCTCTTTTGCCCCCTGAACTGCTACTATAAGAGGTCCCCTCTGCATCTAGCTTGTTGTAGATTGGCTTTCGATTTTGTTTTTGGTTTTGGATTTGGTACCTAAGTCTGATCATTTTTTATTTCTACTCAATGTTCATATGACTATTTGGTCTTGGTAACCTCCATTATTTCTCCCCCAATTTGTGAGGCAGAACAAGATGGTCCAAGTGATATTGTTCTGTTAGAAGAAAAGAAAAAGGAAAAGAGGCAAAAGTCAAACAAAAATGGGA
This sequence comes from Suncus etruscus, assembly GCF_024139225.1. Taxonomy (NCBI): domain Eukaryota; kingdom Metazoa; phylum Chordata; class Mammalia; order Eulipotyphla; family Soricidae; genus Suncus; species Suncus etruscus. The sequence continues at coordinate 101,058,010 of NC_064858.1, forward strand.
GGAGTCCTTCTAGAGATTATAAGAGAAGGGAAAAAGGAAGAAAAAAACATAACAATTCAAAAGAAGTTATATTTTGTGATCTTTAGAGTTGTTTTTGTTTGTTTGTTTGTTCTTGCTTTGCTTTGTGGCCACACACATAGCAAAGCTCAGGAATTATTTCTGGCTATATCCAGGTTTTTAATCCATTTAGATTTGACCTTTGTGCATGGTGTAAGATGGAGGTCTGAGTTTGCTTTTACACAAGTGGCTGACCAGTTTCTTCAATGCCACTTGTTGAAGAGGCTTTCCTTGCTCCATTTTACATTTCTTCATTCTTTATCAAAGATTAATTGATTGTATATCTGGGGCACATTGTCTGAATGCTCAAGTCTATTCCACTGATCTGAGGGTTGTCTTTATTCCAGTATCATGATGATTTAATGACTGTAGCTTTGTAATACAATTTAAAGTTTGGAAAAGTGATGCCTCCCATACTCCTTTTCCCAAGGATTGCTTTAGCTATTCGTGGGTGTCTATTGTTTCAAATGAATTTCAGGAGTGTTTTATTTACTTCTTTGAAAAATGTTGTGGCTATCCTTAGAAGAATTGCATTTAATCTGTGCAATGCTTTGGGGAGTATTGCAATATTAGTTATGTTAATGCTGCCAATCCATGAGCAGGGTATGTGTCTCCATTTCCTTGTGTCCTCTTTTATTTCTTGAAGCAGGGTTTTGTAGTTGTAAGTTTGTAAGTTGACTTCAAGATATTTGAGTTTGTGTGACACTATTTTAAATGGAATTATTTTTAGTAATATATTTATTTAAACACCTTGATTACAAACATGATTGTGTTCAGTCATGTAAAGAACACCCCCTTCACCAGTGCAACATTCCCTCACCAATGTCCCAAATCTCCCTCCTCCCTACCCCACATCCATCTGCACTCTAGGCAGGCTTTCTACTTCCCTCATTCATTCACATTGCTATGATAGTTCTCAATGTAGTTATTTCTCTAACTGCACTCCACTCTTTTTGGTGAGTTTCATGTTGTGAGCTAGACCTTCCAGCCTCCTCTCTTCTGTCTCTGGGAATTATTGTAAAAATTTCTTTAGTTTTTCTTAAGAGCCATAGATGAGGGAGACTATTCTGCATTTATCTCTCTTCCTCTGACTTATTTCACTCAGCATAATAGATTCCATGTACACCCATGTAAAGGAAAACTTCATGACTTCATCTCTCCTGATGGCTGCATAATATTCCATTATGTATATGTACCAGTTTCTTTAGCCTGAATGGAATTATTTTAATGTCAATTTCTTCTCTATCATTATTTGTATACAAAAAGGCCATGCATTTTTGTGAGTTAATTTTTTAGCCTGCCACTTTGCTATATGATACTACTGTTTCTAGAATCTTTTTGGTAGAATCTTTATGGTTTTCTAAATATAGTATTATGTCATCTGCAAACAGTGAAAGCTAGACTTCTTCCTTTCCTGTCTGGATGCCCTTGATATCTTTTTCTTCCCTAATCACTGTGACAAGAATTTCCAGTACTATGTTAAATAGGAGTGGTGAGAGAGGGCAATCTTGTTTTGTACCAAATTTTAGAAGAAAGGCTGTTAGTTTATCTACATTGAGAATAATGTTTTCCATTGGCTTGTGGTAGATGGCCTTGACTACATTGAGAAAAATTCTCCATTCCCATCTTGATGAGAGTTTTTTTTTTATCAAGAATGGGTGTTGGACCTTATCAAATGCTTTCTCTGCATCTATTGATATGACCATATGGTTTTATTTTTCTTTTTGTTAATATGGTGTATTATGTTGATTGATTTACATATGTTAAACCATCCTTGCATTCCTGGAAAGAATACTACGTGGTCGTGTTGTATGATCTTCTTGATGAGGCATTGGATCCTATTTCCCAGGATTTTGTTGAGAATCTTTGCATATGTGTTCATCAGGGATATTAGTCTGTAGTTTTCTTTTCTTGCAACATCTCTGTCTGGTTTTGGTATCAGGGTTCTATTAGCTTCATAAAAACTAGTTGGGAATGTTCCTGATTTTCCAATTTCATGAAAGAGCCTGAAAAGGAGTGGGAGTAGTTTCTCTAGAAAGAATTCCTTAGTGAATCCATCTGGGTCTGGGCTTTTGTTTTTGGGAAGACTTTTGATTACTCTTTTAATTTCCTCAGTAGTGATGGATCTATTTAGATATGCTAGATCATCCTGGTTTTACTGTGGGAGATTGTAGGAGTCCAAGAATTTATCCATTTCTTTCAGGTTCTCATGTTTCATGGCATAGAGTTTCTCAAAGTAGTCTCTGATTACCTTTTAAATCTCTGCAGTATCTGTAGTTATCTCACCCTTTTCATTTCTAATCCAGTTAATTAAGCTTTTCTCTCTCTGTTTCTTTGTGAGTTTTGCTAGTGGTTTATCAATCTTGTTAATTCTGTAAAGAACCAACTTTTGCTTTTGTTAATCTTTCTAATTGTTTTTTATTTCCATTTCATTGATTTCTGCTCTAAGCATTATTATTTCCTTCTGCCTACATATTTTTAGCTCCTTTTGTTGTTAATCATTGTCTAATTTTAAAAGATGTGTCATTAACTATTTATGTAGGCCCCTTCTTCCTTTCTAATGTGTACTTGCAAATCTATAGTTTCCTCTTAGTACTGCTTTTGCTGTGTCCCATAAATTCTGATAGTTTGTGTCTTCATTGTCATTATTTTCCAGAAATGTTTTGATTTTCTCTTTGATTTCATCTCTGACCTACTGGTTGTTCAGCAGTGTGATGTTTAATTTCCAAGTATTAAAGTTTTTCTTCTGTGACCCTTTGTAGTTCACTTCTAATCTCAGTGCCTTATGATCTGAGAAGGTAGTTTGTACAATTTCTATCCTCTTGATTTTATGGAGATATGTTTTATGGGCCAGCATGTGGTCTATCCTGGAAAATGACCTATGTGCATTGGAGAATGTGTATCCAGATTTCTGGGATGGAGTGTCCTATATATAGCTACTAGTCCACTTACTTCCATTTCTCCTTTCAGAGCTAGTATATTCTTATTGGGTTTCAGCCTGATTGGCCTATCAAGGCAATGTTGCGGTCTCTCACTATTATTGTGTTGCTATTGATGTCTTCTTTCAGGTTTGTCAACAACTATATTAAATATTTTGCTGAGTCCTCATTAGGTGCGTATATGTTTAGTAGAGTGATTTTTTCCTGCTGTACTTATCCTTTGATTAGTACAAAATGACCCATTTTGTCCCTTATAACTTTTCTGAGTCTAAACTTTGTATCATCTGATATTAATATGGCCACTCCAACTTTTTAAGGGAGTTTGCTTGAATGATTTTCCTTCATACTTTTATTTTGAGTCTGTATTTTCTGACTATTTAGATGTGTTTCTTGTAGGCAACAGAATGTTGACTTCAGCTTTTAACCATTCTGTGTCTCTTAACTGGTTCATTTAGTTCATTGATATTGAGAGAGATAATTGTCATGGGATTTAGTGTCATCTTTGTGTAGAAGTTTGCTGTTTCTGTTGGCCTGTCTTGTCCTTTTTTTTTTTTTTTTTTTTTTTTGGTTTTGGGGCTACACCCGGTGACACTCAGGGGTTACTCCTGGCTATGTGCTCAGAAGTCGCTCCTGGCTTGGGGGACCATATGGGACACCGGGGGATCGAACTGTGGTCCGTCCTAGGCTAGCGCTGGCAAGGCAGACACTTTACCTCTAGCGCCACCATGCCGGCCCCCTGTCTTGTCTTAAAGTAGACCTTTCAGTTTTTCTTTTAAGGCTTGTCTTGAGTCTGTAAAGTTTCTGAGCTGCTGTTTATCCATGAAGCTATGTATAGTTTCTTCAAACCTGAAAGTGAGACTAGCTAGGTGTGGAATTCTAGGTGAAGCATTCTTTTCATTGAGTTTTGTCACAAAATCCCACCATTGCCTTCTGGCCTTGAAGGTTTCTTGTGACAGGTCTGCTGTAAATCTTAAGGATGCTCCTTTGAATGCAGTTTCCCTTTCTTATCTTGCTGCTTTCAGTATTCTATCCCTATCTGTGAGATTTGTCATCGTGACTAGGATGTGTCTTGGGATGCTTTTCTTCAGGTCTCTTTTAGCTGGTACTCTTCGGGCATGCAGGATTTGGTTGCATGCCATCTTTAGCTCTGGGAGTTTCTCTGTAATAACATCTTTGACTATTGATTCTTCCTGGGGATTTTTTTCCTGGGTCTCTGGAACTCCAATATTCTTATGTTGTTTCTGTTGAATTTATTAAGAACTTCTATTTTTATCTGTTCACATTCTTTGAGCATTTTTTCCATTGTCTGATCATTTGCTTTACAGTTCTTTTTCAGTCTCTTCTGCTATATGGAATTGTTCTGCATCTCATCTTCCAACTCGCTGATTTTGTCCTTGGCAGCTGTTATTCTGTTGGAGAAGCTTCCCATTGAGTTTTTAATTTCATCTACTGAATTTTTCAGTCCTATCATTTCAGTGTGGAGTTTTCTGATTTCTATCTTTGTGTTCTCTTCAACTTGATCTATTCTTTCTTTGAGTTCTATGAGCAACCTCCATATTACTACTCTAAACTCCTTGTCTGAGAGGTCAACTATATGGTTGGTAATTTCTGGGTCACCAGAGCTGCCATCTTTATTCTCAGCGCATGCTGTTGTCCTGTAATAAATAATAAAATAAATAATAAATAAATAATGTTTCCCCCATTAACGTGCTAGTCACGTGGCTTTTACTGCATGTCATGGTGTGTTTCATGGGATAGGAGAAGCACATGGCCGCGTATTGAAGTAGAGCTGCTCTGGTCCTCCCTTCTCTGTTTCCTGGCCATCGAACCTTGATGGGATTAAATTCACTGGGGTCTTCCTCAGCAGTCTCCACAATGATCATGAAGCCACTCTCATACATTTTTTAAAACAAATTAATTTAATATAGATTACACAACTGTATGTCTCAAGTACTTTGCTAAACAGTAGAAAAATGATCAATAGTTTCTAGGATCCTGTGTGAGATTCTGAAACATTATTGTTTTTATGGTGGGTGTTGTGCCAGGATTACACCCAGGAATTCATGTATATGAATGCATGTGATCCACCACTGAGCCACACCCACACCCTGAAATGTCTTCTTTTATATTTGAGATCCTAGGGATTGTATCCAGGGCCTCACATGTGGAAGACAAGAGCCCTACTGCTGAGCTACAACCTCAGCCCTTTAGAAGAACTGTCATTTCCAAGTTTGTTCTGCTCTCATTACGTAGTCCTGCTGTTACATAGCTGCAAACATATTAAACTGTGTTTATGAACCAGAGAGTTAGTATAGAGGTTAAGATGCTTTCCTTGTATACTGCAATCCTAATTTAATACCTGGCACCATATCTAATTCCCATGATCATTAGCAGGAATGATTTCTGAGCACAAAGCCAAGAGTAGGCCCTGAGCACTGCTAGGTAGAACCCCAGAACAATAGCAATAACAAAAATACTATACCATGTTTAAATGAAATCAGGAAAGGATGGTGTTTGTAAAGAGACTTTATGTAAATCCTTATGAGCTTTGATATTTTTATCCACAGAATCAAGACAATAGTAATCTTATCTATCTTCTAATAGAAAGTATGCAAAAGTACTTTGAAAGTATTAGTAAAATAAAATGTTAAAAATAAATAAATGAAAAAAATAAATGAAAGGAAAAACAGGGGCAGGATGGGAAGAGAGATAAATGAAGAAAAGTAAGAAATGCAACAGCAATGTAACTACATTTTAGGGTAGAAAAAGAGTGGGAAACTGTTTTTTAAATATGTGAGTGTAATGAGGCCTACAGAGGTTAAGTGTCTTGCATTAAGTCTCACAATAAGTCAATGGTGCAAAGAAAGAAAATAGAAAAGGAAATGAGGAAAATACTCTAAAATTTTGAAGTCAAGAAGGTTCTCACAAAGCTGACCCAGGAGGCCTGCTACAACTCTCCAGGCCCTCTCACTTTGCTCTGAAAACAGTGAAGTGACAGCCTTTGGAACCCAGCCAGGGGTCACTGGTTTCTACAGGCATTTTTCCAAGGGTCTCAATCAGGAATCAGGTGCAAACACCCTTCCACTCTCAGCGTTCACCCCATTATATCTGAACTCCTCTCTCCTAAGTCCAGAGTTCAGGGAGAGAAAATCAGCACCTAAGTTGAGTGTTTTGCTATTATTCCATTTTACTAAAGCTATTCCCCTGGCCCTGGACACCCCTCAAAAAATCTTTAGATTACTTCAGAGATTCAAATGATCTCAAAGTACTTTGTAAAACAACAGGAAAATATAGTTTCTAGGATCCTGCATAACATTCTGAAACATTTTTGTTTATATTGGTTGTTAAAGCAGTGAGACTTGACTTACTTGATAGTTTGAAGAAGAGTGTGTCTCCTATGATTTACTTACATGTTTTTCTGTGTTTAGCATTTAAATCTGTAAAATTCATAATCCAGGACAAGCATATTGTATGAAAAAGTACCCTTAAGAATAAGACATTTTTAATAACATAGGTAAAAGGAAGAAAGGCAGTCATTAGCAAGTTCTATTTTGGAAATGATATTGAGAAAAGGAATGTTCCCCTGAAATTATTAGAAACAAAACAAAATAAAACCTCTAAGCCAAATGGTAGGTGGGCTTAGAATAGATTTGGAATATAGTTGCCTTGAGATTTATTAGCTCAAATCATCACAGGACATATCTTCAAGCAGTTCTATTTGTGCATTTAGACTTATTTGAATGTTTGTCCTCCCAACCATGGTTTATATGTAGTTAATTTCAAAATTACCAAAAACCATCCCACCATCCCATATGTTAAAGAAATAAGAAAAGAAGGATGCAATGATTTCCTTAAAATGTTATTTTTGTCAATGAGATAGATCTTCCACCAGACCAGAAAATAGCTAATAGCACATCATAAATTCCTTTGCTTTAAGACAAATTCCCCTGGTAACACAGGTCAGTGGTTCCACAAATTAATACTGAAAGTTTAGGGGCTCTGAAAGTCCTTGTCTAAAAAAGAAAAACTAATTTATGTTATGTGAGCTGTATTTCAAGAAACGTAACTGACATTATTTACCCCAATAAAGAAACAATAAACCAAACAACATGTTAAACAAATAAAATAAATGCATATAAGGCTTTACTTTGTCATTTCAATATTTGACCCTGAAGTAAGGGTTGATGATCCCCCAATGGCAGGCAGACTATTCTAGAATTCAAAAATCTACTGCTTAAGTCATGAGTAGGAACAAGACAGGAAGAGTTTGGTTGCATTAACAATGATTGCAGTAGGTTTGATCTGATAAATTAAATAATCTTTGTTTTATTAATCCAACCAAGTCAGAGTATGACTGATAAGCAGCTCATTTATATCACTATTATACACAAATCCTTGCTTTTTTTTTTTTTTCATCTGCCAGGGGAACCCAAAAGGGTTTCTTTCATACAAATTGAATTTACAGAATTGACTTTACAATGAATTACTTAGTTTGCAATGAGTTAGAGCAGTGAAACTAAATAGGAAGAAACAGATAAAAGCTATGGTAGTCTAAAGAGAGCTTTCTGGTAAGAAAGTTCTAGGAAGTAATGAAGTAATCCTGATCAAATATTAGATGAGAGCCAGAAATATGTCTCAAGAGATGGAACATATGCCTTGTGTGCAAGGTTCTGAGTTTACTGGCCCCACATGGCCCTCTGAACATCACCAGGAGTGGCTCCTATATAAAAATAATGACAATATATTTGTTAGATTGCATGTAATTATCATTTCTTTATTGAATGTCTACCTTACTCTAGGCAAGAGCCTTTTAAATCTTTCTAAACATATTCAGGAAGAAATTCATTTCTTCCCCTCAATCTGGTTTCACAAATATATTTGGAAACAGTGGTTTCCCAAAAGCAATGCTCTTCTAATAGAATATAAAATACATCCTGTTCTTTTTTTTTCTGCCCTTTTTTCCACTTAACTCCATCCTGAGGCACTACATTTATTTATAGTTTGAAAAACTCTTCTTGGGGCAAGATGAGAAAAGCAGAAGGAATACAATCCAGGAGTTATCTGAATCTTTTAAATAATTATATCTGTGAGAGGAAGGAAAATCAGGTACAAACAAAAAACAAGGACAGGAAATCATGGAGTCTGTGAGCTAGAAACCGAATTATCTTAACAGTTTATGTGATGAAGAAGAAAATAGAATTCTAAAATAGTGACAAACTTAACAGGGCAAAGTAAGTTAGTTGAACTGAGATCTTCTTGGACGCTGCCAATCCCTTTAAGGTTTATACATTCCACTTATGGCTTTTTTGTTTGTTTGTTTTTGTTTTTGTTTTTGGGCCACACCCAGTGGGTCTCAGGGGTTACTCCTGGCTGTCTGCTCAGAAATAGCTCCTGGCAGGCACGGGGGACCATATGGAACATTGGGATTCGAACCAACCACCGATTCGAACCAACCACCGATTCGAACCAACCACCTTTGGTCCTGGATCGGCTGCTTGCAAAGCAAATGCTGCTGTGCTATCTCTCCGGGCCCAAAGTATAATCTCTTAATTAATGATTGGAACTATAAATTAAGAAGACTCTCTGGAATTTTATAATCTACTTTTCCTGGATTTGTAGAACCTTAGCTGAGTTTTCTCCCAGTCCTTCAACATAAGGTAATAAAAGGTTAATCTTTTAAGCTTTTTATTTTCAACAACATCACAGGTATTAATACACACAAGAAAGATAAAATATTCAATGAGAAAACACAAATCAACTGCATCTTAAGCTAAAATTAAGACACATGTAAAATTAGAAGATGACATTTTTATTTATATATTCATTGTTTTTTAAAACCTGATTTAGCATGTTTACAATATTATAAAATTCAGGGTTTTATTGTTTCTCATCTTTTTTGACATAGGCCATATTTTTAAGTGTGATGTAATTTTTGTTGTAATTTTCTTTTTTGGGAGGTGAAGTTTTGGGGGGGCTTGGGCCACACCCGATGGTGCTCAGTGGTTACTCCTGGCTGTCTGCTCAGAAGTAGCTCCTGGCAGGCACGGGGGACCATATGGGACACCGGGATTCAAACCAACCACCTTTGGTCCTGGATCAGCTGCTTGCAAGGCAAATGCCGCTGTGCTATATCTCTCTGGGCCCACTTATGGCTTATTTTAATCAGTGACTCTATATGTCTAGATGGCCTCTTATACAGAAATAGAACCAGAAATGAAAGTTTGATGTCAGAGTTAAATTCTTGTCTGGTGCACTCATCCATACTTTGCCACAAACCACAAAACAACATGGTGTCTTGATCCTCATTTCCACCTAAGATAGAAGCCAGCTCCTTAAGTCTTCCCTCTTCTGAGTATCTCTACTATTCTTGAACTTTCTATTTTGTGGCATCGCCGAAAACCAGAGGTCAGAGCTTTTCCATGGCTGCCAAAAATACCAGATTCTTCAGATACCAGACCTTCTTGAACTTTGTATAATGTGGTTTCTTCCTACGAAGAAAAGAGGATAAAATAAATTGTTTACATTTTACCAGTTAATGATGGCAAAATATTCCATTGAACAAGCTACACTTCCATACTAAACACTTTCAACTATTGTTTTCTGTGTTTTTATGGTACAGCTCAATTAATACATGTTCAATTAATTAAGCTCCCCTACCCTTTTCTGGTTACATTTCCAATAAACTGATTATGATAGTCTACATTCTTCCATGCCAAATTTTAATATGAAATTTGGGTATCTTGTGGCATAATTGCCACAGAGATATCTATGATTGCTTAGATAATTTATATCTAGAAAGCATAGTTATAGGAGGCATGTGACAATCACAATTGACATCACCATTTGGGGGGGATTATTATATGGCGCTGGCTTTTGTATAAATATTGTTAAAAACAAAGTTGTATAGATATGCAATAAAGTATGAAATCATTTGTTGTAAAATAGGTAATGTATTCTGTTTCTCTTTTGGCACTTCTTTGCGCCAGCATTTTAATTAGCAATTTACAGAAACCTTTGCAAAATATAAGTAAACAAGGCTCCTTACAGTTGCTTTTGGCATTTGTGGTTTGAACATAATTGCACTGCATTTTTGAACAACTAAATGAATTCCACATGAAGAGAGCCATACTCACTCTCTCTCCTCTCCCTTGAAATCCACAGACGTCTTGCCGGAAACGCTTTGACATACATTCCCAAGGGAGCATTTGCTGGCCTTTACAGTCTTAAAGTTCTGTAAGTAAACCGGGGGTATTTGTATATATTGTGAATTTAGTGTCAAGTGAATGCTAAACTGCAAAGATGAAGTCCCTGTTCTAAGCTACTTAGATTCATGGGGATAAATCATCTGAATTCCTAGTTTCCCTAAGGATCCAAAAACCATATTCAACACTTGGTTGAATTAGTGTGTGTAAAAATTTCATCTCTTCTTATCTAATTACAATATCTAAAATTGTTTGCTCATGTATAACCAATTTAACGACTCAACCCAGTGATGAAATTCATCCCCTTCCCATATGTGTCATGAATATGAAAAGGGGATATTTATTTTGATCACTTACTGAATGAATTTCAATGATGCTGACATAATGAGAACTTCCTTTAAAGTCTTCATATGAGGCACTCAGTGACATAGGAAGGATAAGAAGAGTCCTTTTTATAGGAACCTTTTGCATGTAGGTCATAGTCAAAGGACAGGGGACTTACTATATATTTTGGGCATGATGGAGGGCCAAGGAAGAGGTGTGAACAGAGAATCAAATACCCAGGTATCACAGTTGAGCAGGATCACAATGAGCTTAAGTCAAAACCCCTTCCAGGAACTCTGTTCATGCTTCTCTAAAGACAATTTTGAAGAAGCAAATTCAATTGTAAAACATTTTCAAAGGAAAACTGACTATTGAACAACATGGACTAGGGATGCCAAAAAAATCCTATAACTTTTGACTTTTCCAAAATTTAACTACTAAATATAGCCCACTGTTGGCATGAACCTTTCACTTCCCATAGTCAATTAATATACAGTTTTTCTGTCATAGGTATTATCTACTACATTCTTAAAATTAAGTGAGCTACAGAAAAGAAAGTGTTGTTTAGAACAGGGGGCCAGAGTGATAGTACAGCAGGTAGGGTGCTTGCCTTGCATGCAGTCAACCCAGATTTGATCACCAACACATCCAAAGGTTCCTGGGCCAACCAGGAGGGATCCCTGAGCCAGAGCTGGTAGTAGACCCAAACATCCCCCTTCCCAAAAAAAATAACATTAGAAGGAAAAGGAAATATATATATATATATATATATATATATATATATATACAGTGCTTTCTGTGTTTATTGAAAAACACCTGTGTATAATTAGACTCACACAGTTAGAATCCATATTATTTGAGGATCACCTTATTCCAGTGTTAGAGCAAAAATCTGTGAGAGGCAAGATGGTCCAGCCTACTGCAAAGTGTTTTTGAATATATGTTGTATATATGAGGACATTCTTGTATTTCTACAAATTAGAATGTAGTAATCGATTGCCCTGTGAGATACTACATAGCCCAGCATAAAACATTCTCTTACAGTGAGGCCAGAGAGGTAGTACAGAAGTCAAGGCAATTTGCCTTCAACCCTGCTGACCCCAACTTGAATTCCTGGTACCACATATGTTCCCCCAAGCACCACCTGTGAATCCTTCCTGAGGACAAACCCTAGACTAACCCTAAATACCTCGTCTTGCATCTTGTTTGATTTATGACAGTCCTTCCATACTACCACAAATAAAATTAATAATCTTTGGCATTAAAGAGGAAAATGTGCCCCTTTGACTTGAGACCAACCAATTAAGAGAAAATAATAAACAAAATAATGAACAAACAAAATAAATAATAAATAAAACCTTTTCTATTTATAAAGTCAATGTGAGAAAGAATGATGATATTGAATATGCAAAAAGAACATATAACTAATATTTATCTGTACAAATAGAGTAAAGAGGGCATGTGCATAAAGAAGAGAAAAATAACAATAATCCAGTTCAACCAAATGTGAAGAAGAAAAAAGAGTAACTGTCATTCATGGCTACAGCTTTTGGATTGGGATTTGGGGTGCCACATCCAGTAAGCAGGGCTTAGGAATCAGCAGTGATTAGGAATCACTCCTGACAGTGCTTAGGGGTCCCTGTGTGGTGCTGGGGATTGAGCCCAAGTTAGCTGAATACCTTTCCTTGCTTCTGCTGCTAGACCATTTTTTTATTATTTAAAGTCTTGTTATTCTCTAGAAGAGCTCTAATATTTATGATTACTCATCTCATGGCATTAGCCTTAAAAAAAAAATATATATATATGCTTTGACATGATGTTACAAAAACATCTACTCTAGTAGAACTCTAAACTATGCAATTCTTAGCAGAGTTCTTTTTTTTTCCCATCTGGGCAGTTCAGGAATGGAATTTGGTTCTGACACCCTGTGCTAGAACCAAAGCTCCACAGCAGTGATGGTTGGAACTAACCATACAAAAGTCACCATTAGCCAAAATTCCCTCAGTCCCAAGTAGACCCAGAGAAGAGTCTTAGTAGTTTAGTAATTTCTTGATATCAAAACACAGAACAACTAGATTGAAGGAATCAAAGAATCAGGCCATAAATTATGAAGTCCTTTTTTAATCTCCCTCTGTTTCACTGCATCTATTCTTAGTTATTGGCCAAAAATAAGTCATCCAAAAATTGTATCAGTAGAGCAACATGAAGATACTATATGAAAGTGAACATTCTAAAGCTCCTTGGAGTAAGAAATTAAAAAAATGAAGTCAATATTTCTAGAAAATATGTTTCATTTTGTTTTCCTATTCATTATATGAATGATAAACATAAAGTGCTAAGTACTCAGTTCATGGTGTATTCTGCTTCTATTCAATAGACAAATTAAAAGAATATTTATAGAGGAAATCGGCCGCCATGTTGTGAATGTTTTCTGTTTTAATTGTATCCCATAGTGCTATAAGCACTTTAATTGTTTTGTCTCCCACAAGAATATTAAACAAAAAAATTTAACTCACTGAAAACTTATAAAAGATATCCTGTGAGAAACTGCTTGCTTTAAAAGTTATTAATATTAGGGCCTGGAGAGATAGCACAGCACTAAGGCATATACCTTGCACTCAGCTGACCCGGAACAGACCTGGATTTGATCCACAGCATCACATATGGTCCTCTAAGCCTGCCAGGGTGATTTCTGAGCACCACCAAATGGGACTCAAAAAACAAACAAAACAAAAGTTATCATTATTAAAAGTTACCATTTTTAAAAGCTAGATTAAATTTTGTTTTCTTAAGCCAAATAAAGCTACTGAAAAAGTAATGAGAAATAAGAAGAAGACACTATCTAAAAATCTCTAGTCCTCATCAATTGCCTGGTAGTGAATCTAAGCAAGCTCTTTAATGATGAATATAATTTAGTAAACATATCTGTCTAATTTTCATGCTGTACACCTGAAATCAACACCATGCTTGCTGGGCCAGAGTTCAAACCCAGGGCTTCACATAGACAAGAGTAATAGTCAGATAATCTACCCCTGAGCCACATTCCCAGTTTTATATAATTATCTTAACCATTATGACTCCTATAAAAATATTAAAAATAACAAAGTAATAAATACCTTTAATCCTTTACTCTAGTTGTTTTATTTCTATTTCATTTTCATTTTATTTAGGGTGGTAGTTTGAGCCATACTCAGTCATGCTTGGAGTTCACTTTTACTGGTGTTTGGAGTACCGTTTAGTACTACAGGCAGTGCTAGCCCATTCTGCACCGAACTATCTCTTGTGATCTTTCCAGATATTTAGCAAAATCATATTTTTAAAATATTGCTGCTAAGTGAAGCATGAGTGAGCAATTCAATAGGTTTTTTTTTTTTTTTTGGTTGTTCGTTCACACCCGGCAGTGCTCAGGGGTCACTCCTGGCTCTACACTCAGAAATAGGTCCTGGAAGCTCGGGGAACCATATGGGATGCTGGGATTTGAACCGCTGTCCTTCTGCATGCAAGGCAAACACCTACCTCCATACTTTCTCTTCGGCACCTTCAATACATATTTTTGTCAGCAATATATTCCTCACAAAATTTAGATGTCAATTAAACCTCTTATTTGTATCTTATTTACTTTTATCATAATGATTGGAGAACATTTTTTGTGAAGTTTAAATTATATATATTCAATTTTTTTGGAGAAGCAAATATAAAAAGGTAAACTTTTGATATTCAGATAATTATGCAATATATAAAATTCAAGCTATAATTTCCTCAAACTGGAAGTAATGAAATCTCCCCCACAAATTTACCTTTCTTCGTAAGGAAACTACATTTTTGGACTCAATTCACAAAATGTTGGTTGAATCCAGTTTTTTTTTTTTTTTGGTTTTTGGGCCACACCCGTTTGACGCTCAGGGGTTACTCCTGGCTATGTGCTCAGAAATCGCCCCTGGCTTGGGGGGACCATATGGGACGCCGGGGGATCGAACCGCGGTCCTTCCTTGGCTAGCGCTTGCAAGGCAGACACCTTACCTCCAGCGCCACCTACCCGGCCCCGAATCCAGTTTTTTTAAGGTCAAAATGTTGATTAAAAACTAACAAAGAAGACTCCCAGCTGAGGAGTACAAGACTTAGTTCTGAATCCAAGCTTATCATAATAAAACAACTTAAACAAAACTTGTGGAATATAAATTACAATTACATTATTTAGTAAAAAAAATCTCAGCCTTGGTAAGAATAACCATAAACTATTAAAACATAAATTGTTAAGAACCCTATTTTTCACACTTTGTCTATGAACTCATATTGTACATATTAAAATATAAAGAGCCTTTATATTTTAATCCTCAGATGCAGGTGATTATTGTTTCCGTTATGAGATAAAAACATAGGAAAGTAAATGGTATCCTTACTAATCTCAAAAGCTGGGCCTTATCTCTAAACTCCATGAGGCCTCAAGTTTAGGTAACAATATTCTATTAAACATATTTCAAATTCAGATGGTACAAGGTTGCCTATACCTAGACAGATGGGGAGGGCGGTATCTAGCCCAGAGCATGCACAATATCTAGGAGCTTATCTGAAATATGAGTTCTATGACACTTATCCAGCTCTGGTACAAGATTCAGTACCCTGTGTTTCAGTAAGCCTTTTGTATTGGATGTAAACTTTAATTTGAGAACCATTGACACTTTTTATTTTATGGCATTAATTAAAATGCCACATCCACTATATGTTCCCTCTATTGTTTTTTGCAGACATGTATTAACTAATCAATACACAGAGGGTTTTATCTTTATTGAATGCTTTCCATGTAACACATACTGTCCTATGGACTTTCATTCATTGCATCTTCACAATAAACCCCAGGGAGTGCCTATTATAAGAGACTTAGAGAGATTGGGTAAATTCCCGAAAGTTAGTCTCAGGGAAGACAGAGTGTATATGAGAGTCCATTTGTGAGTCTCGGCATTTGTACATTCAGCAAATATTTCCCAAGAGAGTGCTCCAAAGTGCAGTGAGAAGTCCATCAAGTTTTGAACTTAAGCCCCATCTGGTTACCTAATGAAAGGAAACTTGATTGTGGAGATGAGAGAACCAGGCAAAATGTCTTTGGAAATCCAAGTACAGGTGTATGATCTAATGAGTAGAAACATTCTTTTAAAGTGTCTGTTTTCCTAAAATAGTCTTCTGCCTCCGGCTTATATAGACCATAAAATTTTAGGGGTGGAGCAAAGGAGGAGAATGAGCTGCAAAAAAATCACAAAAGTATGGTGTTATATAAGCATTTATGTATAAGGTAGCAGAGTAGAAGGAATCTGGTAGGAACATTTCCCCTGCTATTTTTCCACTCACATGATATATTTTTATTTCATGGCAGCCAGGTGTTTCCATTCTGTAATTCCCATGCTCGGAGAAAAAGCTATTAAACCTCGAAGAGAAAAATGCAAATATTTTCCCAGAAGCAGTTAATTTATATCAAAACATGGCCATATCCAAGAAGCCAGGTCTTTAATAGCTTCCTACTGTTCTCCTCATTTCCACTTTGTCTAATCTATGTGGTCACCAGAGGGTAATTCGTCTCTGAAAAACATGGAATCACCTCATTTCCCTTTGTACTTAAATCCTTCCAAACTTTCTCAGCACATTTGAAATAAAGTCTTACAGTGGCCTGCAAACCCACCCCCCTCCCCGAGATGGCCTAAGGTTCTCTCTCTCTCCAGCCCCTCGTTCTCACTCCTTCCTGCTCATTCATAGTTGATCCTTGGCAGCTCCTTTAATCAATAAAATAAACTCCAGCCTCAAGGCCTTTGCACCTGCTTTTATCTCTTCCTCAGTAACTCTGTTAGTATAATCATGTCTACATGATTTGCCAGCCAACTTTATTCTGGTCTCAACTCAAATGTCACCTCCTCAGAGAAACCGTTCGTGACCAAAATAAATGGAAATCTCACACTGGTTGCCATAAATCCTAGATCCATTCTTTGTGTTTAACTCATAATACTTCTCATTTGCTTCATGTTTTATACCCACCCATTTGTTAATTCTGTTCACAAAGAAATTTGAGTTCCCATATATCAAGATTGTGTCTTTTGCTCTGCTATTATCCTAACATCTATAGAAGTACCAACACTATGGCCAGTTATTACGACTATCTATTCTTAGTATTTTTATTGTTGTTGTTGTTTTTAATTTTAACGTTTTTTCCATTTGTTTTAATGTGCAGTATGCTGCAGAATAATCATCTCAGACAGGTACCCACAGAAGCATTACAGAATTTACGAAGCCTTCAATCCCTGTAAGTATGGCGAAAATTCTAAGCGTTCTCAGGCTCTATTTAGGATGGAGCATAGAAATGTCCCACTTAGCCAGAGAGAGAAATCGATGGATTTATGTGCATGCAAGAGGCATGAGTTTGATTCCTGGCATGGTCTATTGTGCCCTGAACACCAATAAGAGCACCTTCAAGCAACCCTGAGCACCCTCAAACATGGAACTAGAGAAAGGCCCTGAGGTTCTCTAGTTTGTTTGTTTTTTTTATTCAGGGACCTAAATAAATTGTGAGTGAAACTTTCCAGTAGACAACAATTCATATTCTCCCTAAATTATATATGTGGTAAGGACTAGTGTTAGAGTTGAGAATAGAGACAAACATAAACACCTGTAGTCAGGAGCCGCTTCTATAAGGCGATATCTCAGAACAAGACATCTGTTTCAACGATCGTGTCCTGCATTCTTGAATTCAAATCAAGAATAAAGTTTTCCTTAGACCTACAGAAATGAGTACACAGTCTAAACATCTTGTTGTTATCATTTTTTAATTCAGCTGAGCTACTGTGTTACAAATTTTTTTAGTTCCACTAAAGACTTGAATTCTGTGTCTACATCAAGGGTCCTCAAATCTATAAGTAAGTCAAAATCTAGTGATCTTATTTGATTTTTGATTTGTTTTGTTTTGTTTGAGGACCACCACCAGCTGAGCTACAGTTTACTCTTTTTTATTGTAATTATTCTTTTTTATTTATATATATATATATATCTTTATTTAAACACCTTGATTACAAATATGATTGTAGTTGGGTTTCAGTCATGTAAAGAACACCCTCCTTCACTAGTGCAACATTCCCATCACCAATGTCCCAAATCTCCCTCTCTTGACTCTGTACTCAGGGATCATTCCTAGCAAGGCTCCTAGAACCATATGTAGCACCTGGGATAAAACCTAGTAATAGCCCACATACAAGGATGCACTCTACATACTATACTATTAGGGATCTGCCCCCTAACAGAACATTTTAAAGTTTTATTGTGTACTTTCACATGCCAAGGGCATCCCTATCTCTCTCTCTCTCTCTCTCTCTCTCTCTCTCTCACACACACACACACACACACACACACACACACCAGAAGTTTCCATTCTCCGCTGATTTTTTTAACCTCTGAATAAATTACAAGTAATTATTACAGAAAGAACTTACATACCAGTTAGATGTTTCCTATTGGGTAGTAAGCAAGCGTCTACCATGTTTAATTGGAAAAACTATACCTTGAATACTTGCTCAATACTCTTTATCGTATTGAGTGTGTGTTTACAATATGTTGTCTGATTTCTTGTGTAGTTAGGTGTGATTTCTGCTCTCATATGACCCAGACTGTGTCCCCACCTGTTAACAAAATACTGGGATCTGATAAACAATGATGAGGGAAGTAAATGCATTAAAAAGACAAATAAATATTGTCAATGCCAGTTGAAAATTTTTGTAAAGAGTCCATCAGTTCATAATTACTTATAATTTGCTTAATGCTTCCAACAGACAACAGAAGAGGAAAAAGAATGTGAGATTTGAAAATGATACTTTCTTTTTCCTTTGATCTTCCTTCCTTTATTTTTTTTTTAATGGAAGCAAATCTTCACTTGAGATCATTTGAACGTTTCCCTCCCAACAAAGTGACTTCCCCAGTTTCACCAACCTATAGATAAACAAGCCTACAAGGGTCCTTTTGTGGTAATCAATGGGTCAGTGGTATTTTCCGGAGCTCCTTCATGACATCATGGTATCTTTTTCCTGAAGGGAAGAAGCCACAGCCAGGAATCAAAACTCTCCCATGTTGGGTTGCCTGTGGAAGGGCACAGGGTCTAAAGACTGAATTGAAAGCAAAATAATAGCTGTGGCCAATAGAGACTTTAAACAGCTGTGAGGCAGGCAGGAGATAGAAGGATAAGTGTATGTAACCAAAGCCGCTATCAACTGAAAAGAAGATCACAAACAGAACACACACAGCAGTGAACTCTTTGAGAAAGAGAAAACCATGAATCTTTTGTTCACTCGAGCTGGGTGGTGCCTCTCTGATAAAGGTGTTCAGATTTGGTTTCTTCCCGTCAAGATCTCTGCTGTTCACCAGGTGTCTCTTGCATTTGGTTTCTGGTTCGCAAGCAATTATATCTGAAACCTTATAAGTAGATAGTCCCTAGGAAGAAGCCAAGGGTTAACTTTTCAGTCTGTCAACTTATCACAACCAAACTGAAGCATCTAGATAGATAACTGAGCCCCAAGTGCAGAACACATCAATGGGTCATGGAATATTTGTTGGGCATCCTCTTGCCCAGAACAAAGCTCAGTCCCCGTGAGATGATTTCTGTTGGCAGCGTGTACTGTTGTGCCACTTTTTCTGCATCACTTTGATAGAAGAACTAAAATGTGAAAGCTTGAGACATAGTACAGCAGGTGAGATACTTGCTTGGCACATGGCCTAACCCATGTTTGATCCCTTACAGCATTCCCCAAGCACTGCTAGGGGTGATCCCTGAGCACAGAAATGGACTTGCCTCCAAAATTAAAAAATAGAACTAAATGTTTTATTCGTACTCCCAAAACATTTTATAGTACTTCCTTCTGCTTTCTTTACACAAGTCTGAGTTCTAAATCATTAGATTTAAGTCTAATGACCAATCAGACATGCATTTCCTTGTCCAGTTTTCATTTTCCATGCCATAGTTCTGCTTTCTTGTCAGCAAAAGTAGCAAAACGTGTGCGACTGTCTCATTCCCAGGAGGTCTCCATTTAGTTATCCAGGTCTTCTTAGAATTTCACTGAGTCCTTTTTATCAGTGGTTCCTCCTTTTTCTGTCTCAAATTCACTTCATCTCACAAGCACCCCACACTCCACAGAGGCTACAAGCACACCGAGCTCAACATAACCCAACTTTTGAAAGGGGGATTCTCCACTCTGGGTGCAAAGGAGGAGCATCATTTGGAGAATCCCAGAGCCCAGCTTGCTTATCAGAAGAAGTAGAATCAGAATCTCTGAGCATCGGTGTTGTCCAGCTGGTTTGGCTATTAGAGTTAAAAGCTTTCTTCCTTCCAGACTGGGAACTCGAATGTCCTGCAGCCTTCCCTCGGTGGTTTGAAAATATTCTGGATTTTTTTCCAAAGCCTAAAACTCAGAAGTCATGCTTTTATACTCCACTGTGAACAAATAATGTACTTAGAAGATTAACTTGCACTCAGGTACTGCCTTGATGGTTTTAATTGCAGCAGGTCACATCTGACTCATCATTCTACAGATTGTAGAGTAGGAAAGTTAGACTTTCACAAGTTAATCTTCCTCTGCCCTTCAGTTGTCCATGGGCCACCAGCGCCATGGACTGACTGTAGCACCTCCTGAAATGAGCCTCTCTCATTATCTGAAATTTCATTTAAAAAATTCTTAGGATGGAACAGAGTAGTGGCACAAGCGGTAGGGCATTTGTCTTGCATGCAGCTGACCCAGGACGGACCACATTTTGATCCTCCAGTGTTCCATATGGTCCCCCAAGCCAGGAGTGATTTCTGAGCACATAGCCAGGAGTAACCCTGAGCGTCACCGGTGTGACCCAAAAAAAAAAAAAAGAAAGAAACAATCCTCAGGTTATTTGCTTTTAAGAAATTAAAATAGTGTGTGTCCTTTCACACCAGCGATGTGGTCTACGAAACAAATATGGTTGAGAACTGCTAAAAAGGGGTCATTGGTTTGCTTTTCCCAGATAGGCCTTGCTTTGCTTCATCGACTAAAGTTTCAGAATCTTTTATGTATAGGCTGGCAATATTGCTATGAAGAAGAAATATGTTGTATTTGTGTTTTAAGGGATGTAATTTTCCATTTGTTTTCACATAAACATAAGATAATTTGCTTCGTTCAGTGTGATACATTTGAGTGCATAAACTCCCTTCACATGCTTATGAGTTATTCAGCCTGAGTCAGAGGACAGGCCATGTGCCGGAGACCAAGAGCTCAGTCCAGTAGCCTGCCCCTGTACAACATGCATACAGCAGTTACCATGCAGATACCAACTGAAATTTTTGTAATGTAACAAAATACAACTTAATTTCCTTTCTGTTTTGGAAGGGGATAGGAAATGTAATCAGAATTCACAGTGAGCAGTATGTATTTCAGCAACTAATTTTTGGCATTACAAATCATTTGAAAACTAGGGTCAAATTATGGTGATTTGATGGAAATTTGAAACTTAACCCTACCATGCCCTCACACCTTTATAGAAATAGTTTTTAAAAAATCAGTCTATGGGGGAAAAAAGCATTGCTTCACTGTTGCTGTCATTAATGAGGTTCAAACATCTGTCACCAGTTAAGTTCAAGATGATCAAAGAGAATGCCCTAGTCCTGTTAGTCCAGTTAACCAGAGTATTATATAATGCAGGCTGGCATCACTTAAAGTCAGCATTATTATGGCTAATTGTGGAATAAGTACAATCCAAAAAACAATGGATGCGTAAACAGAAAATGAGAGAAGTTAGACATGTCTTTCTTATTGTCCCAATTAGATAATATTCCTTTTCAGAGTACAAGACTGTATTTAAAACCTCAAAGAATATTTAATTCCCTGCCTGGAACATGATCTGTCCATACATCCTATTATGATATCAGTTTGAGAGCTACAGATTGCACTTCTGGCCTAGACCAAATTCCCTTGACCTTGTCTGTATTTCTACCAGACTTTTCGCAGTTAGATTTTGCTGATAATGAGAGAGACAGACAGAGGAGGAGGAGGAGAGGACGAGGTGGGGAATCCGGATACTGAACAGAAAGTAAGACAAGCCTAGAACCAGCAGCAGTTTTTTTCCTATTAATATTACACCTATTGGGTTTCAGCCCCAGGATGTAGAATGGGAAGGAAGTAACAGAAGACAAGGAGGTGTAACCAGACAGAAAGAAAGCTAAGTGAGGTAATCAAGAGAATAAAGATTAAAGGAAAATGGGGTTAAAAATACAAAGGTTTTAGTATTAATGACATTATTCTTTCCACTAAAATAGTCTCCAGAAAAGGAAATTTACAAGACACCCACATTTGTGATCTGTGTTTGTTTTTTTATTTTGTTTTGTTTTCTGGGGTTTTTTGTTTTGTTTTGTTTTCTGAGTTTTTTTTTATATAAAAGTGTCAATCTATTAGATACGTAATAGGATGGAAGTCCATGAAGACATACTAGAGGCCAAGGGTTTTTTACATATTGAATTATTTAAGTGTTGATTTCACAGGCTCATGTAGAAACTGGTACCCAATAAGCTATTCTTTTTAAAAATAATTTTTAACTTATTTATATTAATTTTAGAAATAATAACACTGTATTTGCTTGCGTTTGTTTTGAGGCCACACCTGGTGGTGTTCAGAGTTTACTCCTGGCTCTGCACTCCGAAATTACTTTTGGTAGTGCTTGGGTATCAGATGAGATACCAGGCATTGAATCCAGGTTGGCTGGATGCAAGTGCCCTATCTGCTGAACTATCCAGCCCAAACATCTAGTAAACTCTTATGAAGAGATGTTTTGCTTTCAACTCCACCCCCAATTTAAACATGAGGAGAAATTTCTTTTTTTGAGGAAAACCCTATTTACATCATGTTTGCAAGAAAGACCTCAAATTGGACTATAGTCTTCATAATTCAGTGAAAAAAACTATGATTATATTATGCAAAAGTAATGCATGAAAAGTTCTTACATCAGGTTACCTGCTGGTACCATGATAAATCACATACCAGATAAATCAGATATATACATGACTAAAAAAGAGAACATCTATCTTACGAATGAAAAGCAAAATCAACTTTTTTAGCCTTGTGATATGAAATGAAAGTTAATTTAGAATTTGTGAAGGGGTAAAGGCTGGAGAAGGCCATTCCTGACCACCGTATGTTCACCCTTTGTAGATCTAGATGGGGTCTGTGATGAATTGTAAGAAGGCGCATGGAGAAGCAGTCGAACATGGAAAAACTGCCAGCATGAAATGAGAATGTAGCTCATTCAAATCTTAGGTTCTAAAGGTAGCAGCCAATGATACAAGTTTATTTATACTCATTTGTCTGCATCCTTGCACCCCTTTATTTTTCTAGCAAGTTCTTGAAGTAGGGAATGTCAATGATGATCACTTGCTTTATTATAGAAAAGCGAAAGCTTGGAGATTAATCAGCTTTTTCAAGACCGTATGGCTTGTAATGAAGTCAGGCTAGAAGTGAGTCTAGAAGTCTAGTTTTCCTAGTTCCAAACTGTCCATTTTACCACCGAATGGATGGTGATCAAACTCATTAATCAAACTCAAGAATTTCACACTGTTTTGCTACCATTTTATCACCGTTTTATCACCCAAGTTTTTCTAGTTCCCAAATCCGTCCATTTTATCTTGTCTTCCTTAGGAAAAAAAATAAGCTGATCTAGATCATATATATTTGAGGAAGATAAACTAATTCGAGATGTTATATAGCTTAAAATACATGTGTGGATTTCAAAGGAAACGTGACATTTAGGCTAAGGCTTCCCACTATGCATTTCTCTTTACCCAACACTTTATAGTAAGGATCTCGTTACCTGCTGACCCTTTAAAAAATTGTCCCATAAAATTGGGGGCTATGTTTTTTCCAAATTTACAGACAAATTTTCAGCCACAGGTACAGATTCTGGGCAATGAAGAGACTCAAAAAAATACTTGTGGATTAGACCTAAAGCCTCAAATTTTAAGGAGATGCTAAACAACTGCTCAGAATCTGTTTGTCTGTGGCTAAATCCACTGATATACCTGCTCCTATCTTTTCCTATATGCCCTTTCTGAGACCTTACTTGTTCTATGGGGGTTGGGGGTTAATATTCTACAAGATTTAACTTTCCATTACCTTAGGTGAATATTTTCTGCTTCAATATTACTGTTTATGGTGTCAGAGTGATGGTACAGTAGATAGGGTGCTTGCACACAGCAGACCTGAGTTTGATCCCCAACATCCTATATGGTCCCCTCTGCACCATCAGGAGTGTAGAGCCAGGAGTAAGCCTTGAGTGTAGAGCCAGGAGTAAGCCCTGAGGGTGCCCCTCAAAAAAGAATAGAGTTCTTACTATTAAGTCTTAGAGGACTAATGAAATGCTAATAGTCAAGAGGTGTTTTTGCACAGAAACACGGCCCAGAAATGTAGAGTTCAAAAAAGGACTTGACAGAAAATAGAAAAAAAATGATACCTCAGGTGGGTGAAGAGCTTTGAAAATCGCAGTGGGAAGTTTGGGTTTCAGAGTAGTGAAAATGTGGAAGAACTGTGGATTCCTAACAGGTGAGTGATACAGGACCCAGTTTTAGAGAGATTAATCTGGCAGCAGCCTCGAGGATTAATTGAAGAGATAAGAGATCAAAGGCAAGAGGACCAGCTAAGGGCCTGTTACAGTAATGCAGGTGTGAAGAGATAAGAGATTAAACTAGACAGTGGAAATGGAGAGTCTAGGGAGCTAAATGGAGAGAAACGTGAATGATTGGCTGCAAAGCAACGGAAGATCAAAAAAAATGACCCCCGAGTTTCAAACCCTCCTGGTATTTGAGAGACAAATGGTGCCCCTGACAAAAATAAAGGTCTTTGGTTTCTATTAAGAAAAATAAAATAGAAGAAGTCAATGCTCATATTACTTGCGCTACGATCATCTCCCTGTTAACAAAATTCACAGCATAGTAATAATGTCTGAGAAACTAGGGAACTTAACATAAGTTGTCTTAAAATATATTGCCAAAAGTATGTATATATATTTTTCTCACTGGAGACACATATTTCTAAAAATGCTATCAAGACAGAGACTTGGTTCTAGACTACCAGGTGCTGACTCGTTTTCAAATGACTGCTTCCCAAGTGGACCTTGGGCTTTCTCTCTCCCCAAGCTGGATAGATAGGAAGCACATTTGTGCCTTTCTGAGTTAAATCTAAAGTAGTAATTTTCCTCCTGGTTTATGTTAAGTTTACCAATAAATAAGTTGGAAATTATAGAGGCAATTCAGAAATTCCTACATAGACAATCATGCTATTTATATAAATTTATGTATCTGTTATCTTAGATGTGGGTGATGGACACCACAAATTTTAAATAACAAAACAGAGCAAGAAATTCTTCATGTTGTCAGGAAGAATCCAAGTGATAATAATTCATATAGATTGAACTGTATCCTAGTAGGATAATTATAATGCATTACTGACACATTCAACTAGGTAGCCACTGTTTCCCAAACAACCAGGTTTCCACACCAAAAGATTTTACCACAAGAACTTAGGGACCCGTTGAACTGTATCGTAGGCAAATTTAAAACATGATTTATATTTCACAGCCAGACAATTGTTGAAAATTATAATCATGTAATTATAATTTTATTTTATAATTTCATAACTGAAATCACTTGTTGTGTCAAATGGATCCTTTGCGCACATTATTTTCAAACTGGTCTTACTACATAAATAAGTGTATATACAAGGAAGTTGGTCATCTTTTAAAACTGTGAAGAAAACTGCTCTTGCTCCATTGTAAAACAGTAATGTCAGTCATGAAACTCACATGTCTCATACTTCTGTTTATTACAAGAATCCACATGAATGGTACAATATCTGCAGCTGCAACTTTCTTCACACCTTTGATTTTTCTCTCCCCCCTAAATCATCCATGTTAATAATTGACATTATTACAGTCATCTCTGATAGGGAATTAGCCAAGATCAATGGCTTATCTTTTGACGACCGCTTTCTTCCTTATAGTTAATGGCTCATCAAAAGCATTCTCAAACAAAGAAACATGTTTGTATGATACATTGGCAAGGTATCATGTACAAGCTGTATATAAAGGGCCATTTTCTGAAACAACAATGGTAAGAATGATCTCACCGATTTTATAATCCTTACAATAAGGCCATTTATAAATCAAAAATTCTTTTCATGGGTGTGAAAACAGATCTGCAGAATGTTGCTCTTAAGAAAGAAACTGTAAACTTAGCCTCTTCTGTGTGAAAACATTAAGGAAAAACCTTTAAACAGAAAGCAAAATAAAAATGTTTCCCATTCTCTAACATAAACATTCGTGGGTTCTTTTTTCTCTTACCTCTCACTCTTCATTGTGTAGACTGCGTTAACATGACAGAACTGCACCCACAGGCCCATACATATCTATATTAGAGATCACACTAGATAATATTCATCCCTGATCATGCATGATTTCTGTCTATCCAGTGATCAGACTGAACATCAAATTCCAGTTGAACTTCCTTGTTCTCCCAGAAGACACATCTGAGAGATCACCATGTTCTGTCAGACTCAATTTTTTTTTTTTTTTGGTTTTTGGGCCACACCCTGTGACGCTCAGGGGTTACTCCTGGCTATGCGCTCAGAAGTTGCTCCTGGCTTCTTGGGGGACCATATGGGACGCCGGGGGATCGAACCGCGGTCCGTCCTAGGCTAGCGCAGGCAAGGCAGGCACCTTACCTCCAGCGCCACCACCCGGCCCCAATTTTTTTTAATATTTATTATTTTAGGTATTTCTCCCAATTTTCATGTGTCTGTGAGTGCAGACACATTTCTTTTCTCACTCTGATGATGGTTCTTGTCTTGGTTACTTCCTTTTCCTCTAGTCATCCCTGTGCACTCTTCTTAGGGTAGCCTTCCCATAGCACACCCATTTGAAGGGCATCTAGTCAGAAGATGGTACAACCTATACCCCCAAAAGAAACCAATTTCTGTAGATCTTAAAGATTTCTTAGGAAAAAGAAAGGCATTAAGTAGCCTAGAAACTTTCTGGGATCAAAGTCATTCATACCCCAAACATTTGCTTTGGGTATTTGATGTTATAGCAGTCAAACAAGTGAACTGGATGGTACTCACTTTTCCCATACTAAGGAGAAACAATTCAGGGTCCCTGAGAGGATGCCTCCCTCAGCCGAACAGCAGAATTTCTCTGGCGTTAGTGGAATCTTCCAACCTCAACTCCTCCATGCAGAAGTGTTATTTTAGCATATGTACCAAATCATAAAAAATCCATTTCTCAACCTTTGTAGCTTTTT
The DNA here is from genome assembly GCF_024139225.1 of Suncus etruscus. Classification (NCBI taxonomy): domain Eukaryota; kingdom Metazoa; phylum Chordata; class Mammalia; order Eulipotyphla; family Soricidae; genus Suncus; species Suncus etruscus. Next base: position 101,084,853 of record NC_064858.1, read on the forward strand.
GGGGGTTATTGCAGAGGGTCAAAACTAAGGAAAATTCTGTTCTTGCACCAGAAAATGTCACACTTTTCTCAAGCAAAGAATTTTTTTGTGGGGCCCTTTTGTACCTGTGCTAGCCTTATATAGAAAGTGTGTGCCTCTTTCTTCTTTTTCTATGTGGTGAAGGCCATGTAGCTACTGAACAAACATCTTAAAGGATGTCGGATAAGTCGGAAATCAAAAATTGTTCTAGTTCACAAGAAAGAAAGGGAGGAAAAATCTATCTCCTATAAACATATTTGAATGTTTAAAGGGTTAAGAAACGTGTGGGGAAAATAAGCTTGTTTTGGGGAGCTTATGAATAATGATGTGACTTCCTGAATCTAAAGATTTTCCTTAAATAACAAAGTTCGTCATGTGGAGAATGCTTTATTGCTTACAAAATGCATCTACATAATCTCTCACTTAGTTCCTATTTTCCTAATTCTGTGATGAGTTGTGATTATTTCTGATGCTGTGATGACTTATGATTCTTCTTTACAGATGTAAAAAAGTGACCCTCTAAAAAAATTCATCATGATGCCCTTACACTTCAGATTTAAATAAGTGCCAAAGTTTGGCATAAATTTTTCACTTAACTCTCCTATTGGGTTCACTTTCCAGTTTACTGTACGTCTACCCTTCAGGTGTGCGGTTATAGATAACAATGGGAAGTAGAGTCCATTTTTATCTTATCACTTTGCCATCAATCATGAGTAACATGAGGAACACAAAATGGGTACCGTTTCCCGTTTAATGATTATTTTTCAGGTTGTGTTTCAACATCATAATTAAGGGCTTTTATTTGTCTGAAAGAAGGTAGGGCCACTCCCATTGCTCAAGAGCTTTGTTTTGCTACAATTACTGTAGGCAGGTTTGGGATGCCGCTGCCACGTTATTGATGGACGCTTAACAGCCAAGATTACTGCTAGGAACATTTTCTGAGAATGTGCCCTCTCTCACGTCACCACTTCCGTGCTTTCGGAATAAAAGAGCATTATCAGGAAGGCATCAAGAACAAAATTGCCAGGCCTTTGTGAGACATGCAAACACAATGACACTGAAGCCTAGCAAAAAGGGGGTGATTACTATGAAGGCTCTTTATTTCTGCTATGAGGGATAAAATAACTAGGTCACAATTTTTGAGACTGAAGTTCTATAACCATTCATTATATTCTTTTTCATTTACTCATTTTTTATTGCATTAACATTGTTTTACAATCTCCCATCTTTTCAAATGGGTTATTACCTTGTACCTAGCACCAAAATGCAAATACCCCTCTGCCTCCTCCGGAGTTTTCTCCTGCCTTTCAGCTCCTACCCCTCTTTCCCTGAGTCCTCAGCACTCATACAACTTTTGAGCAAACTGAAATTTGAGTGTATCTCCTTCAATTGTTTTGAAACTATTTCAATGGTCAATAGGCAAAACAAAAATGTTTTAAAAAAGAATGCTTAAAATCCTGTTATTATCAAATAATACTAATTTAAATCATCAAGGGACTATATCGGTTACAAAATCCTGTGGTGCTATTTCCTTTAATCATAAATCTGCCCTGTATGATAGAGAAGTATCATTCTTATTATACAGAATAAAAGCTTAAGTCTATATTAGCTATGGTAGTGGCTTAAACCTAACACTTCTCATTTCAAATCTTTTTTTTTTTGGTTTTTGGGTCACACCCGTTTGACGCTCAGGGGTTACTTCTGGCTATGCGCTCAGAAATCGCCCCTGGCTTGGGGAGACCATATGGGATGCCGGGGGATCGAACTGTGGTCCGTCCTACGATAGCGCTTGCAAGGCAGACACTTTACCTCTAGCGCCACCTTCCCGGCCCCTCATTTCAAATCTTATTGATAATTCACAGATAACATGCTGCCTGCATGCCGCGCACACACACACACACACACACACACACACACACACACACACACACACACACTATGGCATCTTCATGAAACAGAAAGAATAAACACTGATAAAGTAGAACTATATGGTAAACTAGTTATTTGTTGCTTCTAGTACTAGGATGTGTTCTCATATACTAATGGGTTGCTTTCATATAGGAGTGTTTTGCTTAATCTCATTACTTAAATGCTGCATTTTCCTAGTATATGAGTAAGATTTTTCTAGCTTCAAGCAAAAAGTAAATTAAGGGTCCAGGAAGAGAGTCCAGAAGGTTATCACACATCTGGACTGGGTTCAATCCTATTACCACATGAGCTCCCAAGCTTTGCTAGCTGTAGCCCTTGAGGCCTCAAGTCTTCCTAGGTATGGTCCTGGTGACTCCTAGCATTGCATAACCTACCCTGTTGGTGAGCACTTATTCATCAGTATTGCCTGACAGGGCCTCCAGGGTCCCTGAGTATAAAAAAAAAAATGTAATTTTGGATGGAGCTACCTCAAATAAAATAAAACAAAAAGATAGATTGATATAATATGAGAGCCAGGGAGATAGCTCAAAAGACTGGAGTGCATGCTTTTCATTTGGGGAGGACCAATTTGATTTCCAGCACATTGGAAAGTAACTTCCAAGCAACGAACCAGGAATAGGCCCAAACACCACCAGGTGTGACCCAAACACAAATAGAAGCTCTATGTTAACTTACTGACTAGGCATGACTTGTGTCATGCTGCCAGCTGGTTTGCCCACAGTCGGAACTATGGACCTAAAAACCACCTGTATGAGTGCTAGATAATTAATGCCGTGCTCCAGTCTTTCCCTGGGATCTTCTGTTCAGATAAGGTCAGATTACGCCTTTGAATGTGAAAAATATGCCACTCTGATTTATTAGAACCACTATGGCCAAATGACCTCTGCACTTAGAAGAAGTCTCATATATGGGAAGCTTTTTTTTTTTTTTTTTTTGGTTTTTGGGTCACACACGGCAGTGCTCAGGGGTTCCTCCTGGCTCTATGCTCAGAAATCACTCCTGGCAGGCTCAGGGGACCATATGGGATACCGACCTTTTGCATGCAAGGCAAACGCCATTCCTCCATGCTATCTCTCTGGCCCCTATGGGAAGCATCTTATATAAATAAACTATTTAGATAAAATCTTTTAATGTTAATGTTTAATGCTTAAGCTGTCCAAACATCAAGTGTGAGAATATTAATATTTCCAATACTGGGATGGTGAAGAAGTATCATGTCCGACTCATTTCATTTCAGATACGTAGCAAAATGTTCTGGGATGACAGTGAAGAGTCAGATGACAACCTTCGGGGTGGAAGTGAGGAAAGGGGATTATTAAACTATTCATCTAGAAGAATGAATGTAGTTGCCCTAGAAATCGCTGCCCTGTTTACTTTAAGATACAGCCAAATCTTTGGCGGTTATTTCAATATTGAAGGCCAGCCTGTGACATGATATGAAAGGATCCTTTTCTATCTGTGAGCCCCAAATTCACAATGAACATTATGGGTGATGGGTCATAGTTTGAATACATGAGCAAAGGTCAATATCAGACATGTCAAGGACAACCTGGAAGCCCATATTATTAAATTAAGCCTTCATTCTTTTTTTTCTTTTTTTTTTTTTTTTTTTTTTTTTTTTTTTTTTTTTTTTTGTTTTTCGGGCCACACACATTTGATGCTCAGGAGTTATTCCTGGCTAAGCCTCAGAAATTGCCCCTGGCTTGGGGGGACCACATGGGACGCCGGGGGATCGAACCGCAGTCCTGATCCTTGGTTAGCGCTTGCAAGGCAGACACCTTACCTCTAGGGCCACCTCGCCGGCCCCAAGCCTTCATTCTTTAATCAGCAAATTATTATGGAGAGTTTACATATATGATTTACTTTATTAAAACAAAAATAATCATCTCCTTACACCCATGTGAACCTAAACTGAGCCTATCTACTGTTGCAGGAGAATGGGAGAGAAATGGTTTGAGTTGTCCGAAATATCTCAGTTCTTTTTATTGACAGAATCTTGAGATTCTTGGGAGCAGTGTTTCTGTTATATACACTGATTATTTCTCTACTGGAAATTTGACTGTGAGTTTACTATGAGACTGAACTCTTAATGTTCATTCCAAGTGACCTTATCTCATTATCAGAACTTGGCCATATCTAGAAGGCCTCATTTATGTCCATTTGGTCAGTAGAAGCAGAAGGGGGTGATGTAGTTGACAAAAAGTAAGCAAGTCTCTTTCCATAGAGATGAACCCAAATCATAAACAATTCTATCCATCTCTAAATTATTTAAATTTGGTGTGCAGAAGATTATTTTGGGGATCCGAATGGGCTCCCTGCCTCTGTTTAGTCTTAAAAGATTCCTAAAATATTTTTCAAAATCCACTCGTGGTTTTCTAATGTCTTTCTTCATACATGGACAACCACTCTTCTACTTTTTAATCCTGGCTTTGTCAATGCAAACAAATGGAACAGATTGGGGGTGGCAGAGAGATAGCACAGCAGTAAGGCATTTGCCTGCCACATGGTCAACACAGGAAGGGACCCCGGTTCGAATCCCATCATCCCATATGGTCCCCAGAGCCTGTCAGGGGTATGATTTCTGAGTACAGAGCCAGAAGTAACCTCTGAGTGTGACCAAAAAAAAAAAGAAACATATTGGGGAGAATGAGGAGTGATTCAAGAATAGCTGAGAGATGGTGGTACTACTGTTCCTGCACATCACACAAAATTGTAATGTGCCTGTGTAGGTTCTCTTCAATTAAAAATAAAATAAAAGTTGAGGCATCAATATAGCTATGATTTAGGTTGAACTGGGACAAATCAGATGTCATGCACTCCCTCTGCTGGCTTTGAAACTGCAACAGCTCACTAACCATGTCTATTTCTCCACTTGAAAAAAGAAAAGTAGTGAATGGGGAAAAAAGGCAAAAAGTGGGAAAGCTGTTAATTTTATTATTCATTTAAAATCAGGAAAAACAAGTATCAGCCCAACAAAAAAATGGTCAGAATGAGGAAAAAAAAGCCAGTAGTTTTTAAGGTTTCAACACTGTCTGAAGTAAAAAAGGGGAGGAGCTACCTCCCCTCTCCCTGTGGCTATTTCTTACAGCCTTTAAAAATTAGTCAAGCCTTCTCTAATAGACAATTCCAGAAATAGTCTTTCCCAATGTCGAAAGAACAATCTAGAAGAGTAGCATGTTTGATGTGTTCAAAACAATCCAGGAAAGCAAAGATATATTTGGCATGGAATGGAGGTGTGAAGGAGAGTGCCTTTCTCCTGGTGTCAGAAAAAATAAAAGCTAAAAGATCATCAACTTTAAACTTTATACAGTTGGGAGGGTGCTTGAGTGCAAGAAAGCTTGTTACCCTCAAACCTGGAAGAGAATTGTGGAATTTTACAGCCAAGGGATTTAAGAAGCCAGGGTCTGCTTCTACCAAGAACAAAATCCTCCAGATGTCAAAGGATTCAGTCCAGCCCTGAAAATTCTTCCACTCCTGTCAATCAAGGCAGTGGAGAATTTTTTGCCAGGCCCATCTTCTGCCTGGACCTCCCTGCATCCTTTTTCCATTCTTGCTTCTTTTCTTCCCCAGCCGTCTGGATGCCAACCACATCAGCTATGTTCCTCCGAGTTGTTTCAGTGGCCTTCATTCCCTGAGGCACCTGTGGCTAGATGACAATGCTTTAACGGAAATCCCTGTCCAGGCCTTCAGAAGTTTGTCGGCCCTGCAGGCCATGACCTTGGCCCTGAACAAAATACACCGCATACCAGACTATGCCTTTGGAAACCTCTCCAGCTTAGTAGTTCTGTAAGTTTTATTGATTTATTTTCTCTCTTTCTAAGAGTTTCTAAATCCACAATAAATCACTAACCTTAAAATACTAGTTCCTCAAAGCTTGAAAAGGTACATTTTAGGGGAGGGTCACCTTTGGTCCCCTCCCAATATGACTCATGTTTTAATTGTATTAGGGGATTAAATCACATTTAGGGAGTACCTGCAAAGTGCCAAAATACTGTTGGGTTGTCAAAGATAATGAAATATGACCTCTCCCTTAGGGAAGTCCATTGTATAGAATACAAGTAATCACTCTGTTGTACAACGGTTCAGTGATCCAAGCAAATAAAAATACTTTGTTTCTGATAATTATGTACAATTCGGATTAAAATGAAATATGCCTTTGTTAGAATTGAACTTCTTGAGTTCCTACCAAGCAAAGAGACTTCAAATGCTAAATTATACCTTTGTAGGGCATCTGTACCTGCACCCAAGTGGTTTTAGATTTTATTTTAATAAATCAATGTTATTTTCAAATAAGCACTGAAGGGTATTGCAGTACACGGGGGCAGGGATACAGTTTAGCGGGGAACACCTCATCTTACTTGTGTGAGGCAATGAGTGAAGTTCCCAGGAGGGAAGGTAAAATGCAATAAATAAAAAGTATAGGAATATGCCCCATACATCTTATAGTGACACAAGCTGATATGGAAAATTAGAAGTGTCTTGACAGGCTTCTGCATTAGTCCTCCCTTCTTGCCTGCCTCCTGACCCACCTTTTCCTTTCATTATTTCATTTGACTTATCTCTGGCACTGTAGTTATTCCTCTCCGGCTGCTACATCTTATCCATTTTATTTTCAATTTCTTATTCTTCCTTACTTTACCATTTCCATTTTCTTATTTTCAATTCCTTACTTTTCCTTCCTTTTTTCAATTCCTTACATCTTTCACATGTGTTAGAAAAGATCCTCCATAAACCCCACATAGCTCTCACATGAAAACAGCATGTATTTCTTAATTTTTTTAATTAGTCTGAAGAAATTTGGGTTGCTAGTCACAACTTTCTTCTTTTTTTGGTGGGGGGAGTTGGGTTTTGGGTTTTGGGTCACACCTGGCAACGCTCAGGGCTTACTCCTGGCTCCACGCTCAGAAATCGCTCCTGGCAGGCTCAGGGGACCATATGGGATGCCAGGATTTGAACCACCATCCTTCTGCATGCAAGGCAAATGCCTTACCTCCATTCTATCTCTCTGGCCCCTAGTCACAACTTTCTAAGTTGAATTTCACATATGTAGAAAGATCCTGCTCAGACCCATCATAGTTGAGTAGGTGTTTTAATTTTTTCTTCCACTAGAGGGAATGGATTTCTAGAAATCTAGCAATTTCTTTTTATTCTTTTGGTAAATTCATTTCCCTTAAATCCCTTTGAAACTGGGTCCAGTTTTCATGGTTGTGCAGCTGTTCTCACTGTCCCTTACCTAGCTAATTTATCTTGAGCCAAAGATGATAATTGTACACACTAGTAATGTGGCAAGAAAGCTGACATGTCTCCAGGAGCCATTGAAAAATCTGGCCACATTCTCTGAAATTATTGTTTCCTGTTAATCTGTGCCCTGATCCTGGGAATGGAGCCATTGTAAGCTATCAGCTTGAAGAGAAAATGCTCACCTCCCTGCTCCATTTGTCATCCCAATCCCAAATCCAAGATGAACAACATGAATTACTTCTGTTAGTCATGTTGTTCAGGTTCTTACTTTCTTCCTGATAGCTCAAACCAAGTGGTAAAACTCTGTGACTGTCCAGTAAAGTCTAAGAGAGACTCCACTTTAAAAGTGAATGAGTCAGGGGTGGCGAGGTGGCGCTAGAGGTAAGGTGTCTGCCTTGCAAGCGCTAGCCTCGGACAAACCATGGTTCAATCCCCCGGTGTCCCATATGGTCCCCCAACCCAGGAGTGATTTTTGAGCGCATAGCCAGGAGTAACCCCTGAGTGCCACCTGGTGTGGCCCAAAAACAACAACGAAAACACAGAAAAAAAGATGTCTTCTTGTACATAGTTGGTATATATAGTTAGTGCATTCCTTGGTATAAGTTTTCTTGGATTTAAAAGATCCAAATATTGCTACCAAAGTTTCTGTGTGCCTTCATGGTTGTCTCTGTTCTTTTGCAGGCATCTCCATAACAATAGAATCCACTCACTGGGAAAGAAATGCTTTGATGGGCTCCATAGTCTGGAGACTTTGTAAGTTGACCTTTTATTTGTTTCCCTGTTTTCAGTATTTTCTGAGATAGTCTCAAAAATATTCTGCAATAGCCTCAAAATAGCCTTCAAGTCAAGCATGCTGTTTGGTTTGGTTAATTGTGTGAGCTCTGAACAGATATTGCAGGATCCTTATGCATAATGCATATGGACCACAAAGCAAAACAATAGAACTGAGATTTTATTTTCATCGAAGGAGAGTGGTAAATTAGCTAGAATCATGATCAGTAAATGAGATGTTCTCTACTGAGGGGGACTGTTTGCTTAGGAATGGGGAGCCCCAGTCAAAGATCAGTTCTGTATTGTCACTCTGTCTCACTATTCATGAGTCTAGTTGTCCTCCATTGAATGAGAAGATTTGCCACAGAGCAGGCAAATGCTCCAATCTGAGATGAACAGACATCTCATTAGCAAGCAGGGAGAGTTCCCAAAAGCATCCAAAGACCTACAAAGTGTAATTGCTACCATTCAATAAGTGTATCTATAATCAAATATTGCACTGTGTGTTTTGGCACCCATGCTTTTAATTTATCCTTATGACCTACCTATGACAGAAACTACTACATTAACCCATTTCAGATTCTACTAAAGTGGATTGACTAGAATGATTTGCATTCTTCTCCAGTTCCCTTTTGAAATCCATGTTTAGGACCTTATGGTAGTAAGTAAAGACCAAGAAAAGGCCAAAAATTTTTTATTCTGAATTGCTTCCTACAGTGAAAAATAGAGTCCTGGGCCCGGAGAGATAGCACAGCGGTGTTTGCCCTGCAAGCAGCCGATCCAGGACCAAAGGTGGTTGGTTCGAATCCCGGTGTCCCATATGGTCCCCCGTGCCTGCCAGGAGCTATTTCTGAGCAGACAGCCAGGAGTAACCCCTGAGCAACACCGGGTGTGACCCAAAAACAAAAAAAAAAAGAAAAAGAAAAATAGAGTCCAGCCAGATGAGTAGTGAGCATCCACCCTTTGCCAGAGCCGCTGTGAGAATGTTTTTATGGGTCTGTCATACCAAGGCCAGCCTTTCAACGGAATAGTCTCTATACTTCATTGCCCTGTTGTCTACAGGAGAAAGGGAGAAGGGAATGTGGATAACGGCAAAGAGAGTCCTGGGTGTATGGGGGAAAGGGTACTATACCTATGTCTCTTCCTCACTATTTCTGAGTTTGGTTTGTTTTGTTTGGTTTTAATTTGGGGGGCCATACTCCATGACGCTCAGGGATTATTCCTGGTTATGAGCTCAGAAATTGCTCCTGGCTTGGGGGGGGGCCCTATGGTATACAGTTCTGGGTCAACTATGTGCAAGGTAAATGCTCTACCACTGTGCCACCACTCCAGCCCCATATTCCTGTATTTTTAATGATTGAGGACAACAAACTGCATACGACCAGTGTCTCTACAAGATTGAGACTGAAGAAAGAGCTGAGTCAAGACCACTTTCAGGGCCAGAGAGATAGCATAGCTAGTAGAGCAATTGCCTTGCACATGTCCCACCTGGTTTTGATCCCCAGCATCCCATATGGTCCCCTGAGCCTGCCAGGAGTAATTTCTGAGTGCAGAACCAGGATTAACTAACCCCTGAGTGCTGTTAGGTATGGCCAAAAATAGGAAAGGAAATGAAAAGACCACATCCAATAATCTTGGAGTTCTTTTTTTTCTTTACAAAACTTTGAGATATGTACCTGGTCAATTTAGCCTTTAACCAGATCTAGTCCATGAATTTCCTGAAGGACCATCTGTTAATGGTCTTCTTGGAGCCAGTAAGCACTAAAGCTCTCTTTGTCAAATGAGGTCACCTTGTGTGTTTGTCTTAAGGAAAGAATCATAGTCCTAAGGAGATGCCAAAGACGAGCTTGTCCAGGCAAGACTTGGATGTCAACTTAAGGGCCGAAGCTAGCAGTTCCGGTCCACTGCTAGGAAAAAATGAAAACATCTTTCTTATCTATATGGGGCTGAGCCGGGGATCTTAGCAATGGAAAGCACCTTCCAGTCCTTTCTAACACAACAGGAACTGAAAACAAGATGGGCTTTGATAAGTAGTTCCATAAATAGTCTTTCCTTCCCCCCACCTCCCATGTTTAAGGTGAGGACCCAAAATTGCATTAAATACCACAAAGCAAAACATGTCAGGACAAATTCATGTGCATCCACTTGCCCAGGGCTAAAGAGGATCAGTAAATTGGTTACTTCCAACCTAGTCCTTTCCCTCACTAGAAATCCAAGTCATTTATAAGGGCCCGATTCTCGTTTAATCAAAACAGAGCATCTGGAGAGATTTACAAACAGGAAGAAAATTTATGTCCACAAAAGACATGAGTTTCCTGCCTGTAGTACAGCTTAAGGTTGCTTTGTGCCAGACAAGTAGAAATCTTGATTCATGTTTAACTCCATCAAATTATCTCTCTTAAAATTAAATAGCAATTCTCCTCCACAGAGGAAGATCTAACCACATTGATCTGATTGCATGACCAAAAGGTTTTCTGCATCATCTGGGAAATCTGCCATTCCCAGAAACCAGGAGGCAATTATTTTTTTTATAAGATGTAGATAGGAGGTGAAGTAAGCCTACAAACATTTGTGAATAGCGGAATAAAAGGCCATTTGTGTCATGACAAAAACTACTGATGTGAAATTGCTCATTCCATCTCTTTGTGTGAAGAATAGATCGTAATAGATTATTATTAGATAATTAATAGATATCAATAACATTAATAGATTATGAATAAATTTGCCACACAGAGAAAGAAAAATATCTGAATAACTAGTTGGAATACTAGAGGAAATTTTAAGCCTTGATGTCCTTCCTGAGAGTGCACAGTTTCACATAAAGTTTCCAGAAGTGGGTCTTTTTAGGCCTCAGATAGAAAGACATTGCGGTCCTTGGAAGATTCAGAGGCAGAGCAGCTCTTCAAAATGTTCTCCGCATAGAAGTGAAAAGCAGGGCAGAACTGCCAGAGGGTGAAACAGGATGTGATTCAGCAGCCCTCCAGGGAGCACATACAAACTGGCCACATTAGGAAGAAGAGGCCCATCAGGAGAGAGGCGCTGTCCCTAAATCCTATTTCATTGAATTCAGTGTCTCCGAATTCTGGCCCTCAGGGTTTCTCCTGATCCCTGTAAATGACAGATTGAATGCAGATGTTTGTACATATATGGTGGTCAGCAAGCCAAGAAAATCAAGAAAAGGACTGTGACTTTCCATCGGTGATACTGGTCTCTGGGAATAGCATGTTCATTGTCCTTGAAGATATTGTAAATATGAATTTTTATAAAAAGCTGTAAATATTATTTCTTTATTTTCAGAGACTTAAATTACAATAACCTTGATGAATTCCCCACTGCAATCAGGACACTGTCCAACCTTAAAGAACTGTAAGTATTTAGGACAAATTAAGTTCAAAGAACCCTATTTGTGAATTTACTTTAAAACATGTATGATTCCTGTACATAAAATGACTTGCTGGAAAATAACCAAAGCAGGTAATTTTTTTAAAAAATTATAATGAATGTCTCTAATATACATATATTAGAAAATATACATATTTCTCTGAACCATATTCTGTTTTGTTTTGAGCCTAGCAGTGCTCAGGGTTAACTCCTGATTCAACCATCAGAGATTACTCATAGCAGAACTCAGGGAACCATAAAGGACTTTGGGGTTCAAACCCAAGTTAGCTCCATCTAAGGCAAGCACCCTAGCCTCTATATTATCTATCCTTTTTCTATGTTATATTCCACAGTATTTGTATACTTGAGAAATTGTCTACATTATCTCAAAATTTAGTAATCTAAGTATTTCTAAGAGTAAACTTTCCAAAATTGTAAAACTGGGTATTTAAAATGCATATTCCTATGATTATGCTGATTGCTTTTACATACTTTTTATATCCTTTATACTTCATAAATATTTTTAATTTAAACACTGTGGTTTATAAAAACCGTTTATAATACAATTGTTTCAGGCATTCAAAGTTCCAACATCACTCCTACTACCAGTGACTGTCCCTCTACCCATGTCCTCAGCTTTCCATCCACCACCCCCAACTCTGTTCCATTAAAAAGCACAAACAAATTTACTTCATATGACTTGTTAAAAAAAAATAGCAAGAGGAATTGTTTAAAAAAAAAAGTACAATAAAAGTCAATTTGTAATCTTACAGTGGTGTTTTTTCTCACAATGCTGTTACTAAAGTCATTGCCTGGTGATTTACTGAGCTGGTTGGTACCAATAACACAGATGTCCTATTTTTTGTATTATTTTTTCACTCACTGAGTTTGGTGGGCTTCTAAGCAACTCTCCATCAAATTTTTTGTGCTCTTACTGGACTATTAGTACTGTGAAATTTAGAGTTTTCTCGTGGGGCTGAAGCAGTGGTGCAGTAGTAAGGCATTTGTCTTGCATGCAGTTGACCTAGGATGGACTGCGGTTCAATCCCCCGGCATCCCATATGGTCCCCAAGCCAGGAGCGATTTCTGAGCACATAGCCAGGAGTAACCCTTGAACGTCACCTGGTGTGGTCCAAAAAAACAAACAAAAGTTTTTTTATGGCCACATATGTGGCCAAGTGTTCCAGGAGCTATGAAGCTGAAATTATTTGATGGCTTGGTGACTTAATGAGATTCATTTGCAGAGCTGGACTGTTTCTATGCCAGAGGATGTTTGCTGGCTTTCTGGTGGGAAGGGCAATTTGCCCTTTGTCCCCATTCTGAAAAGGGCCCAGAATTCTCAGCCCAGAAACCAGTGTGCCTGGGGTGACTTAGTGACTTGGTATCTTTTCATAAATCTAATATTTTAAAATAAACTAAAGCAGGGCCAAAGCAATATCATAGTAAATAGAGCATTTGTCTTCACATTAACTGACCTTGGTTCAATCCCCAGCATCCCATATGGTCCCCCGAGCACCACCAGAAATGATCTTTAAGCACAGAGCCAGGAATAACATCTGAGCACTGCCACGTGTGGCCCCAAGGTTGGACAGGTATGAGCTGAAGAAAGTAGTACAGAAGTTAGGGTGCGTGCCATGCGTGTGAATAACACAGATTTGATCCCCAGAACTCCAGAGCTTCTTGTACATCACCAGCGTTGTCTTAGATGTCACAGACTGCCAAAATGGTCCTGGTGGCCTCCAGTGGTCCCTGATACCCCAGGAAACAAGAAGCACCACTTCTGCACTAAATTGGCAGCTCTGAGGGCCAGAGCAGTGGTGCAAGTGGTAAGGTGTCTGCCTTGCCCATGCTAGCCTAGAACAAACTGCGATTCAATCCCCCAACATCCCATGTGGTCCCCCCAAGCCAGGAGCGATTTCTGAGCACATAGCCAGGAGTAGCCCCTGAGCATCTCCAGGTGTGGCCCAAAAAACAAATAAATAAATAAGCAAACAAATAAATAAATTGGCAGCTCTGTTGATTGATTATTATAGCAATGTTTTCTGGCTCCGTGAACACTCATTCCTTGTAACCCCTCCTCAAATATCACATCACTTAAATAAAGCTATCAGCTATTATATTTCATATATCATCTTTTATGAACTATAGTTTAAGTAGTTTTTTTTGGTACCTAAAACTATGAATAATCTTATAGAGAAAGCTCTAATATTTGGAAAGGAACATAAACACAGTTTTAGTCTTCTGGCAGAAGAAAACTAGACCTAAGGAAATTGACCTTAGAAACTGTTTCTAGGGGCCGGGCGGTGGCGCTAGAGGTAAGGGGCCTGCCTTGCCTGCGCTAGCCTAGGATGGACCGCGGTTCTATCCCCCGGCGTCCCATATGGTCCCCCAAGCCAGGAGCAACTTCTGAGCGCATAGCCAGGAGTAACCCCTGAGCATCACCGGGTGTGGCCCAAAAACCAAAAAAAAAAAAAAAAAAAAAAAAAGAAACTGTTTCTAAGCAAAAAACCTTTAGATGATTCTGCTTCAGGAAACCCCACATATCACTTAATGGGAAGTCGTCATTGTCTATAGTCTGAGAGCCTCAAACTGCCTTTTACCTCATTCAGCAAAGGCGCACGCATGGCTTGCAGGCTATGCCTTGTGCCATTCAGATATTAACACCAAAGGATGAGAATCTGTTATTACAGATAAGCTGAGCTGAGACACCTTGCCTAAGTTTCTTCTTTCTAAGTAAATTCCTCTTCTTCATTACTTAAATCTCAACTTCACTGCAACTTAAATTAATTTTCTATTTTTTCTAGTCTCTAGTAGAGTTAGGAAGAGTCATCATAATCCCCCAGAGAAAATTCCCACTATCTCAAATAGTAATACAAATAGTGAATAAATAATTCAATTAGATATGAATTAGTGACTTTCCTGTTTAGCACATTAGTTTGTTAGTTTTCACAGAGCATGATTTTTTGGGGGGTGTGATGTTTTGGGCCAAACCTGGTGACGCTCGGGGGTTACTCCTGGCTCTGTGCTCAGAAATCGCTCTTGGCTTGGGGGACCATTATGGGATGCCTGGGATTGAATCGCGGTCCATCCTAGGTCAACAGCGTGCAAGGCAAATGCCCTACTGCTACACCACCACTCCGGCCCCTAAACATAATTATTATTTTCAGATTTTGTATTTCTTTTTTAAAATAGTGGTTTGCAATGTCTTTTGTCCTAGTGAGTATATTAGCATATGTAAAATTTGAATACACATAGAGAGCTTAAACTTGTCCTTTAGATACTAAAGGTGTGCATTATTATCAGTAGTCTTGGAGGAGAAATGATTAGATAATTTTTGTCCCATACATTATTTTATGTAAATATGTACCTAAAATATTATTGTCAACAATATGTAAGACACTATGATCAAAATAAAAATTATATTATTAAAAAAAATTTTTGTCTCTTTCCAGAGGTTTTCATAGCAACAATATCAAGTCCATACCAGAGAAGGCATTTGTCGGCAACCCATCTCTTATTACCATGTAAGCAACCATACATCTTTTAATTTTTTCGTTCTGAAATAACATGTATTGCATTTTAAAATATAACACAATGAATAAACTCTATTTGCCTGATCTGTAGCTCAACCAAAGTACGAATCTATACAGGGGAATGTTTTGGGAATGTTTTGTATGGTTTTGCACAAATCTGAATGTTGAAATAAGACTGAAATTGCTTTTTTTATTTTTTAAGGATACTGTGCATTGCATGATGCTTGGTAGACTCTTATTTATTGTTTAACTGCACAATAAACTTGTGACTTTTTTGTTTTTTGTTTTGGGGCTACATTTGGCAATACTTAGAGTTTATTTCTGGCTGAACTTAGGAACTAGTCCTGGCAGGGTACAGGAGGCTATATGAGATGATGGGTATAAAATTCAGGTTAGCTGCATGCAAGGAAAGCATCATACCTCTGTCCTATCACTCTGGCCCTCTTGTGACATTTTTTAATAAAATGAAATAAAAATTGATTTCCAATAGAGCATCAATATCCATGTCATTCAAACCATTTTTGAGTGTCACTTGAACTTGAATTCACTTGATCTTGAATTTTTGAGTTCACTTGAACCCTGTATAACCTGAATGCAATTATACTAGAAATATAAGTTTCTATAGTCAATGTTTTCCAACACACACACAAAAGAAAATATATGAAAAAAAGGTGAGAATCAATTCTCAACATATACGGATATCAAGTAACCATGATGATACTTTAAACATTCTATAGTTTTATACCTCAGTTATTTCTCAATCATGCAGAAATGTATATATCTATCTTATTATATGCAAAATGATCATGAAAGGCACAAAAAATTGGCTCAGACCTATTTTTCTTTCTTGCTTGCTTGCTGCCTTTCTTTCTTTTTCTTTTTACAGTACCAGAGTTGACACTTAGGTCTCTTACAGTGAGAAGAATATTTCTTGATGTTAAACACATACATTTTTTCATTATCAAGCTCAGGCATTGAGTCACAGTATACAAGTTAAGAAATAATTCTCAAAAAGGGTGTCTTTTCTAGAAAAGTATATATGATTACTTATATGCCATCAAAGCATAAAATAGAGTTCAAACCTAAAGTATCATTCATACTGATCACAAGTAGGAAGATGAGGATCCTGAAAGATAGTACAGGGGTTAAGGTGCTTGTCTTGCACATTACTGATGGGGGCTCGATCCCCTGAATTACATTACAGTTCCCCAAGCACCTCTCGAAGTGATTCCTGAAAAGCAGGAATAACCCTTTTGCATAACTGGAATTAACCCAGTGCTTCTCAATTATTTTCTGTCATCCCCCCAAGAAGAAGAAAACATTTTTGCGCCCCCCCCCGCGCGACTGTAAATAGTATCTTTATTTAAAAAAAAAAAACTTGAACCTGCAAAACAAAAATCTATCAAATAATTTGAGCTGATTTTTTTCACCAGAGGTGATGTCTGGATGAATGGCTCCAATGAGCACGTTTTGCAATGCATAGCTTTACCAAGCGGGGTTTGAAGCAGGACACAGCGACTCTCAGCTTCAGAGACATACAGAGAGACATACATCAACACGGGGCTTAGCTTGTTAGGACAGTGTTTGCAGAGGTCAAACGCACCCCCCTTTATGGAGCCTCCCGCCCTCCCTGGGGGGCGCGCCCCACTATTTGAGAACCACTGGATTAGCCAAAAATCTTTTCCTAAAAAAAGTAAGATGAAAATATCTAACTAGCAGGGTAGACTTTAGTGGGATAGGGACACGTGGTGGGTCAGGGCCCTGAGATTGGGTAAGAGGTCTCAAATACAGAGGAGAGAAAGACAACTATGCAGCATGACTCTAGGGCCACTTCGGGGGAGTCATTCATTCTGTGCCAATTTGATTGAGTGGTTTTCTGGAAGTATGTGTGTATTATTTGTCACAAGTGAACTAGATCCCAAATTAGCCTTGACAAGTGGGGAATGGTGGGGTGGGGGGTCATGGGATTAAACCATTCATCATTTTTGAAGTGTTCTGGCAGTGTGTTGGGAAACTCGGGGTTTTAAAGTTTATTGGCAATAAGCATTAGTTCTCATTAGAGTGTATTTACATATTAAGAGGCTGCCAAATTGCCCTACTTTGCTCCTTTTTCCTGTACTCACAGGACTGTTTTCTTAATCACTCTCCTTTGATATGCTAATGTCCCTGAAGAAGGCTAACAACCCCTAAAATTTATTAACACTTCTATCCTGGATTTGATGCTGCTATTTTCTTCCTGAAACCTTCCTGGCCTTTTGCCTCTGTTTTCCATCTTTGTCAGGTGATCCCAAATCCTACTCCCCACCATCTCTACCTTCTCAGTTTCTGTAAACTTCCTACCCAGACCTTTTTAATTCTGTTGCCTGCATCATCTCCTTCTTTTCATCCCAACTGCCACCAGCCACTGTGGGCTAAAACCTCCTACTCTGACCCTCCTGTAGAAGGCTCTTTCTTGTCCCTGTCTCTTCTACTAGCCTGCTTGTCAAAGCTGCCTTGCCTGCAGCCACATTGCATCAGGCTTGTTTGTCCACACTGACTCCCTATGGTAATAGCTTTGGCCTTCCAAGAGTGCAAGCAAACCTCCTGATCAGTCTTCCTCCCAAAGCCCTCCTCAGTGATGCCATAACCCTGGCCAGCTAAGCAAGATTCACAAAACAAGCTCTTATTTTTGGTTCCTATCATTTTATGCCTCCACTATGCTTGCTGAATTTCTTTCTGGAGCAGGATGATAGCTCAAGAAGGGCTGGAGCACATGCTGACGTTTCCAACCCTCACTCCCAGCTTTGAACAAGGAGTAGTATTCAATCACCACAGAGTGTGATCTCCCACAAAAATAAAATTGTTTCCTCATGATATTTTCATGAAGTTGTTCTTTTGGGGGAGCCCAGATAGCTTACCCCTGTATATGTGCTCAGGACTCATGGTGGTGGTATTTGGTTGATTATATGTGGTCCTGAGGATCAAATTCTGGTCAGCTACACATAAAGCCACTGCCATAACTGTTGTTCTGTCTCTCTGACTCTATGGAATTGTTCTTAACCTCATGGAAGAACTAACTCCTGAAAAAGAACATTGCTTCTTATTTGTATAGTATTTGTGCTGTTTTACACACAAAGTGTGCATATTTGTATCTACCCAGTGTACGTAGATATGCA
Organism: Suncus etruscus; assembly: GCF_024139225.1. Taxonomy (NCBI): domain Eukaryota; kingdom Metazoa; phylum Chordata; class Mammalia; order Eulipotyphla; family Soricidae; genus Suncus; species Suncus etruscus. The sequence goes on from NC_064858.1 coordinate 101,102,881, forward strand.
TGAATATAGTTATATTTATATAACTATATTGTGTAAGTAGGGGAAAATGTGATATTATGAGGAAAACTCCATTTTTTAATATAATTTTATTTTGATCATAGTGGCTTACATATTGTTGACAATAACATTTTAGGTACATATTTACATAAAATCAGGGGGGATTCCCATCACCAATTTGTCCTCCCTATACCTCCGTTTTTGTCCTACCTCCCATATCCTCTTCCCTCACCCCCAGGACTGCTAGAATATGTACCTAGCCTACTACTTAGTAGTCTTGCACCTGTTTGGTCTTGGTGCCTCCCTTATTTCCCCCTCTAACTGGGAGGCAGGACTAGCTAGTTCAAGTTACGTGGTTTTGTTTGAAGAAAAGTAATAAACTGGGGTAAAAGTCTAATATGCCAAAAATGGGCAGAATCCTTCTAAAGCAGGGGTCCTCAAACTTTTTAAACAGGGGGCCAGTTCACTGTCCCTCAGACCATTGGAGGGTCTGACTATAGTAAAAACTATAGTAAAAAACTTATGAACAAATTCTTATGCACACTGCATATATCTTATTTTGCAATGAAGAAACAAAACAGATACAAATACAATATGTGGCCTGCGGGCCATAGTTTGAGGACCCCTGTTCTAGAGGCTCTCATCATCGGTTTGAGAGACGAAGGAGAAAAAGAAGGTGAAACACTCCACCAGTACAAAAAGAAGTGTCAAATATCCAGTGAGGACTCCAACAATAATGATAAGCACCACCAAAAAAAAAGCCATGGTTTTGAGATAAGAAACATGGCAGAGCACATAAAGAAAGAAAAGAAAAGAAGAGAAAAAAATAAGTATAAATGGGGACAACAACTTCAATAACCACACCAAAACAAAGAAATTGACCAAAAATAGATCAGTAAGTAAAAATAATAATAATAATAATAATAAATGAAGATAAAAAATAATATATAAAAAATAAACAATGGAAAACTCCATTTTTAATCATAAGATCAATATTCCAACTCTTTCTCTTGCCTTTGTTTAGTCCGATTGAAAATAAGAGACCAGAGGCTAGGATATTGTATCTGATGTTCACATTTTCAATGTGTAAGTAAGCCCTACAGTTCACCTTAACAAATTATAAAATGAAAGCTCAAGAAGATAATCAACTTTCCAGACTACCAGTCTCAGGTTCTTCTCAGAAGAATGAAAGAAACTATCTAAATCATGGCTTTTATACAATTGTTAGAAGGATAAATTGAGCTATATCTGAAAATGCTTTATCAACTTAAGAGTGATTTGTTTTTATCCTATCTAATGCCACATTTCTGTAAAGTTAGGACAGTTTATCCTTATTCAAACCTCCAACATCAAACCCCAGCACCTCATAGTCCGCTGAGCACTGCATAGTGTGGGGGACAACATGGGGATGGCCCAGAGTAATAGGACAGGAATTAAATACTTGCCTTCATGTGGCTGGCCTTGGTTCAGACCCAGCACTGCATATGGTCCTCTGAGCATTGCCAGGAGTGATTCCTATCCACAAAGCCGGAAGTAATCCCTTAGCACTGCTAGGTATGGCCCCAAACAAAAATAACAAACAAAACAACAATAAATGGGGCCGGGCGGTGGCGCTAAAGGTAAGGTGCGCCTGCCTTGCTTGCGCTAGCCTTGGACAGACCGCGGTTCGATCCCCCGGTGTCCCATATGGTCCCCCAAGCCAGGAGCACTTCTGAGCACAGCCAGGAGTAACCCCTGAGCGTTACCGGGTGTGGCCCAAACAAAAAAAAAAAAAAAAAAAAAAAAAAAAAAAAAAAAAAAAAAAAAAAAAAAAAAAACAACAATAAATAACTATTACAAAACTCTATAAACACAATATTTTTAAATTCGAGTAATGTCTTACTTTCATAATGTAATAACTAATTTGTTTGTTCAACACTACACAACACACTGAATAGCTCATTTCCTCGCAGATAATCTGAGGAGCACCTTGTTTTTATGTTACAATAAGATCTGTCTAGAGAGGGACTGGGGATTAGCTCAGTGGAAGAGCACTTGCCTTGCATGTGTGAGTGAGTTTCTAGATTTGATTACTAGCAACACCATCACACCTTCCTTTTAGACTACACACACACACACACACACACACACACACACACACACACACACACAAGATTTAACAAGATATATTTCCTGCCTGGAGACATATTTCGGGCTATATTGGACTTCATCTTTCTTTAACTTTCTTTAACTAGTTATGAAATAATTGCTAGTACCTTTAGTGACATTTTTGCCACTCATTGGAGGCATAAATTTTTGAGAAAGACAGTCTTTTTTTTAACCACATTTCATGGTACTCTGGGATCCATGTGATGCCAGGAATGAAACCTGGGATCCCCACATATAAAGCAAACACTCCAGATCTTTGAGTCATCTCCCCATCCGCAAAGGAAGATCATTTGTGTCTGGGTGTGTTTTCTTTGGGGCTCATACCAGCAGAAGCTCAAGGTTTCTCCAGTCTTGGTCCTTGGAAAAATCAAATCTTTTTTATTTAATATATTTAGGCACCATAATTACAAACATGTTTGTAGTTGAGTTTCAGTCATAAAAAAGAACACCCTTCTTCACCATTGCAACATTCCCACCACCAGTGCCCCCCATCTCCCTCCACCCACACCCCTGCCTGTATTTGAGACAGGCATTCTACTTCTCTCAGTCATTAACATTTTCATGGTAGTTGTTAGTGTATTATTCCTCGAACTGCACTCACCCCCTTTTGTGGTGAGCTTCATATTGTTGCCAGACCTTCCAGCCCTCATTTCTGGGCATTATTAAAATAATGTCTTTTATTTTTCTTCAAACCCATAGATAAGTGAGTCTATTCTATGTGTGTGTGTCTCTCTCCCTCTGACTTATTTCACTCAGCATAATAGTTTCCATGTCCACCCCTGTATAAGAAAATTTTATGACTTCATTTCTCCTGGCGGCTGCATAGTATTCCATTGTGCAGATGTACCACAGCTTCTTTAGCCACTCACGTGTTGTCATCTGGGTTGTTTCCAGAGTCTGGCTATTGTAAATAGTACTGCAATCAATACAGATGTGCAGGAGGCATTTTTGCATTGTGTTTTGTGTTCCTAGACCTAGAGTATATCCCTAGTACTGGTATAGCTGGATCATATGGGAGCTCAATTTCCAGATTTTTGATGATTCTTCATACTGTTTTCCCAAAAGCTGAACTAGATGGCATGCCCACCAGTAGTGAATGACAGTTCCTTTCTCTCCACATCCCTGCCAGCCCTGATTGCTCTTATTCTTTATGGTGTGTGCCAATCTCTGTAGCATGAGATGGTACCTCATTGTTGTTTTGATTTGCATCTCCCTGCTGATTAGTGATGTGGAGCATTTTTTCATGTGTCTTTTGGCCATTTGTATTACTTCTTTGAGGAATTGTCTGTTGATGTGGAAGATCAAAACTTGATATCAAATACAATATTTCACCATATAAAGTGGGTGTTCCCACCTAATGAACTACCATCTCCAGGCATCAACCTAAGCAAAGACTATTTTTAAGTAAAGCTGCAGTCAACTGACTTGCATTCCTTCTTGGAATTATCATCATGTGACTTTATGTCAGGAATCATGATTTTATATGGCAGGAATTCTTAACCAAAAGTCTTACAATATGTGTTAAACATTTTTGAAGGCCAGAGAAACTACTTCAGGGGTCAAGTGCATTCTTCATATAAAGGAGGCTATGGTGTGAATCTTCCACAGCACATGTGTCCCTGATGTAAAACATGAGTGTCTCCTGAGCACAGATCCAAGAGCAGCCCTTGAGCATCAGTGATGTGACCCCCAAAAAATAAATCAATAAAAATAAAAACATAAAAAATAAAACCTTTGTGCGATTTTTCTGGACCCAAGTAATCACTATGGTATAATCAGAATCACATACATAAATGTCATGTGTTTGTTGAAAATCTGAACAGATATTCTTTTATCATTCAAGTTTTACACTCAGACATTTGTGTTTGAATTTTCTCAGACATTTCTATGATAACCCCATTCAGCTTGTTGGAAGAGCTGCTTTTCAACATTTACCTGAGCTAAGAACACTGTAAGTTTTTATTTCGCTTATAGATCAGTTTCCCTTCAGAGGGTTGCTTTGAAGACCAAATGAATATTATAAATATGGAAGTGCATTGAAAATGGTGATTAAAAATGCCCCCTGCCAAGCATCTTCTCCCAATAATGCTCACGTACTCCTCTTTCTAGGACTTTGAATGGTGCCTCACAAATAACCGAATTTCCTGATTTAACTGGAACTGGGAGCCTTGAGAGTCTGTAAGTATTTGAGCAGGCCCTGGACTCTGCCCAGAACATGCACAGCCCCTAAAGCCTGACCTGGTTTCATGTCATTGATGAAAATATGTCACTGTCTGGTGCTTGAATAGAATTGTGTCTGGTTTGTGTTTCTACAGGACTTTAACTGGAGCCCAGATCTCCTCCCTTCCTCAAACCGTCTGCAACCAGTTACCTAATCTGCAAGTGCTGTGAGTATCAATAAGACAATAAAGTTGTGTCAACAGGCAACTTCCATTGAGGGATGAAATGGCAGACATTATTTCAGTCAGTGTTTTAAAGGGGAGAAAGCTCTTTCCTTGCAGGTCTCCAAGAGGTCAAATCTCCTCTGCCCCCCTCTGGGTAGGGAAATGGTCTGGGCTGGGACCTTGCATTCTTTGTTTCCAAGTCCCAAACAATTTCCCTTTCAACTAATATACATTTTCTTTAAGAAAATGCCTCTGAACAACCCAAAATTGCTTTATTTCCCACATTCAAAGACTGCAGAGAAGGAAATGGTAACTTAGTGGATCATAAACCTAATATGGATACCGAAATTAAAATCAAATTACAGACCCCACAATCCTTGATAAAGGGCAATTGGGCAGTTTTCTGATATGGTTGTGGATAGTGTCTTCTTATGCGTCATCTAATGGCTAAACTGTTTGCATATGTTATTTCTGTTAATTGGGGCTTTTATTCTCTACCTATCCCATATTTTACAAAAGGTCCCCTATAGGAAATCAAGAGCCTTGTGTGGCCTTCATTTTCAGCTTTTTCCTCACCCCCCCCCCCAATTCAGCCTTCCAGCATTTTTTGGCCCTTAATGAAAGGCTTCTTAGTCTCATTCCCTGCTTCTATTCTCACATAACAGACATCTGTGTTTGTTAAATGACTGTAATTCCACCATAGGCTCTGCCTAGTAGCAGGACTACAAGAAGCATCACAGATGTTAAGTGGAAGGGTGGAACATCTGCCTTGCCAATTTCGCCTTCTCCTCTCCCAGCTCACTCCACCCTTCAGCTGTTATGTGATACAGGATTGGATCACTACATAAAAGCCTTGGAGTCAGTCATGCAAATATAAAGGAAGGGGATGGAGAGCCAATCTCTCCCCTTCTTCACTTATCAACCAATGAGGTATAGAACAGATAAGAAAACTGTATTAATTTATCAAAGCCATACTTCGAGAAAATAGCAGGGTCCAAATTCAAATGCAGACTGACCTGATCTCCAGATTTGCTTTTTCCTAATCTAGATTAGGAAAACAGAGCTAGAGCTACTCCCTTCAGAAGATCAGCATGAGGATTAAATGCATCAACACATTTTCAACATTTAGAATGGTACCAGGAACATTTTAAAAGCTCAGGCACTGTTTGTCTTTCACCTACTTCTTTCCTTCATTTCTCCCTCTTCCGTCCTCTCTCCCTTCCTTCCTTCTTCTCTCCCTCCCTTGCGTCCTTCCCTCCCTCCCTCTCTTCCTTCCTCCCTCCCTCTCTTCCTTCCTCCCTCCCTCTCTTCCTTCCTTCCTCCCTCCCTTCCTTCCTCCCTCCCTCCCTGCTTCCTTTCTCCCTCCTTTCCTTCCTTCCTTCCCTCCTCTTTCCCTTCCTTCCTTCCTTCCTCCTTCCCTTCCTTCCTCCTTCCCCTCCTTCCTACCTTCTTCCCTCCCTCCCTTTCTTCTTTCTTCCTTCCTCCCTTCTTTCCTCTCTCCCTTTCTTCCTTCATTCCTTCTTCCCTCCCTTCCTTTCTTCTTTGTTCCTTCCCTTCCTTCTTTCCCCCTCCCTTCTTTCCTCCCTTTCTTCCTTCCTCCCTCCCTTTCTTCCTCCCTTCCTCTCTCCCTTTCTTCCCTCCTTCCTTCCTCCCTCTTTTCCTTCCTTCCTCCCTCCTTCCCTTCCTTTCTTTTTCCCTCCCTCCCTTTCTTCCTTCCTCCCTCTATTTCTTCCTTCTTCCCTCCCTCCCTTCCTCTCTCCCTTCATTCCTTTCTTCCTTCCTTTTTTCTTTCTCCCTTCCCTTCTCCCCCCCCCCCGCCCTCCCTCTGCTCTCTTTCTTTCTCTCTCTCTTCCTTCCTTCCTTCCTTTCTTTCTTTTTTTTTTTTTGTTTTTTTGGGCCACACCCGTTTGACGCTCAGGGGTTACTCCTGGTTTTGTGCTCAGAAATCACCCCTGGCTTGGGGGGACCATATGGGACGCCGGGGGATCGAACCACGGTCCTTCCTTGGCTAGCGCTTGCAAGGCAGACACCTTACCTCCAGCGCCACCTACCCGGCCCCCCTTCCTTTCTTTCTTCCCCAAGCAGGACTCAGCAGGACTCAGGCCACTTGCAGCGTATCAGTGCTGACCTTCACTACATTCTGCTTTATGTTCTGGAAGTCTAAACTGGAGCATTCCCATCTGTCCTCAAGCATCCTCTGAGTCCTGGTGACATGAGTCATTTCACTAGAGGAATAATTTTGCATTGAGTCGATTTCCTCTCATGGCTAACTTTGCAATATGTAGTTTTCCAACCTTGCTAGCAGGTTATTTTGTGTTGTATGGTGATCAGCATAGTGTTTCCTTCACAACATCGTCACAAGAATTGAAAGCATTTAGGCAACATGAATAATGTGATGTCTGTGTGCAAGGAATATTTAATCACTATTAGCCATTAAATTATTAGAAGAAATAGGTAGCAGGTAATGCTATATCTTCACAGAGAAGGTTTTATGTACCATCTTCCCCTTAGGAAGGCTTTGAACCCCTTTCTATCGGTGAAGCTGAGCAAGCCAAATTATAATCAACTTTGGGAAAATATGTTTCCACTTGATCTCATCCACTATTTTTCAAACACATGTACAGGTCAGTAGGGACAGAAGTATAGAAAAGGTGTAATTTGAGGTGATCTGTTTTTATTTGACTTGGCTTTGGCCCTTCACATCTCAAATACAAACTACAAATTTGGGCTTGATATCAGGCTCGTATAAATTATTTATGTGTAGTAAATAAACTTTGTTTTCATCTAAATGCCATTTATCCAATAAATGTATGATTTAATGATCAATTACAAAAATAAAATAAATCAAAAGCCTCTTAGCAAACAGTATAGATGTTTCAGTGGCATAGTGGTGATCTGGTTTTAAGAATTAGAATCAGCCATGAAAATGTGTGAGTTGATTAGCTGATAATTTTTAAAACATGATACAAGATTTTTATATATCTAAGTTACTTTATCTACAAGATTTCTTTTCTAAGCTTTTTGCAAATTACCATGGCTTGTTTTAGATTAGTTATATTATACTCTAAATATGTCCAGATGTTTTTGTTATTCTGAAATTCGTTGAGCTTTGGCTAAGACTTTCTTAGATTTCTTCTCTCTCGTAGTGATTGATTTCAAAGTTAGTGCTATGTTCTGAATTGTCAAGCTTTTTTGGTTGTTTTTAAAGTTGATTGGAAAAGAACCAACAATGATTCTCATAGCTGTAGGGACATAGCAACTCAGAGACAGGGGCACAATTATTTAATTTAATTTGTATTTATTTCAGTAAGATAATAGCTAGAACATTGTAGATCATCACTAGCAGCATACAACTAAAATCATCACTTAATTTTTTCATCAATTAAAGACATCTAACAGTTACATTTCCAGTAAATATTTTATTTTATTGTTTAATCCAATAATGCCTGTGACTACCTACCTGCTTGATTCCAAGGAAGTATAAAGTGTGAAGACTCTGCCTTTGAGAGATAAATCATCTTGAAGTGGGAAGGAGAGCAAAACTTCTTGCCATCTGACTAATATGTAACAGATTTCCCATGTTATTCTTTGTTTTTCAGAGATCTATCTTACAACCTGCTAGAAGATTTACCTAGTTTTTCTGTCTGCCAAAAGCTCCAGAAAATGTATGTGCATATTGGTCTCTACTTCTCCTACCAAAAAACAAAAACTAAGACTCCCATTTCTGGGAGTCACTGGTTTTTGCTTATAGCTCTTCTGGGAGACATCATACTTTTCCTTATACAAAGAGGTGTAACTGTAGTAGATAGCTATAAAGCTGTGCAGCCTAGATAATATAATCTTTCCATGCACCACACTTTAATGTATTTCTTATGTATTTGAGGTTTTTTTTTTTCTTCTCACCGGACTTAGGATAATAACAAACTGGGTTAGTTTAAGCTTTGGAACTTTTTTTTAACTGGGTACAGAATATATGGTGTTGTGATTTAAGAGAGAAACAACTTGGATTTGCTTATAGGTTGCTCAGTGGTCATCTTTAGAGGAGGTCATACATATTTGACGTGCCTGAGGTATAATTATATATATATATATGAAGCATTTTAGAATTTCAATCTCCCTCAAAACCTTAGACTTATTGCTTTATATTATACTTCCAGTTTGATCAAAATCCTGTTGATCATCTTTCGTTTCCTACATAATTTCTCTCTGAAGCCTGTGAATGACCAAGGGAGGGAGTAAAAGTCCATCTGTATAAAGTACTGATTGGATTCTCCTGAAAACACTTAGAGAACATATGAAAGGATCCAATGGCAGAGCCAGAAGAACCATCCTCCGAGTGTTTGATGAGGATGATGTTTGGAACGTAATTTCATATTCACCAAGCAAACAGCTGAAATGAAAGAGAAGATTATACATAGGGATGTTATTCTAAAACAAAGCAACTAGGTGGGGGTGAGGGGCTCACCTAACTTTGCTCAAGGCTTACTCCTGGCTCTGCAATCAATGATCTCTGCTGGTATACTCTTGGACCAGAGTCAGCCACAAGGAAAATGACCTCCCCTCTGGCCCCAACAAAACAGGTTTTCTTTTTAATAATTTTTGACACCAATGTGAATTGCAAGTCTTTCTCAATTATATTTAAGAGACATAGTGACAGTGAATTAAGGCAATTCCCACCACTTAAGTGTTAACCTCCCTCTGCCACTCTTCCCAGCATGCAACTCATACCTCCACCCATAGCCCCCTGGACTTCTGGTGTAACAGGTCCCTTTGGATATAACTTGTATAGTTTTGGTCTCTTAATTCTATTGTCATTGACTTTGAGTTGGATATTGAGGTCTGATCATTCTTTATATCCACTCAATGCTCATGAGATCACTTTGCCCTGGTATCATCCACTTTTTTTTTTCTCAATTTGTAGGAAGACAAAAATATGAGGCAGAACAAGATGATTCAGGTTCTATGGTTCAAAACAGTGTTGTTGTTTTTTTAATGTCATTTGATAGTCACATTTTAGGTATTCCCTTGACTGGGTGGGTGAAGAGACTGATCTATGTAAATTCTCTGCAAAATTGGGAAGAAGGAAATGACTTAAAGTGATATTGGGGACAGTGGTGGATGGTCTTGGGCACTTTGGCAGTGGTAAAGGTGGAGTTAACTTTGTTCATCAAAACCATAAATATCAACACTTACTGTGACTTCGTTATATCTTTTTTAAATCAACATATTATTTTTTTAAATTCTCTAAAATCTATTCTTTGAAACTGGTCATTTTGAAATCAATCTCTGGGACTTTCATTGCAGAGACCTCCGACATAATGAAATCTCTGAAATTAAAGCAGACACTTTCCACCAGTTGCTTGGCCTTCGATCACTGTGAGTATTGCTTCCCAGCACCTTCCCCGAACAGGCCACTTCTTTGGGGGTCTCCCCCAAATATTTTCTTTTCACTGTATATCCTTTTGTGGGCTTTTGTACAAACATTTATTATGGAAAGACCAATGTTTTGCCCATGATTCTTTCCTGGAATCAATTCCAAAGTTGTCCACCCATTTGCAGTCTACCCTCTGCCAGTCGGCAGATGGTTCTCACAAAAAGGCCTGACTACACACCCGTGTTGTCAGGGAGCAAGCTTGGGATGGGGGAGCAGAAACCAGCAGCAAAACAAACATGGGGGCTGAAGAGATACAGGCAGGAGGGGTTTCCAAAATTCAGGACCAGGGCCAGAGAGATAGCACAGCAGTAAGGCGTTAGCTTTATATGCAACCGACCCAGGAGGGACCCAGTTCGATTCCTGGCATCCCATATGGCCCCCCAGTCTGCCAGGGGTGATTTCTGAGTGCAGAGCCAGGAGTAATCCCTGAGCACCACCAGATGTGGCCCCCAAACCAATCAATCAATCAATAAAGATTAAAAATTATTTTAAAAAGTTTAAAAAAAATAATCCAGGACCAGCTGAGATCCAGAGAAAGCAGAGACACAATTCCAAAACCCAAAGAGTAGATCACAAGTGCCAGACCCTCTCTCTTCTGTGGGGCTTTGTGCTAGGAATCCCAGTACTTCCCTCAGGGAACCCTGCGGACCTAGGCAGCCTTGAGCCAGCTCAGGCAGCTTTGGAGTAGAAATGGCTCCTCCGGGATTCAGCCAGGGAAGAATAGTTCTTGAAATGGAAAAGTTCTTCCACATTTACATAAAACCCTGTCAAATTGCTGCAAAGCCCTGTGATGGGATTTGACCTACATTCCTGATCTTGCTCTCTTTGAAATTCACCCGTGTATGACAGATGGCATGATTTGTGACCCTCCCTGGACGCATGTTTTATGAGCGACTCAACAGAAGACAGTCTCCTAAGTCACCTGACTGCGATTTGGACCTCTCACATCTTTCTATGTCATTTCCCTCTTAGCTGCAGTTTTGTTCTGTTCTGAGATCAATGAAAGGGGCAAAATAAATAAATAAATAAATAAATAAATAAATAAATAAATAAATAAATAAATAAATAAACCTTCCAGTTTCCTCCAAGCTTGGGGTCTGTCTAATGAGAATAGCAATAGTCTGGGAAAACCATTTCTCTAAGATAACCAGAGGGCCTAAGGCCATAAATTAATAACTTACCAGTGCTAGAGAAATGAAACTATGATTAGTTTCAATTTACTCAAAGGTCTACACGTCAGTTATCCTTATTAGGCACTTTTTAAATATCAATTATAAGTTTATGGCCCTTTTAAAAAAATATATTTCAACTAAATTACCTACATTTTGTAATATGTGTGTGTCAGGTGATTTGTATTTATGCATACATTATCATTTCTTTGTTATCAAAGAAAGTTTCTGACATATATTAGCTCCTCTGTTTTTTGTTTTGCTTTATTTAAGGGGAGGTGATCACATTTGGCAATGCTCAGGACTTATTCCTGGCTCTGCATTCAGCAATCACTTCTAGTGGTGTTCAGGGACACTATGGGATGCCAGGGATAGAATCCAGGCTGGTTACATGCAAGGCAAACACTTTACCCACTGTACTATCTCTCCAACCCCCATTAGTTTCTCTTAATGTAATTCCTTTCTCAGTTAAGAATTTAAATGTCTATCTTCTTCACTGGGAATTTTGGGGCGAGAGTATATCTGTGTTTCTCTTGGCATACATGGGCAGTGTACACCAGGTTTTACTGAATTTTATGACACACCTGGGGATTTCCTAGAATGGAAAGCTTACTTTCTTGTCTAGACAGAAGACAACGTCTTCGAAGTTCCTGTTTCTCCTTCCCTCCCCCCCCCCCCACTCATCTCCGGCCGCAATAAACTTTTACAACCATGCTAAAGTTAGCTTTTTAGCATGTTAAGAAAACCTTTGGTATCCACCCAAATGACTTTTCCTTAATTGATTTAAGCAAGGTTGATTAGAAGTGACCTCTTTAATCACTTTATGCTATGACTATCTTTAGCTGATGGATGATTTGCTAATTGTTCTTATAAACTGTGGTAGAATTACCATCTTTCTTATTTTTATTTAATTCTCTTTTTTTTATCGTTTTATAAAAATAGAAATTTAGCTTGGAACAAAATTGCCAGTATTCACCCTGATGCGTTTTCTACTTTGCCATCTTTGAGAAAGCTGTGAGTATTTCATTACATGAAACTAATTCATAATTTGAAATAATTCATTATTTCCAAATGATTTCTATAAATTCATTACATAGTGGGCCAGAGAGATAGCACAGCAGTAGGACATATGTCTTACATGCAGCCGATCCAGGACGGACTGTAGTTTGATTCCCTGCATCCCATATGATCCCTCATGCCTGCCAGGAGCGATTTCTGAACACAGAGCCAGGAGTAACCTCTGAGCACTGTCAGGTGTGACCTAAAAGCCAAAAATAAATAAATACATTCATTGCAGATTAAGGAATATCTTTTAATAACTGGGACCCATTAATATCATTAAAAATCTATTGGTTTTCTCCCATTTTGGTGGGAAGTAGAAGCTGGTTGAATTGGAACATAATATGCATTATGTTATTGCATTAACAGAACTCTATATCACAGTGCCTCAATTTAAAAAGTAAATAAATAAAAATGCATTGGTTTTGCTGAGGAAGCCAAAAGTTCAGTGTGTTCGGCAACCCAGACATTGTCAGCCTGAGAGCCGTGTTGGACCAGGGAGGAACCCCTACTTTTGCATAGCCATAAGGGCCCCAAGTTAGATCATTGAAGATCTGTGTAATAGCTAGATCCAGTTATTAGGGGATAATTCGATGTTTGCAGAGTAAGCAAGTGGACTGGACTATAAGGGCAATTTAGTTCCGAAGGCTTGGAGATTCAGAGAGCTAGTACAGCAGGTAAAGCACTTGCTTTGCATGCAGCCAACCCAGGCTTCTGTCCCTGGCACCACATATGGTGACTCAAGTCCTGCCAGGAGTGATCTTTGAGCACAAAGGAAAGAGTGAGCCCAACGTACGACTGGATAAAGCCCTATAACAAAAAATTAATTGGAAAAATTTTATCTCCTTACTGATAGAAAATTTTGCTCTCCCTCTCTGACTTTCATCCTAGAAAGAGGGAGCGGAAGAAAAGGATGAAAGACATGTTCTTCTGTTTACCCCAAATAATCTAACCAGCAATACTTTTCAGTTTTTCATTATGTTGTTTTGTTTGTTTAATGGGTTCACTGGTGATATTCAGATGCTACTCCTACTTCTATACAAGAATTGGTCTCAGCAGAGGTTAGGGAGAACTACAGAGTGTCAGGGATTGAACCAGAGTCAAGCCAAGCATTTTAATCTCTGTTCTGCCTCTCCAGCCCAGCATCACTTTTTAAATTAAGTAGCACCTTTCTATGATTTTAGTTGTGCCGACCTAGGAAAATGAAACTGAATATTCTAATAGAATATGACTGTTAGATGCCATTAATTATGCCCCCAACTCCTCACAGTTCTGATAAATACAGAAAAAATTTTAGGAGTTAAATTCAATATGGCGGCTTTGACCATCAACAATAAAGATATTACTTAGAAGTTTTTATTGAGCAGTTTAATCATCTTTAAGTTGCTTCTTTTAACATAAATGTTTTATGCTAACAGACTAAAAGCCAAATGCTGTTTGATGTTTTGCAGGGACCTATCGGCCAACCGCCTGTCGTCCTTTCCTGTAACTGGGTTACATGGTTTAACTCACTTAAAATTAACAGGAAATCATGCCTTACAGAGCTTGATATCATCTGAAAACTTTCCAGAACTCAAGTGAGTTTGTCATTAAAACTAATAAGATACATTTGTGGTCATGTGAAATAACAGACGTGTTATAGCGGTTTTCAAAATTTATGAGGTCATAAGACCCTTTTGAATTGCATTTCATGCCCTCAAGTCCCTCCCCAGCCTTTGGGCATTGTGAGGACAAGCCCTGAAGTGGGAGAATGAATCTTCCTGACCATATTTCCTTTCCTTTTCAAAGATGCCTCCCGGAATCAGAGAGTTCATGGAAAGAGTTTAAGAACCACTGATCCATGGGATCTAAATAAGAACATGTAATTAAATAACATTATAACATTATCATACTCCTGTTTATATTTTGAATTCATCTAGCTTGTGTGTGTATTCTGATAAAATGTACTGAATTAATATTTGCTGGAGGAAGTAATGCTCTTTAAAACCTGCTATGCTTATTATCAGGAAAGAAATCCCTTGAAACATTTTCTTTATATATACATATACATGCGTATAAAAATATAAAACCATAGTACTTTATATATATATATATTATATAATTCGAATAAGTCTATTGGAATAAAAGGAGGGAAAATCTAGAAGTGCCACCTGAACAACTTTCTGTGTTATTTCCTTTAAGGCCTTTTTGCAGTGTATTTTTATTTGCAATAGAATATGAGTACAAATTTACAGCATATTTCCTTCACTTATGTTATAATTTTTTTTTACTTTACCACAATTTTCTGAAAAATCATTTTTAAACTTTTCATTCAAAAATGAATTCAAACACACAAATAGGGAAAAATTTACCCAACATTTAACATCAACAAATGCATATTTCATGGTATAACATTAATTACTATTGTTAGCTATAATGAACATCTTTGTTTATATAATTTATATTGATTTATTTAAGTTAAAATCTAAGGAGTAATAGGAAATGGAGAATTTTTTAATCCAACACAAATGATTATATATATTCGCTATATACATATATATTATATATGTTAGGGGTCCACATCCAGCAGTGTTCAGGTGTTATGCCTGGCTCTGTGCTTGGGAGTCACTCCAGGCAGTGCTCATGGAACCATGAGGTGCCAAAGGATCAAACTGAAACTTCCACATACTTAGTATGTACTCAGTCCATTGAGCTATGTCTCTGGCCCTGACTATTTTATGTTATGACTAATTTCTTTGTGTGTTCTTTATTTGTTTTTTTGTGTTAAAGGGTTATCGAAATGCCTTATGCTTACCAGTGCTGTGCATTTGGAGTATGCGAGAACATCTATAAAATTTCTAATCAATGGAATAAAGACAACAACAGTAGTACAGATGACCTTTCTAAGAAAGATGTTGCAATGTTTCAAGTTCCAGGTAAGACCTGTTGTGTCATGAGGAAGAAACTGTGCCTGGAAGTTTCATCAAACAGAATGCTGAGCTCCAGACAAGACCTTATGACTACTTTAGACCGTTGTGAATCTATAAAGCCTTCCACACAAAGAGAAAGCTTCCTTGGGATTAATTCTAAAACCTGTTTTCTTTCCTTTTTGTTTTCTTTTGGGTTCTTCCTTTCCCTCATTTTCCTTTACTGCTATTGATACTGCAACCCAGTGATGTCTCCCACTCTATATTTTTTTCTTTCTCTGCCTTTCTATCACACACACACACACACACACACACACACACACACACACACACACACACTTGTAATGTTCACACATACCTTGCTCTGGTGCTTCAGAAATCATACTCTGTTGCAGTACTGGCGAGACCAGATAACAGAACTACCAGGATCATTCTCAGTACATGTGGGCAACAACAGGAATCAAGCTCATGGTCTTATTCTTACAAAGCAGGTTCTTTTTGCCACTAAGTTATGCCCTTGAGCCCTTCATATTTTTAGGTGAATTTTTAGCACTTACAATATGTTCCTCTTAGATATATTGATCTGAGGGACCTATTTTGGGGGAAGAGCAGGTTAGGTCCATTTCTGGAATGGCTAGGGTTACTCCTGGTTCTGCACTCAGGAATCAATCCTCACAGTTTTGTGGAACCATATGGGATTCTGCAGGGGATCAAACCCAGGTAAGCACCGTCTAACCTGCTGTACTATCTCTCTGCCCACTGAGCAGTCATTTTTAATATGGACATCAATGCTCCCATAAAGTTTAAAAGGGGCCTTTTCCAAACATATATCTGAATTTTTTTTCCCTTCGGAAGATAAAATTTATTTATATTCTGATGGCCTTGGGGATTGGAGGAAAGAAGGATTTTTAGATGCCTCCCTATTTCAGCAGTAGAGCTTAGGAATCCAACTCCTTACCCAACTAAATCTGCAACATTCTCTCCTCTTACCCCCCAGAGGGGAATCTGTCAGGAAAGTGCAATGAGATCATGTCTGTAAAGCACTTGGCTTTCCTTGAAGTAAGTAAGACCTGACTTAAACAGACAGCAATGCAGCACACACTACACCTGTGGTAATAGGACCTCCGGGCAGCGCCCACCTTCCTTTTCCTGCCAACTTGACAAGTTCGCACAGATCTGAACAGACTGGCTTGTCTTCCTTTGGACCTTAATGATTTGTTGATTCCCAGCGAGTATGATTTCATCTGTCCGCACATTCTCATAGCTTCTCTTCCTGTGCACGTATCACTTGAAGGCAGCGATTTTATTGCTGAATTTCTTTTCTTTTAGACCATGTTGCCTATTTTGCTCTTGTTCTTGTTTGGGCATTTTCTCTTCTGCCTTACACGCCATCATTTCTACTACATTTATTTACTTTATTTAAAAAAAAAATCAGTTCCTACCAGGTGTCAGGCGCCGTTCTAGACCCAGGAGGTATACAATGAACAAGAACAATAAAGCCCTTCATGGAGTGTATTTTGAAAGGCAGTAATTCTGAACCCATATTGGAATCGCATAAAACTTTTATTTGGCTGTGGGGTTCGGGGGGAGGACACACCCAATTATGTTCAAGCATTTCTCCTGGTTCTACACTCAGGAATGACTCTTGGCACTGTTTGAGGGAATCATATGGGATTCCAGGGACTGATGGGGGCCGGCTGCATGCAAGGCAAGTGCCCTACCCATCCACTCTATTATCTTTCCTTCCCCTCAAAGTATTGTAAAAATACTAACATTGTGGGGCCGGAGAGATAGCACAGCGGTGTTTGCCTTGCAAGCAGCCGATCCAGGACCTAAGGTGGTTGGTTCGAATCCCGGTGTCCCATATGGTCCCCCGTGCCTGCCAGGAGCTATTTCTGAGCGGATAGCCAGGAGTAACCCCTGAGCACCGCCGGCTGTGGCCCAAAAAAAAAAATACTAACATTGTGTCCAGAGAGATGGCTTCTCTGGCTGAGTGCCTGCTTTGATTGCAGACTCCTCAAGTTTGATCCCTGGTGATGCAAAGGCCCAAAAGCCACCCGTAGTGATCCACGAGCATCCAGCTCCTAAGGACCAAACATTATGTACCAGATGAGCAAACTTCCCACTACACCAATTATATCAGCAAGGTCTGATAAACTTTAGAAAGGTCTGTTGTTACATCACAAAACTCCTGTTTCCTGCAAAGGAATTGCAATACAAAGCAATAGTTGATTTGCCATCTGTCCAGAATTTTCCTGGATGGACTAGCACTGCCTTGTGTCTGATTCTTCTGTGTCTGCCCAGAGAACACCCCCTGATACAGAGAAAGTTTAGAAAACTGGCTCAAGGGCCTGGAGAGATAGCACAGTGGTGTTTGCCTTGCAAGCAGCCGATCCAGGACCAAAGGTGGTTGGTTCGAATCCCAGTGTCCCATATGGTCCCCCGTGCCTGCCAGGAGCTATTTCTGAGCAGATAGCCAGGTGTGGCCCAAAAACCAAAAAAAAAAAAACAAAAAACTGGCTCAAGAGGTTCTCAAGGTAAATAGGGTGCTCTCTGAGTCCTCATTTAGCTCAGTGTTCTGTGGTATCATGATGAGATCCAGGGAGCAAGAACAGAATAAAGCTTGTGTGTTCTGAGCAGAGATCTGATCACTCACCTTTCTGTGCTGCTGGAATGCAGTGTCATATATGTCATATATATCCTCTGTCACCGGTGTGCTTTAGTTGCACACCTCAAGACAACCTTATCATCAACTTATAAGAACAGCAGCGAGAGGCATAGCTGGGCTCAGACCACTCCACATGCCAGGATTTCTGGGTCTTTGACTGGTATGTTGGGGGCTCTGGGCAGGACAGCTAGCCACAGGTCCCCTGGGCTGAACTCCTAGTCCAGGGGGCCAAGATCCCCCCAAACCTGGTGGGTCTTCAGGGCCACGCCTGGTTAATCGGGCCCTGGGGGGAGGGGGGGGAGAAATCCCGCCCTATGCATCCCAAAACTACAGAAACGTGCGGGGGCTAGCGCCCCCGCGCGTAATTCATATATTAAGAGTATTCCTTACTGTTATGTTACGTTTTACGTATCCAGAATCTTTATTTTGTATCGTGCCCTTTCCCACATCCCTACAAAGCTCTTTTTTATTCCTTTACTCTCTATCCCCCCCAAACATCTCTAATCTACATTACTCTTTTTAATCAGTAGTGTACAAGCGTTATCACAGACCAAAGCCGTGCATTGTGTGTAACAACCCCAAACTGTTTCAAGATACATAAAATGGACACGTATTTCTTTAGAATATTTTGTTTTTTTTCTCTGACAGCTATAATTCTTACTAAATGTTGTCTTATATAGTGACGATTCTAACCGCTTTTCATCTTCTCTTTTTGAGCTGTTTAACAAGGAATCTTAGAGAAAGAGTCCCCCAGATTAATGCTTATGATTGAACCATAATTGTTCTTATCACCCCCTTATGGGCCAAGAACACCACATGGCATTGCTCCTTTTTTGCATAGGCACATTAAAATGGGAAAATACTATACATATAAATAAGATCCTATCTAATAGAGATTGGTACAGACAAATCTTATAGTGCAAAGGGACCTTACACCCTGAACATTGACATAACGACCTGGCACAGACCTCAGAAGAAAGGGCATTTCCCTGAACCAGGGAAGCCATCCACAAAACATCCAGACTGGTCTATAGCATCACCTGGAAGCAATCCTCTACCAAGGAAGACTCTACACTGCTCAGACATTGTCCTGCTCAAAAGAGACTTCCATTAACACTGAGAAGACTTAACAACAACAACGATTTGCTTACAGGACAGGGCTCCCTGCATTGCCCTTTGATTGTAAGGTGAAACCGGAGGACGCTCCACATCCTGACTTCAATGTTGGATATACAGATTCCAGGATCTTAAATACAGAAGCTTGATGCCAACAACAGAGACTGTGTGAAAAATATAAGTGTGTTGGCACTACAGACAATGTCTTGGATTGGACGATCTAGCTTGCCTGGAGCCTAGAGTTGGTCTTGTGCCAGGAACCTTCAGGGGTCGGGTCTTTTTGTATTTAGGCCAAGGTTATTTCTTTCCATGTCCCTCATATTTTGGTGGGCCTATGCAAACAACAATTGCCACTCTAACACCATTTTTGCTGTGCTCCTTTGACTCTAATCCTTAAAAAGAACCCAGTTAAGATTTGAGGTTAACTTAAGCTAATATGCATGAATATGGAAATGTAAAAAAAATGCTATGCCTGTAATGTTTAAGGAGTTATGTAAGTTTTATGGCTTTAGATTGCCTTGTGTGCTGTTAAGAAATATTATAGTGTGTTACAATCTTAATGTTCTTTGGATGAAATTTCAAAGTTGGGATATCAGCAAGGGGACTTCTGAGAATTATGTTATGTATTGTCCTTCCACTGTAACTTTACCTTGTCCTCTTTCTTTGCATCCTTGTTCTCATAATTAAAAATAAAAAAAATTAAAAAAAAAAAAAAAAGAACAGCAGCATCCTGGGAGCAATGCAGGGCTTTTCCAGAAGTACCTGTGTCAAGTCTCAGAGGCAATTCAGAGCTCTGCTCGCTGGCACTTGGGTTCCTGGGAACGAGAAACAACAATGATTTCGCTCTTTTTCTTGCAGATGAACGTGACCTTGAGGATTTCCTGCTTGACTTTGAGGAAGACCTGAAAGCACTTCACTCAGTACAGTGCTCACCCTCCCCAGGTGAGAATAGCATCAGAAGGGTCAGAGAGATAGCCCAGGGGGTAAGGCTTGCCTTGCAGCCAATCTGGGTTTATTTCTGCCATTCTAAAGGGGATCATACATCAATGCAAAATCTGTGAACCTTTGGGGTTTATCAGTGTTTATTCCGTGGAATGAACTAACTCGTAAACAGGATGTTTTGGTCTGATCCAGGCCTTAAGTTCCAGGTGGCAAAGCACATGTTTCTCAGGTTTCTCATGTATGTGGCCCTGAGTTCTATTCATGGTACTACCATAAACATTAATAAATAGTAAATAGAATTTTAGTGAGTTTGGAGCTTCAGATTTAATAAAAGTAAAGACTTCATCATGTAGTTGCAAGCATATGTCAATTTTCCTTGGTGTCAGAGATTTAACCCAGGATCTCATAAATGTCAGTCTGCTACTTTACCACTGAGTCATATCCCAGACTTCTGTACTTTTATTGGTTGATTGACAGACTGAGAAAGGTTTATTGACAACAAATGGGTGAGGAAAGCAACCATCTCGCCTACATGGTCCAAAAAACGTAGGTTTTTAAGTTATTTATATTTTACTCTTCAAAATTATAAACATGTTTGAAGTTGGATCTCAGTCATATAAAGAACAACCCCCTTCACCTGTGCAACCTTCCTACCACCAATCCTCCCCATCTCCCACCTTCCCACCTGTATTCAAGACAGGCATTCTATTTCTCTCACTCATTGACATTGTTATGGTAGTTGTCAGTGTAGTTCTTTCTCTAACTGCACTCACCACTCCTTGTGGTGAGCTTCATATCGTGGGCCAGTCCTTTCAGCTTTCATCTCTGTTGTCTCTGGGCATTGTTACAATAATGTCTTTTATTTTTTCTTAAGACCCATAAATGAGTGAGACTATTCTGTGTCTATCTCTTATTTATATTTATTTATTTATTTATTTATTTAAAGAGCTGTGATTTATAATTATTGATGGTTGAGTTTTAGGCATATATTCAATACCAATACCAACACAAGTGTCAACACCTACCACCATAATCTATCATCTCTAAACCCTCACCCCCAACCCTTGCCTGCTACCTTGTCAGGCACATTATAAAGTTCAGTAGTTGAACTTAGATCTCATGTTTTCAATGGTGGTGTCTGTGCCTTGGAGATGCTGTCTGTGCTAGTCCACTCTCCCACATCACAGTATCACAGAAGTCCTCACCCCTTTTCATTCACTACTTTCCTATCTCATCTTTCTTCCTCCCTTAATTTCTTTTCTTCTCTGTCCTTCTCCTCCCTAAGTTCTGGGGTTAAGCAGCCTTCCCTTACTACCTGACATTTTCTCATCCAGTTATTCCACATACCCCTGAGAAGTGACATCATCCTGTGTTTGTCTTTCCTTTTACAAAAAGCAGTTTTAATAGCAAAAGACAACAGAGAGCAGCATATTTTTGGAAGAGTGGATTGCAGACTAGTGGATACCAGAGTGATCAATAAATTCCCTTGTGGGTTGGCCCTAGAAGTTGCATTTCCCGTGCATCTTCTGCTACCCCCTCTGAGTGCTACAGGAGAGATGGGCCTGACAGCAGTAGAGGCAAGAGAGAAGGGCCCCACCTCTCTGCTCCCAGACTGTTCACCTCAGAAAGAATTCAGAAGAGGAATTTATTTGGGAGGAAAACAGAGAGTAATGAAGAGTTCTGGAAAAAGAAAAGAGATCCAACCTGTCCTGTTATTTCTAGCAAGTTAGCCTGAAGTACTCAGGTCTTGCTTTATGGAATCACTGATTCTTGAAAAATTATTTTTTAAGTCTTTGCTAATAGCTTTTGGTTAAAGCAAATAATAGTTTGTAGAGATAGGAGAGAAATCTATGTGTATGAATTCCACAAATTGCTTCCTCAAACAAGCAGGAGCTAATTCATAAAAAGTGGCAGGAGGGGAAAAGATCACTGAGTGTAAGGCTTTGCATTCAGTTGACACCGTTTCAATCCCCAGCATTATATCTGGTCCCCTGAGCACAGAGCCAGCAATAGCCGCTGAGCATCACTAGGTATGGCCAACCCTCCAAAAAATTCTGGGATGATTTGTTTATCTTTCATTTTCAACAATTAGATTGTCACTTGTTCCCCAGCGTCAAAAGTTGGGGCATCAGGTTTGGAGACCACACTTCATACTTGTCAGGTATTCCTCTGCATAGAAATCATATCTCAGGGCACTATTGCAGTGCCAGGAATCAATCTGGGGTTGGCCACATGCAAGCAACGTGCTTTAGCTTCTCTATTATCTCTCCATCCACCCAAATGCCAATTTAAACCTTAGAATAAATTCCTAGGAGATATACATTCATAAAACTAATAATTCTAATAATATGGACTATTTTTCCAGGAATTCTCTTTCTCTGCTTACCTGACCATTGGGAAACATTCTGAAAAAATGTCCTATCATTAAAAGGAGATAGGTTAGGACCAAAAGGATAACACAGGGGGCAAGTCTCTTGCATGGTCCCCAAGTGCCACTGGATGTGAGTCCCTCCCCCTTGAAAAAAAATTAACAGGCTAGCGCTCATGCTTTGTATGCAAGCACAAAGCACAAAGAATGGTCCCCAGAGCAAAGAGTAGCCCCTGAGCACCTCCAGATGTGGCCCAAAAGCAAAATAATACAAAAACAAAGAAAGGCCCCAACACTTCTGTTGGAGAGCCTTAATCAAGTGATGTGAAAATCCTGTTTCCATTTCTCTGCAAAACTAGCTTGAAAACAAGAGGACCTGGTATGCTCACCCAGTCAGCACTGCAGGAAATCAGAGGGAATAACAACAGCACTTTAAGAAATAGTAATGAGACCAGAGCCATGATACTATGGATAGGGTGCTTGCCTAGTATCAGACCCACCCTGGACCCTGATTCAATCCCCATCACCCCATCTGGTCCATCATGTCCACCGGAAATAATCCCTGAGCACAGAGCCTGGAGTCAACCTTAACTCTGCTGGTTGTGCAGTGTATGTGTGTGTGTGTGTGTGTGTGTGTGTGAGAGAGAGAGAGAGAGAGAGAGAGAGAGAGAGAGAGAGAGAGAGAGAGAATTGTCCAAGAGCCAGAAACAACACGTGGTTATGGTGCTTGCCTTACACAAAGGCAGGTTCAATCCGAAGCACCCCAAGATACCATGCTTGATCCCTGAGCACTGAGCCAGGAGTAAGCCCTGAGCACAGCTATATATGGCTCTAACACAGAAAGAAAGAAAGGAAGAAAGAAAGAAAGGAAGGAAGGAAGGAAGGAAGGAAGGAAGGAAGGAAGGAAGGAAGGAAGGAAGGAAGGAAGGAAGGAAGGAAGGAAGGAAGGAAGGAAGGAAGGAAGGAAGGAAGGAAGGAAGGAAGGAAGGAAGGAAGGAAGGGAGAGAGAGAGGAAGGAAGGAAGGAAGGAAGGAAGGAAGGAAGGAAGGAAGGAAGGAAGGAAGGAAGGAAGGAAGGAAGGAAGGAAGGAAGGAAGGAAGGAAGGAAGGAGGAAAATAGGAAGAGAGGAAGGGAGGAAGGAAGGAAGGAAGGAAGGAAGGAAGGAAGGAAGGAAGGAAGGAAGGAAGGAAGGAAGGAAGGAAGGAAGGAAGGAAGAGCCACAAGCACGGTGGTACTGTAATTGTTGCTGGCCTCTTTTTTTGGTATCTTAACAGAAGAACCCAAAAGAGGTCATTTGTCCGAAAGTGCATACTCGAACCTGACCCCCTCTTCTCCCTTGGCCCTCCAGGCCCCTTCAAACTCTGCGAATACCTGTTTGGCAGCTGGCTGATCCGAATCGGCGTGTGGACCATCGCCGTCTTAGCCCTCACCTGCAATGCTCTGGTGGCTTGGCTGGTCTTCAGAGCCCCCCTGGACACCCCCTCCATCAAAGTGCTCATCGGCTTAATAGCGGCAGTGAACATGCTCATGGGGGTGTCCAGCGCCGTGCTGGCCGGCGTGGACGCCTTCACCTTCGGCAGCTTTGCCAGGCACGGTGCCAGGTGGGAGCAAGGGGTGGGTTGCCAAGTGGTTGGGTTCTTGTCCATGTTCGCTTCGGAATCTTCAGTGTTCCTGCTCACCCTGGCAGCCCTGGAGCGGGGCTTGTCTGTGAAAAGCTCCAAAACCACCAAACTCGACCCCAAAACTCCACTGGCAGGCCTGAGGGCGGTCATTGTGCTGTGTGTGCTGCTGGCCCTGGCCATCGCCTTGGTGCCCTTGCTGGGAGGCAGTGAGTACAGTGCCTCCCCCCTCTGTCTGCCTCTGCCCTTTGGGGAGCCGAGCACCACGGGCTACATGGTTGCTCTGGTCTTGCTCAACTCCCTTTGCTTCCTGGTGATGACCATTGCCTACACCAGGCTCTATTGCCACCTGGAAAAGGGAGACCTGGAGAATATCTGGGATTGTGCCATGGTGAAGCATATTGCCCTGCTGATCTTCACCAACTGCATCCTCTACTGCCCTGTGGCTTTCCTGTCCTTCTCCTCTTTGCTAAACCTCACGTTCATCAGTCCTGAAGTCATTAAGTTCATCCTTCTGGTCATTGTCCCGCTGCCTGCCTGCCTCAATCCTCTTCTCTACATCCTCTTCAATCCCCATTTTAAGGAAGATCTGGGGAGCTGGGGAAAACAAAGCAACTTCTGGACCAGGTCAAAACATTTGAGCCTGATGTCTATTAATTCGGATGATGTTGAGAAACAATCCTGTGACTCTACCCAAGCTTTGGTGACCTTCACCAGTACCAGCATTGCCTACGACCTGCCTTCCAATAGCCGGGCCCCTCCAGCTTACCCAATGACTGAAAGTTGCCATCTTTCCTCTGTGGCCTTTGTCCCATGTCTCTAAGGAATATATAAATGCTTTTAAAAGTTGAAAACCAGAAACTAAGAGTGAATACAGCAAAAAAAAAAAAAAAAAAGAAACTGATTTTTTTGGGGGGACCACACCCGGTGACGCTCAGGGGTTACTCCTGGCTATGTGCTCAGATATTGCTCCTGGCTTGGGGGACCATATAGGACACCAGGGGATCGAACCACGGTTCGTCCTAGTCTAGCATGCTCAAGGCAGATGCCTTACTGCTTGCACCACTGTTCCAGCCCCAGGAACTGATTGAAACTTGATGTTTTTATGTGTTTGTTGTTTGTTTGTTTAAGATCTCTTGGTTTGAAAAAAAGTTAAATTCCTATGAATACTGGAGAGTAGCTAGGCAATCTAGGATTGGAAAGCTAGTAGGGAGGTAAGGTACTTGCCTTGCATGTGGTCAACGCCAGTTTAATCTCCAATGCCATCTATGGCCCCCCAGGTAATATCAGGAGTGTCTCTTGAACACAGAACCAGAAGTAATCCCTGAGCACCACTAGGTGTGGGCCAAAAATAAAAACAAAGAAGATTGCCCAGATTTTCACTGGATTCTCTATAAACTCTGCAGTCTGATGATTTATTCATATTATGTGTTGAAGGTCAAAGGGGTTAGGGTAGGTAGGAAACCCAAAGAGTAGCATTAAAACTCAAAACACAATGAAAAGATGATGGGAAATATCAAGAAAGTTGACTTTAAATGATCTATATTAAAGGAGGATTTTTATTAATAGGAATTCATTTGAATTTTGATTAATAGAAAGGAATTCGTTTGAATGACCACACACAGCTATTTCATCCCATTTTGCCTCTACTCAGGAAGAGTCCTTCCGGGTTAGCAGTCCACCACTGAATGGACAATGTGACAATATTAACACACTCATACTTACATTCTTTTCAGAGATACTAGAAATAGCAGTGCTAGGCAGGTCACCACAGTAGAATTAAACTGCTAACAATAATTTTAAAATAAAAATGAACAAAATTCTTCGATTACTAATGCAGTCATGTACATGTGAGGTTTTGCCTGGCTTAATTCATTTTTAACTACTTGGTGTCCAGATCTCAGAAGAAAAGTCCATTGCAGGCAGTTGAAATATCATCATGAAAAGATGATAAGAAACCTGAGGGTTTTTTTCTGGGTAAGTTTTTTTTTTTTTTTTTTGCAGGAGGATTTATCAGTTGATTTAGAGAATTGCACCTGAAAATCATGATCAAATATATACACAACATAAATCCACTGACAGTTCTCAGCTCCTCGTGTTGCTTTAACAAGCATGTTTGAAACCATTTTGGACTCAACAGAGAGTTGGTGACATCTTATTTTGTTTATTTAGCTTGGTTTTAGCTGTGTTGTTTTAGATCAGCCTACTTGATGTCAGGAACATGTGTTCTCTGCCTATTCCATATTTAATGCATGCATTAGGTATTTTAAGAGGCAAAATTATTAAGTAACTAAAGTTTAAAGAGTGAATTCAAAATGAATTCAAACTTCCATTGTCCTACATTAGCTTCAGTACAACCAAACCAAAAGACAATTAGGTAGATTTATTTTTATACAAGCATGTTTATTTTGATCAGATGTTTTAAGTTGGAATTGAAAAAATACATTTATGAGATGTTTTATAATATGTGTAAATACAGAACTGTATTTATTACTACAGTAAGGGTCAACTACACTAAGGCCTGTAATAATAAACCATGTACAAAGACATTTTCTTCCATATATATTGTTTCTCTGCCATCTTTAAAGTCATTAACTGTGTAATATATGTAAATGTATAGTACTTGTAAATAACTTCCAAACTTTCTTTTCTATTGGGTGCAAAATAAAAGACATTTTTAATAAAATTGTCACTATAAAACAAAATATGTCAATGTCTTTATTGAGTTCACAGTCCTTTGAATGTTTTTTACTTTTTGGTGGTCAGTATTTTTTTTTTTTTGGTTTTTCGGGCCACACCCGTTTGATGCTCAGGGGTTACTCCTGGATAAGCGCTCAGAAATTGCCCCTGGCTTGGGGGGACCATATGGGATGCCAGGGGATCGAACTGCTGTCCTTCCTTGGCTAGCGCTTGCAAGGCAGACACCTTACCTCTAGCGCCATCTCGCAGGTCCCTGTGGTCAGTATATTACATTTGTTAACTAATTATCTGCTTTTCAATATTTTTGGTACTTTGAACAAAAAAAAACAAGTGTTTTATAAGAAGAAATAAAAATATCCTAACTCTCCCATTGTTTTAACTATGATTGATAAGCTGCTTGATCAAAACAAAAGATTTAATAAAATTCACAGGCCAGGGTATAGCAGAGTTTTATGGGCAATGCCCGACTTCAATGAAATATAAATAGAAAAAAATACACAATAAAAGGCCCAATTAGCATCACTGAGTGCTTGCATTGAACTGCAGGCTGGAATGGCCAAAAACAACCTCTGGGGGCCTGAGTTCTAGAGTACCATTTGCCTGCTACCCAACTCCCACCCCCAGCACCAAACAAACCAAAACACCACAGAAAAGGAAAAAAACTATGTCAAGGCAAACCACAAACTCATGTGATTCTCATGACACAAAAACACTGTTAAGCTTGGAAAGATAGTACAGAAGGTTGGATGCCTTCCTTGGACAAGGCCAACCTGGGTTCTATCCCTGACATCCCATAATAGATCCCTGAGCACCTGGAGTAATGATTCCTGAATCCAGAGCCAAGAATCATCCCAGAGCACCACCAGGTGTGGCCCCTAAACAACACAAAACCCAACCAAACAAAACCAAAAACTACACTGTTCCCTTCCAGTTTTTTGCATACTGATTTTAAGACCAAACCATCAACTACAAGTTAGAAGCCCAGTATTATTGCTCAAATCTATCCACACTGAGTTTAGCAATATTTTGCACTAATCTCCATTCAGCCACATGAACACTTTTCAGTGTAACCTAGTGACAGGCATGCCCCAAGCTCCTGCTCTTCAGTCCTCTCTTGTCTTCCTCTAAAAGGGCGATGACATAATCTCATTCCTGTGAACCCAGGTATCACTCTTATAGCTGCTTCTAGGGCACAAACCCTGTGGCTCTATTTACCTGTCTTGCAAGTATTAAGCCTCATTTCAACCCTTCTACATGCTCTGAGCATGATCCTAAGTAGTTTGTGTTCCTCAGCATCACAACTGAGTTCCAGTCACACCTCAGGTGTGTGTGAGCACCATAATTTAAAAAAGAAAGAGAGAGAGAGAGAGAAAGTTGAGGAAGCACAACAGCCAAGAAGTGTCAGCTGTCAGAGCAACTTAGTGACCTAGGAGCTCATTATAAAAGAGCCAAACTGGGGCCTGAGCAATAGCACAGCAGATAGGGCATGTGCCTTGTACTTAGCTGACCTGAGTTCAATGTCTGGCATCCCATATGGTCCCCCCCAAGCCTGCCAGGAGTGATTTCTTTTTGTTTGTTTGCTTGTTTGTTTTTGTTTTTGGGTCACACTCGACCAGGGGGGTTACTCCTGGTTCTCTGCTCAGAAATCGCTCCTGGCAGGCACGGGGGACCATACAGGATGTCGGGATTCGAACCATCATTGGTCCTGGATAGGTAGCGTGCAAGGCAAATGCTCTACCACTGTGCAATCTCTCCGGCCCCCAGAAATGATTTCTGAGTGCAGAACCAGGAGTAACCCTGAGAGCAGACCTGTGTGTCAAAAAGAAAAAAATTAAAAATTAAAAAAGAGTCAACCTATTGATCATATGTGCAAGCACCATAATATCTTTTTAGAATTAAAGAGTATGACCTCACACTCCATGGCCAACTATTTGAGCACTAAAATCTGACATGCAATCCACAGAGAGTACAATACTAAATAACTATGCAAACAACATAACTGTATAGCAATGCATATGACCTTTTCCAGGCCCCGGATATATCTACAACATCATGAACCATGGGAAGGAAAATTGGGGAACTTAGTAAAAACAAGTAAGAGCCTAAGTAATAGGCCAGCAAATAGAGTGCTTGCCCTACATGCATCCAACCTGGGTTCAACCCTTGGCATCCCATATGGTCGCCTGTGCATCTCCACAAGTAATTCCTGAATGCAGAGCCAGGAGCACTCTGAGCACCTCCAGGTGTTGCCTAAAAGCAAAAAAATTAAACTAAATAAACAAATATAAACTGCCTTTACACTGACCTGAAATTTAAGAAGTATGCGAGGCAAGGCAAGGGCCCACTAATTCCAGCTCCCCAATGATGTCAATTTTTTAATTAAAAAAAAATC
Source organism: Suncus etruscus (assembly GCF_024139225.1). NCBI lineage: Eukaryota > Metazoa > Chordata > Mammalia > Eulipotyphla > Soricidae > Suncus > Suncus etruscus. The sequence continues at coordinate 101,131,783 of NC_064858.1, forward strand.
CTCTCTATTTCTTTGAAATTCCTCAAGCTTGGCTAGAGAGATAGTTCAAATGCACACGCTTTGCATGCTAAGGGCCAACATTTGATCTTTACCACCATCAAAGGTAATCTCCAAGAATAGAATTGAGAGGGGGCAGAGCCATGCCAGAGTGGTAGGGCATTTGCCTTGCACACGACTGACCCAGGCTGGACCATGGTTCAATCCCTGGTGTCCCATATGGTCCCACAAGCCAGGAGCAATTTCTGAGCATATAGCCAGGAGTAACCCCTGAGCATCACAGGGGGTGGCCAAAAAAATTTAAAAAAATAGGAATGAGAGTAATTGAAAGTAATTTACATGTAAACACTGCTAGAGTGTGCCCCTCCCTCAATGAAATAAAAAACAATTCACAGGGTTGACCCAGAAAATAGTTTAGTCTCTTATAGGGGCAAGGAGGCAGTGCCAGAAAATTAATAAAGTGGGTAATGCATTGATGAGGCTATTCAGTTTTGATCCCTTCACTGTGGTCCCTAAATCCAACCAGAAATGATCCCTGAGCATAGAATCAAAAGACATCCTTGAACATCACCAGGTATGACCTCAAAAAATAAGAAAAATATGAAGCCAGAGAGCACAGCAGTAGGGCATTTACCTTGCATGCAACCAACTCAGGAGAGACCCGGTTTGATTCCCGGCATCCCATATGGTCCTCTGAGCCTGCCAGGAGCAATTTCTGAGTGCAGAGCCAAGTAACCCTGAGCACCGCCAGGTATGACTCCAAAACCAATTAATCAATAAAGTTTAAAAAATGAAAAATAAAATGAAAACAAATAAATGTTGGGAGGCGGATGAATCCACCAGTTCATCTTATTATCAAAACTTACAATACTTCTCACATTGGGCATTGCTCCAATAAGTGTTTGAGAACTGCTCTCCACTAGTATATAAACCTTAGAATTATATCCTCAATGGCCGGAGCGGTGGTGCAAGGGGTAAGGCGTCTGCCTTGCCCACACTCGCCTAGGATGGACCTCGGTTCGATCCCCCGGCATCTCATATAGTCCCCCAAGTCAGGAGCGATTTCTGAGCACATAGCCAAGAGTATCCCCTGAGTGTCACCTGCTGTGGCCCCAAAACCAAAAAGAAAAAAAAAAAAAGAAGAGAAAAAAAGAAAATAAATCAAAGTGAAATAAAAGAGCAAATAACTACAAAACCAAAAAATTTAAAAAAAAATGAAAAGCCCACCGTAAAATAAAACAAACTAACAGATGAGTCTAGAGTAAGTCATTAACAACAGAGGAAATACCTTATAGCACCAAAAATGTTATTTTCACAAAAAAAATATTTTGGTGAAAATTGTTATAAAATACAAATATATTTATTTGTTTTGACCAAAAATTAAAAAACAAACAGCAAAATAAAATAAAACTAGTAGTACATTGTTCATTTAAAATTAGCTCTAACATCAAAAAATATATAGCTATATCTATTCTTTTGTAGTTCTTACCATTGCATCTAGTTTGAGGTCACATTAGCCAGACTAAAAAAATAAGTATCTAGATTAGTACTTTTGTGAGACCCTGCATTCATCATCTGAAAATTTTAAGTTAAAATGTATAAAAGGGGGCCCAGAGAGATAGCACAGCGGCGTTTGCCTTGCAAGCAGCCGATCCAGGACCAAAGGTGGTTGGTTCGAATCCCGGTGTCCCATATGGTCCCCCGTGCCTGCCAGGAGCTATTTCTGAGCAGACAGCCAGGAGTAACCCCTGAGCAACTCCAGGTGTGACCCAAAAAAACAAAAAAAGAAAAAATGTATAAAAGTAAACTTCTGCACTAGGAAGAAAGCTCAAAAGGTACATGCTTAATCAATGTTCCTAAGGTCAATCTGGCATTACACACACCCCAAATACAAAAACTAGAGCAACTTCCAAGAACTGAGCCCATGAAGAGCCACCAGAGTCTGCTAGATGTGGGCCCTAAGCTACTTAAAAAAAAAAAAAAAAAAAAAAAAAAAAAGTAAAAAAAGTATCTTCTTCTAATTCACTGACCATAAATGATTATCTCTCAAGCCATGAAGTCCTAAAATGCTGTGAGGTTGTGTAGCTTTTCTTTACAAGTGAGATGGTTGGGGGCTCAATACAGACACCCTGTTTGATATCCTCTTTATGAACAGTTTTAAAGATACTGGGATTCAGATTCTACTGTGACTTACAGGATCCTTAAGTAGAGAATGACAAAGCTTAATAACTGGCATGATATATATCTGAAAATCCAGAGAAACACTGTGGAATTTAGTTTTTCCATTTCTACCCTCAGTCCAAGAATTTCTCTACTAATAGCTGAAGTGATCTAGCCAAAATGATGCCTAAAAAGATGCCCAGCTTGTCTCCATTTCAAAAAACCTGGGAGCTTGACTCTCCTTGATAAGAATATCAGTCATGTCCACTCTAAAGGATACCCCAAAGGCCCCACCATTGCTGCATTATGTCCCCCACCCTAGTTCCTAGAACTGGCCCAGGCACCCCTCCCTGCCTTATCACTTTGACCCAGAGAAATACATTCTATGCCTTTGCCACCAAAATTCCTAGAATTGACTGCACAATTCCCTTTTTATGGTAGACTAGAGTTATTTTATTATCATTATGTGATTGGCTCAGAACATTTTATAGTTGATCCAAACAACTGTATTTTTCATGCTTCTTATATGATTGACTTGGAATATTTTATATACAACTTATTTTTCCAAGAAAAATGAATACATGTTTGCTCTCAGCCCCTCTCAGGACTAACTAATCTATAGAAAGCAGAAGTCTCCCATGTAAAGCAGGCCAGGGGCTGGAGCAGTGGTGCAAGTGGTAGGGCATTTGCCTTGCACACACTAACCTAGGATGGACTGCAGTTTGATCCCCTGGTGTCCCATGTGGTCTCCCATGCCAGGAGCAATTTCTGAGTGCATAGACAGGAGTAATCCCTGAGTGTCACCAGGTGTGGCCCAAAAACTAAATAAATAAATAAATAAATAAATAAATAAATAAATAAATAAATAAATAAATAAAGCAGCCAGATAAAATAGTGTCCCCTAAGAATGCTAGGCGGGTTTCTCTCTTTGGAGAGAAATAAACTAGCTTTGCTCTCCCTAAACCAGGGGTCCCAAACTCACGGCCCGCGGGCCGTTTGTGGCCCTCCGTACAACATTTTGTGGCCCTGCCCTAGAGGAATCTTTTTTTGTTTTGTTTTGTTTTAGTTGTTTGGGTCATACCCCCCAATGTTCAAGGCTTACTCCTGACTTTGCCTCCTGCGTCCCCCAGGTAAATTGAGTTTGAGACCCCTGCTAAACCATCTTGCTTCAGACAAATTGTTTTATTTTGTCACTATGGATTATAAAGTTATTCATGATTGGGTTTTAGACATGCAAATTTCCAATACCAATACTACTATTCCATCCCCATCTGGGGCCAGAGTGGTAGCGCAGCAGTAGGGCATTTGCCTTGCATGCAGCTGACTGAGGACAGACCGCAGTTTGATCCCACGGCATCCCATATGGTCCCCCGAGCCAGTAACAATTTCTGAGTGCATAGCCAGGACTAACCCCTGAGCAGCACCAGGTGTGGCCCAAAAACCAAAAAAGAAAAAAAAAATCCCCATCTTCTTCGTGAACCATTAGCCTAGGAGGGAATATATTAATAACCCCCAATTCCTCCTCAAATATATTTCCCACTATTTAATTTACATTTTATATAAAGTTCATATGACACATAGAGATGGAATTTTTCACCTAAAACTTAAACTATTTTTCATGGCCTTTCTTTTTTTTTTTTTTTTTTTTTGGTTTTTTTTTTTTTTGTTTTTGGGCCACACCCAGCGATGCTCAGGGGTTACTCCTGGCTGTCTGCTCAGAAATAGCTCCTGGCAGGCATGGGGGACCATATGGGACACCGGGATTCAAACCAACCACCTTTGGTCCTGGATCGGCTGCTTGCAAGGCAAATGCCGCTGTGCTATCTCTCTGGGCCTTTCATGGCCTTTCTAAAGAAGAAATGCTGTGGCTAAAGTAGTAGCCTTGTATATGGCTGATGAGTTCAATCCCTGGCACTACGTAGTACCACCCAAGCTCTATCAAGAGTGAGTACAGAGCCAAGAGTAAGTCCTGAGTAAGTCCTGAGCCCAGCAGTCTATGAATCCAAAACAAAGCAAAACTAAAGTACCTTTCTGTTGTTCTCAAATAGGAAGTTGAGTAGGAACTACAGGTCAGATAGTTACACATATGAGCGCCAACATATACCAGCTCAAGAGACATCTTACTTAATTCTGGATTAATTAATTCACTTAATTAAATAATTAAGGTCACTTAATTCCTCGAAAATGTCATACTCTCTATAAAATACAGATATCAGTTACCTTGAGAGAATTCTGATATGCAAATTATTTAGAACTTCCAAAGGGCTCAAAAAAAATGTTTAGCTCTGGCTTGGAGGTTCGAGGTCTCAATAATAAAACCTTATTTTTTGTTTTTTGACCTGAACCTGCTAAAATCCAAACAGTAAGGCAAATGTCACCTTTTATTACCGATAAAGCTGATAAAAGGCAACTTGGCTTTTATCTGCAGGAAAACAGGCATCCCAGTTTTGAATCAGAATGAGAGCAACTTATCTCAGTAAGAGGCTTCTAAGACTTTCCCACAGAGGCCTGTGTTTCTTGAGATTCCATCCAGCTTTGAGGTAGGAGCATAATAAGGAAGAGAAGATCAACTTCTTCTCAGTTCTGCTAAGATAGATCATCTGTTCTTCCCATGACAGAAGTTAGCAAGATGATGAAATGATGCTAGGACTATCAGTCTGAAAGTGCCAGCTCCACATGGGAGGAAACAGGAAAGGGCTTTGCTGTACTCTGAGTTTAATGCAACTGTCTTAACCTGAACAACTGTAGCCAACCAGAGGTGTGGCTACTGCTAAGAAGAGGATTTCATCCATGATTCTTTGGCAGTTTTATTCCTAACTTCATAAATCTGCTCCCACCACTTCCACAGCTCCTGGATATATCTTTCCAAAGCCTTTGGGGCCACAGACTTGATTTCCAGATGGTCCTGTGATATTATTTCTAAGATGATCTTTTTTTAGTTAATAAATGCTTACTTGTTTCAGACTAGTGTAGCTTTTATCAAACTCATCTGGGGCCCCAAACTGTAAATCTCAGTGATACCACACAGCTGAAGGTTAAAACTTCAAATAGGTTTGGAAGGATTAGTAAATGAAATCCTTTCTCTCAGCCTGAATTCTAAAGAAGTGAGAAGATGACTAAATGAACAAATTTCATTTGTTCAAAAGGGTATTTGCACATCTATGTTTATTGTAGCTATTTATAAGATTAAAAATCTGGAAATAATCAAGGTAAGCAGGTAAAGAAATTGAGGCTGGAGAGAGAGAGAGACAGAGAGAGAGACAGAGAGAGACAGAGAGACAGACAGAGAGACAGAGAGAGAGAGAGAGAGAGAGAGAGAGAGAGAGAGAGAGAGAGAGAGAGAGAGAGAGAGAGCTCAAAGGCTGGGCCATGTGCTTTGCAAACCAGAGGTCTGGGTTCTATTCCCAGAATTGCATGGGCCCCCAAGTACTACCTGAAGCAAAGTCAGGAACAGCCTACAGAAGTATTATCTGTGTCCCCAATAGCCAAAAATAAATAAATAAATAAATAAATAAATGTGGCCTCTCTACACAATACAATATTACTGAGCTATAAGACAAGATAAAATCTTTCTTGGCTGTTAGAATTGAACCACAGCCTGGTGTTGCTCAGGTTCTGTTTACTCCTCATTCTGTGCTTACAGGTCATTCCTGACAGTGCTCAGAAAACCATATGTGGTGCTGGAGTTAGAACCCAGGTTGGCAGCATGCAAGACTAATGCCTTAACCCCTGTGTTATCTCTCTGATCCCCTAAAGGTAAACTCTTGCAGCTTGCTTCAACTCGCATGGAATTGCGGGATGTCAGCTTAAACAAAGTGAATCGGAAGGAATAACACCAATACCAGATGATCTCACTAACATGTGAAGTATGAAGGGAATGGCCAATGGCCAATGAAAACAACTCCTAAATTTGATCAGCATAACTGAATATGTGGGGTCAGGCAGTGGAAGAAAAGGGGGTAATGATAGAGGTGAAAAGACAGTAATGGAAGGATATCTGCACTATGGTACAGTAAGTAACATTGTATAACCCAAAACATAAAGATAACTGTAACATGAGATATCACAATTAAAAATTTTGGCTGGTCTGATGGCAGTGGTTTATCAGAACTTATTAACATTAGTATCACAAAAGTTAATATATAACCCCCCAGTGCTCAATTTGGCTTTAGAAAAAAAAGAAAAAATTTTAAGTAAGGCAAAAATGAGTTAATCTGTCACATTTTCTAGTATTACACTTAATATTGCCAGTGGACTTTCCAGCGCAGCCATATTCTTTCCCCATAGACAGCTTTGCACGACCACAGCTGCCAATGTGGACTGATCACTGAATGATTTTCTACAGACAACAGGGAGTGGAGGGATATTACCCAAACTAGGCAGATTTCTTTCCAGTATAAAGTCTATTACTCCTCCTTTGCCCATTCCCAGAGAAGTCAGTGCTGGGATTGAGAGGCCATGGCAATGATATTAATGCAACTTCCTCTACTGAAAAGATAGTACCAGAAATAAGGACCATCTATTTCTTTTTATTTTTTTGTGTTAAATATGTTAAGTAGATGTATACCTGGGGTGGTTGCACATAATAATAGTTAGCTTTTATTTATGTCTTGATCACACCAGATAATGTATTTCATTTACCATTAAAGTTTAGTTAGCAGAGATTAAACCTAAATTTATGAGATAATATTTTCCACCCCCATTTCTTTTTTTTTATTTTTTCCTTTATTTAAGCATCTTGGTTACATATATGATTGTGATTAGGTTTCAGCCATGTAAAGAACACCCCCTTCATCAGTGCAACATTCCCACCACCAATGTCCCAAATCTCCCTCCATCCCACCCCACCACCACCTGTACTCCAGACAGGCTTTCCAGTTCCCTCATTCATTCACATGATTATGGTAGTTCTCTGTGTAGTTATTTCTATAGCTGCACTCACCACTCTTTGTGGTGAGCTTCATGAAGTGAGCTGGAAGTTCCAGCCCTCCTCTCATTGTCTTTGAGGATTGTTGCAAAAATGATTTTTATTTTTCTGAAAACCCATAGATGAGTGAGACTATTCTGCATCTCTCTCTCTTCCTCTGACTTATTTCACTCAGCATGATAGATTCCATGTACACCCATGTATAGGAAAATTTCATGACTTCATCTATCCTGACAGCTGCATAATATTCCATTGTGTATATGTACCACAGTTTCTTTAGCCATTCGTCTGTTGAAGGGCATCTTGGTTGTTTCCAGAGCCTGGCTATTGTGAATAGTGCTGCAATAAATATAGGTGTGAGGAAGGGGTTTTGTATCTATTCCTGTCTCTGCTCAGGAGTGACCTCTGGTGGTTCTCAGAGGACAATCTGTGTTGTAGGGAATTTAAATCGGGGTCACTGCCAAATGCACCACAAGCAAGGCAAATGCCTGACCACCTATACTCCTTCTCCACACAGAGACCACGTAACAATTACAATAATGGTCTCCAAAAAAGTGGGCCTAAGAGTTTGTTAAAGATTCACATTCTTGGAGCCAGAGAAATAGTGTAGAGATCAGAAAAGTTGCCTTGCACATATGGCCCCCAGAGCCCCATCATAGTGATCCCTGAGCTCAGAGCCAGGAGCAAGCTCTGAGAACTACCAGGTGTGGCAAGGAGAAAAAAAATGAAAAGTAGAGAAGATAGAAGAGGAGATATGAGATGAGAAGAGGAAATGAAGGAAAGGGAGGGGAGGGGAGGTGCTAAGTTGGGAGGGGAGGAAAATAATTAGGGGAGGGAAGGAGAGAAAAGGGAAGCAGAGATACAGAGAAGAAAGACCCCAAGCACTGCCAGTAGTAACCCCAAGTACTGTCAGGTGTGGCCCCAAAACTCAAACTCAACAAACAGAAAAGAAATTCCCATTTTCAGGTCTGGTTGCAGACCCACTAAACTAGCAGTGGAAGTGATTGTAACTTTTAACCAGCCCACCTGGTGATTTTGAGGCAGGTGAAAGTTTGAAGAAGAAAACCTTCTGCTCAAGGGCCTGCCTGGGATCTAGGTCTTTGGAAGGAACCGAGCTCTACCTCACCCCCACAGCAAGGGAGAACCGGAAGACAAAGGGGAAGAAAGGTGGCAGTCAATAATGAGAGCTAAAGAGATCACAGGGTTGGGAAGATCACTCAAAGGATGGGAACACATGTACGAGGTCCAGGTTTTGATCTGGTTTGGAGTCAGACGTCAGTTATGCTCAGTAGTTACTCCTGGCTCTGCACTCAGGAATCACTACTGGCAGTGTTTTGAGGACCATTTGGGAAGCTAGGGATGGTATGTGGTCAGGCATGGGCAAGCAAGCTCATAACCCACTGGACTCTACCTCCAGACCCCTAAAAATTGTTATTGTTTTGTTTTTGTCCACACCCGGTGATGATCAGGAGTTTCTCTTGGCTCTGCATTCAAGCATCACTCCTGTCAGACTCAAGGACTATATCAAATGCTGAGTATTGAACTGGGGTCAGCTGCATGCAAGGCAAGAGCCCTACCCACTGTACTATCACTCTGGCCCCACAGATCCCTAAAAGTTTCTAAATGGTGATACTGTTGGCCAAAGCATCAACTGGAAGAAATATTTATAGAACTCTGTAACTATCTCCATCCTCTGCTTACATTTGTCCACAAAGTATTTGCACAGAACATGTTTAGATCCACTCAGTTATTTAGTAAACATGCATTGAGTGGTTACTTTGTGGAGGAGAATTTACAGAGAGATTGAACATCTGGATTCAGCAGTCTGGTGACCTGGATTCAAATCTCAGCCCTTCATGACATGGCTACATGTCCTCTGGCACTCACTTCCCTGCTGACAAGGAAACGAAAATAGCCACGTCCCTCGGTGTCATCAGCATTCATTCTAAATGCTTAATAAATAAATATAAATATAAACATCAAAGGCAAGAATTAAATAAAGGAATGAAGAAATCATAGGAATGGTTTGATTTTTCACCGGAGGAACTTGCTGTTCACATATATTTAATATTCATTTTATCAAACCTTCAAATTTATCTTTATTTTGGGGGAGGTGGGGAGTAGTATTCCTAGTAGTACTCAAGGTCAAACTCGGGCTCCTGCATACAAAGTCTGTACGCCAGCCCTTTGAGCTGTCTCCCCGTCCAGCTCCTCAAATTTAAATTTCTATTCTATAGTCAGAAAAAAAAAATCCTGCTTGACATTTTGCACAGAACTTGCTAACCACTGAGAGATTTATTGGAACCAACAATAAGGAAGTTGTCCACAAAAAAGAAGAAACCAACACCCTTGTACTTTTTAACCAAGACTTAACAAGAGCAGAACTGGCCCTCTGGGGTATTGGAAGGGCCTTTGATCTACAGTAGAACAAATGCCATTCTTTCTGATTAACATAACTTTATTTTCCAATGGAAAAATGAGAATTTTTCATATGTTGCTTTGTTGTAATAATTAGAAAAAGATTGTGGAGCTGATTTTGGTTGCTCCAGTCTCTGGAATACTTGGTGTTTTTTTTTTTCCTTAAAATTACCTTGGTAATGAGGAAGAAAATTTTAATATTTTTCATGTATGATGAAGTCAATTATCTATCTCAGCCACAATTTCTCAGAGATAGACAGATATTAGGCCTTCTAGACAACCAAGCTTTTTCTCCCCATCACCCCTGGAATGGCTGTGGTTTATTGCCATCACTGTCTCTGCTTGATCTTGGGCATGAGAAAAACAGGACACGAGGGAGGGAGTGTCTGTCCTGCAGAGAGTTGGCATGACCAAGTAGGTACAAGCCTCCTGCTGGTATTGCAGTAGCCCAGGTTAATTCAAGTGGGGATGAGTTCACCAAGAGCTTCCCAAAAGATGGAACCCTGAGTCCAGCCAGACCCTCTGGAGACCCTGGAAAAGACCTGGATCTCCCTGCAGGACTAATTGAGAGTTTTGTGAATAATTCATAGAAACTGTGACAGAAAGTGGGGTTGATTTGGTCATTTCACAGTTTGGTACGGGAGGTTGGCCAGAAATGCACAAAACTGATTGATAAACTCCCCAGTTTGTGGCATCTCTTGGAAGATGTCTCATTTCATTTCTTTTTATTTATCTATTTACTTGTTTATTTATTTGGGTTTTAGGTCACCCCCGGTGGCACCCAGGAGTTACTCCTGGCTTTGTGCTCAGAAATTGCTCCTGGCAGGCATGGGGGACCATATGGGATGCCAGGATTCGAACCACCATCTATCCTGGATCAGCTGCACCCTACCTCTATATACTATCTCTCCAGCCCCTCACATCTCATTTCAATGACAAATCGAAGCAAAGTGGTGGCAGTATCTTATTTTACTGTCAGCAGGCCTGTTAATAGAGTTGGGAAAGGTTTCTGACATTGTTATACCCATTGTTCGTTTATTGCTTCTTTCTCATAAAAAATTTTTAAAAGGTCCAACTTTTGAACCAGAGAGAGCTCACTGGGCTGAGAGCAGACTGCATGCAAATATCTAGCTTTGTATCCCTTCACTGCATGGTCCTCAGAGCACTGGCAGGATTGGCCCGAGTACCCACTGGGGAATAGCCTCTAAGCCCAACTGGATGTGGCCCTAAAAACAAAAACTAAAAAGGTCAAACTTCGATGTGAAAAGATCAACATGCCCAGCATTTCTAGTTTGGTTTGTCTATGTTCAAGTAAAATCTTTTTCCACTTCTTGATTAAAGAACTGTTGGGATTGCTGGTTGTATTTTTCACCCCAAAGATAAAATCTCCAGGGAATAAGCATTCTTTGCTTTTATGACCCCCCTGTCTTCTTTTGCTGCCATTTCATTAGTCTTTAAATCCACTTGGTCTTTGAACAAGGAGTCCTTGAAGTAGTTGAAATATGGGTATGAGGGCTGAGAGATAGCACAGCAGTAGGGTGTTTGCCTTGCACATGGCTGACCTAAAACATACCTGGGTTCGATTCCTGGCATCCCCTAAACCTGCCAGGAGTGATATCTGAGGGCAGAGCCAGGAGTAACTTCTGAGTGCTGCTGGGTGTGACCCCCAAACCATAAATAAATAAATACATAAATATATACATAAGGGTGTGAGACATGAAAGCCACTACTTCTCTCCCAGGGGAATGAGGCACCTACGGATACAAGCTCCACCCTAAGCTATTGATGGGTCTGTCTCTACCTCAGCAGCAGGCAGGCTCTGAGATGGTCCCTCAGTATTCTCCACCTGCTGCTATCCTGGACCACCTCTGTGTCATGTGGCAGAAATGATCATCTGTCATTTCCAATGCTACGACGTAACCAAGGTCACAAAAGAACATCTTGTTTCTGCTGCCCCCTTCTTGATTCATCTTTGCTCACTCTGGAGGTCAGCAGCCAGGTCAGGAATAAACTGAAAAAACCTCCAGGCATTAGTGAGGTGAGAAACCGAGGCAGACAACTGTGTGTACAAGCTTGGAAGTAGATCCCTTAGTCTCAGAGTACTTGACTCCGGCACTAGTCAGCAGCCCGAGATTCTGAACCAAACCCCTGGCATTTCCTCTTTTCAATTCTTGATCTACACTACAGGCTGATATTTTATTGCTAAACTGCTTGGTTTGGGTGTGATTTGTTAGACAGAAAACCTTAATACAACCTTTCTGTGATAATCAGGAAGTCATCATTTACTGAAATGTTAGAACACTTAAAAGTTTAAAACTTGAAGGGGCCCAAGCACTTGTACCCAAGGCCAACAAAGGTTCAATCTCCGACACCACATATATTTCCCGGTTATGTCCCTAAGCACTGTCAGGAATCATCCTTGGCCCCAAAGTTAACACTAAGCCCTAAGCAATGCCTCCATGTCAATAAAATTTGGGAAGCCAGAATACTTCCTTAGCATTAGTTTAGTATAACAAAAATTCATGAGGATGAGATGAGCCTAAGTGCTGTGTTTCTGATACCTGATAGGTCCATGCCTCATAATGAGGCAGAGTGAAATAAAAATTTGTGACTTGTAGTCACTTGTATTCCTGTCAATAAAACAGATGCTCCAGTGTTTTGGAGCCATGTTTCTTCACCCTTTTCCATTTTTAACAATAGAAATCTTACACACTTGTCCCTCGCCTGAAGTAGTGCTTGCCTGGTTTTACTAGGAAGGCTATAAAAATGCAGAGACTGATTCAGTAGTTCCAGGGTTCGAATCCCTTAGGTTCTGGATTTCTAACAAGTTCTCTGATGCTCCTGAGCCTGTAGATTTTAGAACCATGTATTTTATTTCCCATGCTAGTGACCCTGGAACTGTTTATCTTTTTCCAAATGCCATCAGCATCATTTTCCCCCCAAATCTTCCTTAGAAAGTTACTTTGCCAAGCAGCCGTCCAAATAAAATCTTTTTTTTTCTTTGTTTTTTTTTTTTTTGGGGGGGGGGGCACACCTGGCAGTGCTCAGGGGTTACTCCTGGCTGTCTGCTCAGAAATAGCTCCTGGCAGGCATGGGGGACCATATGGGACACCGGGATTCGAACCAACCACCTTAGGTCCTGGATCGACTGCTTGCAAGGCAAACACCGCTGTGCTATCTCTCCGGACCCACAAATAAAATCTTACGTGAATAATCTATTCTTTCTCCAATCTTGTTCTTCAGGTTTTCCTGAAGCTTTAGTAAGTTAACTCTACCTCCACAAGCCTTCTCATTTTACCACGCACCTATCCACCCAGCTAACACATATTTTCAAGTCACCTTTCTTTAAACTCTTCAAGCTCACATCAGCTATGGCCAGCTAAGGCTAATCCAGGCCCTGTTCAATGACCTTAATCTGTTATCTCAAGCCAAATCAGATAAATAGTTGTATTAACTCATCACACAAGTGAAGAATTATTAATTTCCAAGGCCATACATATACCCTGACACCAAAGCCAAAGAAGGGAGATTTTTTTCCTTCATAGTTGAGATTTAAACATACTTTTCTTTGAAGTTTCTTCTCTAAGACCTGTCTCCACATAGCTAAACATGCCATTCTAATTGACTATTTTTTCAACTTCAACATAGAGTTATTTAATTCACATAGTTCTGGCATCCCATTTCATTTTCTATCTTCAGAGTTCTTTTTTCTTTTCATTTTTGTTTTGTTTTTTAACCACACCTGGTGACGTTCAAGGGTTATTCCTGGCTCTGTGCTCAGAAATTGCTCCTGGTGGGCTGGAGAGATAGCATGAAGGTAAGACGTTTGCCTTGCAAGCAGAGGATAATGGTTCGAATCCCGGCATCCCATATGGTCCCCTGAGCCTGCCAGAAGCGATTTCTGAGCGTAGAGCCAGGAGTAAGCCCTGAGCACTGTTGGGTGTGACCAAAAGACAAAAAAAAAATTGCTCCTGGCTTGGGGGACCATATGGAATACCAGGGATCAAACCCAGGTCTGTCCTGGGTCAGTTATGTGCAAGGCAAATGCCCTACTGCTGTGCTATCTCTCCGGCCACTATAGTCAGTGTTCTAATTGTTGATGTACTTCAATCATAGGATCATCCAAATTTAGCTGAATTTGAACTTAGTTAACATATTAAGAACAAAAAGCTCTGCTAACTTGATAACTTCCCTAACATTTAGGGAAGTGTGATGCTGATGAGAATGAAATATTTTGGGGTCACAGCCAGTAGTGCTCAGGGTTTACTCATGGCTGTGCTCAGAGATCACTCCTGCCAGGGTTTGGAGGTTTGGTTTGGACCATCTAGGGTGGTACCAGGAATCTTTTTTTTTTTCTTTCTTTCATTTGGTTTTTGGGCCACACCCGAAGACGCTCAGGGGCTACTCCTGGCTGTGAACTCAGAAATCGCCCCTGGCTTGGGGGAGCACATGGGATGCCGGGGTATCAAACCACTGTCCGTCTTAGATTAGAGCGTGCAAGGCAAACACCCTACCATTTGCGTCACCACTGCCACCCCAGTACCAGGAATCTAACTTGAGTCAGCACATGCTAGGCAAGCATTGTACCTGCTGTACTGTCTCTCCAACCCCCAATTTTTATGTTGGTTTTGCTGTCATCCCTGGAAGTGGTCAGGGTTCATTCTTGGCACTGCTTAGGTTCACACCAGAAGCGGGGATCAAATTCAAGTGGTTTTCATGCAAGGCAAGTGCTTTACCCACTGTACTATCTCTCAGATGAGAATGAAAAATTTTAAATATTAAACAGGGGTATTTGGTTTCAAACACAGTAAAAAATATATGATATCCCATTTATGAAAGGTTTAAAACATCACTTTTTTTTATTGTGGCCAAAGTGAATTACAAATCTTTTTTTTTTTTTTTTTTTTTGGTTTTTGGGTCACACCTGGCGGTGCTCAGGGGTTACTCCTGGCTGTCTGCTCAGAAATAGCTCCTGGCAGGCACGGGGACCATATGGGACACCGGGATTCGAACCAGCCACCTTTGGTCCTGGATCGGCTGCTTGCAAGGCAAACGCCACTGTGCTATCTCACCGGGCCCGAGTTACAAATCTTACAGTGATATTTAGGGTACACAGTGACAATAAATGAAGGCCTTTCCACCACCAGTGTTGTCCTCCCTTCATCCCTGTTCCCAAGCATATACCCCTTATCTCCCTCCTTTATCCCCCAGAATGCTAGTGTAACTAAAAGCATATATGTTAACACTATTGTAAACCTTTTTTTTTTTTTGCAGTTCCAGATATTTTTACTAGTGGTTTCTTACAGGTTTAGAGTCAAAGGAGCACTGTAAAAAACAATGTTAGAGTGGCAATTATCGTTTGCATGGGCCCACCAAAGTATGGGGGTCATGGAAAGGAAAAAGTTTGGCCTAAGTACAAGGAGACCCTACCCCTGAAGTTTCCTGACATAAGACCATTTCTAGGCTCCAGGCAAACTAGTTTGTCCAATCCGTCATTGTCTGTAGTGCCCATACAGTTATATTTTTCACAGTCTCTGTTGTTTAACACATCACTTTTACGAAATACATTACTACTTGTTTTCATCAGCTCAAAGAAGTATGTAGAGATCTGTTTATTTTGTGGTCAAGGGAGGGGGGCATTGGACCACACCCTGTGGTTCTCAGGAGTGACCTGGTGGTGCTCTGGGACCAGTGTTTAGATTTTGTATTTTATATATGTGGTGAATTTTCTTTTCTTTTTGAGTGAAATAGCTCAAAACGTTTCCACATATTAATGGCAATTGTTGCTTTTCCAATGGAAGTTCTCACTGGAATATGGGTGTTTTAATCCTGCTTTCCTGGGTGGGGGGAGGGGGGTTTGTCTCAATCAGGGATTTAAGAGTGTACTGGGGATACAATTTTAGATTTCAAGTTTAATAAACGAAGAGAGCATCTTTAGCAATTTCCTCAGACTCCAGAATTGCTTCTCAGTGCATCACTTTAACTCACTTTAGTCTAGGTTGTCAGGTAGAGTACTCTCACAGGGCCAGAGGTACTCAAAGGGCTCAGTACACACTGTATATGTGAAAATCATAGGGTTGACTCCCAGTAACACAAGACCGATCCCTGAACACAACTAGAAATAGCCCTCATATACTATTATGTGGGGTCCAGCCCCCAATCCCAACCCAAAGAACATACCCTCTGAAGTATATTGTTATAAATAATGAACACCAAGCACTGGAAAAATTTAGAGTAAGATCTCAACTGAGGGCTAGAGCGATTACCAGCGGTAGGGTGTTAGCCTTACATTTGGCCAACTCGGGACGGACCCGGGTTCGATTCTCGGCATCCCATATGGCACCCAGCCCGCCAGGGGCAATTCTGAGTACAGAGCCAGGAGTAACCCCTGAGTAACTCTGGGTGTGGCCCATAAAAACAATCAACTAATCAATTAATAAAGTTTTAAAAAAAAAGGTCTCAACTGATTATTAGTTTTATCAAGTGTCAATACCTGAACCTACGTTGGCCGAATATGGAAAAAGGGGTTTCCTACTCTCTATGCTAAAGATTGTAAGGATTACAGAACTAAAATTTTCATATATATATATATGAAGTAATGAAATATTTTCAATAGAATATGAAATAAACATATATATATATACATATATATATATATGTTTTGGCCACACCCAGTGGTGCTCGGAGGTTACTCCTGGCAGGCTCGGGGAAACCATATGAGATGTCAGGAATCAAAACCGGGTCTATCCGGGGTTGGCTACATGCAAGGCAAACACCCTACCGCTGTGCTCTCTCTCCAGCCCCTCATTTTTATATTTAGAGTGGGGCGAGGCTAGGGCCACACCCGGAGATGCTCAAAGCTCTTAAACTCATAGCTCTTTGCTCAGGAATCATTTCTGTGGTACTCAGTGGACCATCTATAGAAAGCTGAGGACTGAAATGCATGGGCAGTGTGCAAGGCAAGCATGCCATTTCATTGCACTCTATCTCAGGCCCCAGAACTGAAAATTTAGACCCAACATCATGGGTCTACTTTAACCTAATCCTCTTTATTGTTTACTATTTGATGATGGTGGTACAACAGCTGTCCCCCAAGTTTGTATTACTTCCTCCATCCTTGAATCTCTGCTGTCCACGTTACCACCCAAAATGAAGACTTGACTTCCAGTCTCCTTTGCAGTGACCAAGTAGCAATGTTCTGAGCACTGGGGAAAAAAGGTGACGTCTAGGTTCCTCATTCGGGAAGCACTCTGGAGAGGTTTGCTCCATTTTTTCCTTCCTGCTAAATGAAGTACGGATAAGAGGTGGGCCAGAAAAGCACCTAGGCAGGACCTTTACCCAGACTGGGTTTATGCAATAGGAAAAGCCCTGCCCTCCGCACAGCAATAAGGGATCTGGCCAACCCTTAGTGTGCCCAGTTCCTCCAGGTGCCCAGTTCGTACCCAATGAGGCGTGGTGAACCGATAAGGGGTTTAAATTGAGCCCCTAATGAATTTTTGAGAAACCTCTATTTTGATCCATTTTTACTTTCATTAGAATAAAGATCATGGACCAAATACTGAAAGCCCTGAATTTTATTCTAGTTTAACTCATTCTTCTCACCCACACCCCTTCCACCTATCTCCCCTCCCATCACAGCTTTTACTGTCACCATTCTGAATTTGGTTAGGGTGGGGTAAAGGGTTCTTGGGTCCTACTGGGCAATGCTGGGATATTGAGGGTTGTACCCAGATTATGTATAGGGTAAGAGCCATATTTGCTTTATTTTCTGCCCTGTTCCCCCCACCAACCCCATTTAAAAAAAATCCATTTGAACAAGTATTTTTTTAATCTGGTTTAGCAGAATCACAGTAAAAAGAACTATTTCCATCTCTTTTTTTTTTTTTTTTTTTGGTTTTTGGGCCACACCCAGCGATGCTCAGGGGTTACTCCTGGCTGTCTGCTCAGAAATAGCTCCTGGCAGACACGGGGGACCATATGGGACACCGGGATTCGAACCAACCACCTTTGGTCCTGGATCGGCTGCTTGCAAGGCAAACGCCGCTGTGCTATCTCTCCGGGCCCTATTTCCATCTCTTAAAAAAAAATCTGGAGGGGCCGGAGAGATAGCATGGAGGTAAGGCATTTGCCTTTCATGCAGGAGGTCATCGGTTCGAATCCCGGCGCCCCATATGGTCCCCTGTGCCTGCCAGGAGCAATTTCTGAGCCTGGAGCCAGGAATAACCCCTGAGCACTGCCAGGTGTGACCCAAAAACCAAAAAAAAAAAAAAAAAAAAAAAGAATCTGGAGGGTTGTCTTCCAGCTTGGGGATCAAGCAGGCTTCATGCAAGTCCTCTTGCCTGGCTAGGTCATCTTATTCTATCAGGGGGGTTGGGGGGAATAGCTTAAATTATCTATACTATCATGCTCATCCATAGCAAAAGTGGAAAATAGCTTACACTTAAATAAGGTAAGAATGTTTGCTAGATTCATCAGTAGGTGAAAACTGAGTCCTGACTTGAAGTCTTTATCCAGTTAGCAAGATGAAAAGCATCAAAACTGAAAACTGAAAACAGCACCAGAACAGACAAGACCCTTTTTCCTTTTGACTTAACCCCAAAGTTAAGTCCATCAGCTAAGAGGCATTTGCCTTCTTGGGCAGCAACATCAGGTATGAGTTATTTAATTTCAATGGTAGGGTTCTACAATGTAATTCTTAGAGACAACTAACTCATGCTTTACCATGAGCTTCCAATTCCCAATTAGGAAAAATTAATAGTTCCACCAACGTGTTTCAAGTCTTCATTTTCTCTTAAAAATTCAGGAAAATGATCCCAAACTCAAGTCATACTCTTTTAAGAGATAATTTATTCCCTCAACATCTCTGACAAGGAGCAATAAACTGCTCAATGTGAGTGACTGAGCTAAATCTTACCCTCTTACGAGAAATGTGCTTTTCTCATTACTCACGTAGACTCACACTCCCCTACTTCCTGAAACGACTACTTTGTAGTTCTTTATTTCAACAAGCATGAAGTGCCAAATCTATCGGCCAGGCAGTCTAGCAGTCTCATAATCTTGAGGGTGTAATCTGCCAAGTTGAGTGTTTGTTTTAGCCTTGGCAGAAGATCCCCTGATTATTTTCATTAATGCGAATAGCTCACCAGTCGTCTAATTACTCTTCCTAATTGGTTCAGCTCCCTTAGGCTATTGCTTATCATTCTTTCATAGAGTTTACATCATGAGGTAGGAACATTTGTAAGATTTAATTTGCTTGACCAAGGAATAGTGAAAATCCATCTTTGATTTTGACAGAGCTGATCAGTAAAGGGCAAGTGTAAGATATTCTCTTCCAGAAGAGCTGTGCTGTTTTCTGTTTGGATGTAGGCTTTTACTAAATTTATAGAAGATGCCCCTTGAAGAGTCATTGTTCATTTACATTTTGGGTGACCTGCAACATTTATTAGTCTCCCATAAAAGTATTCAATTATTCTATATTTGTGGCACAACTGACTCACATTAACATTCTATCTTTCAGCCTCTACATAATAGTTTCTAAAAGAAAAAATAAAGTAAACCCAACAATCTCATGACAAACTCTTCCAGGAGTTAATCACAGATGTATCTATCTCAATCTAGCACTTCCAACATACTGCCAGACTATGGTAAGGAAGGCTATCTGAGTGGTGATGGAAGATGAGAATGAAGTCTGTTGGTGGCTTTTTACTGGCCATAAAGTAAAGAACACCTTGCAGAAGTAGGGGACTTTTCCCAGTTAAATTCAGCTGGGATTCTGCATGGGAAAAGTACCGGCTTTGAGTGATAGAGCCAACTGTCAAACTGGGGAAGACAAAAAAGGAAGTGTAAGAAATGTTCTTTGGATGCATGATTTTCCTTATACAGCACTTATTCCAAAGTGTTCCATATAATTACCGCTTATTTGTACTGAGGCAATGAAACATTTATAGGCATAATATCCATACTGACGGGTCACAAAGGCCCCATTTCCCTATTTATCCCTCACTCGAACACACAAATATGAAAGCTGACTTAGGAAATTGTGACTTATCTGTGAATACACGATGGCTTAAAACAAGACTATAGAACCTGTTTTCTATTACAGCCACATGTTCCACTTTTTTCAGCAACCTTGAAAAATAAATATTTGAACTACAATCTTCAATAAAGTCCCCTCCATTTGTTGTCAGTCTTAATCACCTTTTGCTTTTCTGCTTAGTGCCTTGAGCTCTTAGATGTTGCACCTGGAGATTCTTGCTTACTTTATGATGTAGGTTTATATGTTCTTTAATTGAAAGCAAACCGCCTTAGATAATCCAGAGACAATAGTGTTACAAGGTCCACTTTCCGTTAAAAGGCAAATAAAAATATTAGGTTGTGCTTTAAAATGAAGAAAAACATAAAAACATGCTGCAATCTGCCATACCATTTCCTTTACCAGATAAAACTCCCACATCTTAAAATGCCTCTTTTGTATATTCGCCCCACCTGGAGAGGGGGTGGAGGTATAAAGGACTACAGTTCTCAATGACTAATCTTTTTTCCACCATGTATAATTCTTTGCTCAAAGAAAGAATTCAGTCATATAATGTTAAATATTATATAGCCTGGAACCTATAATAAATATATCAACTTTAACCAAGTTTTAACATCCTATTACTGGAAGCACTTAACAGAACAGGATGACCAGAACATAAATGGACTTAATTTTTATGGAGTTCATGAAATTTATTTTAGATTTTTGGTCACATTTTCCAGCTCAGGCGACCACAGGGTGCTGTGGATCAAACCCAGATTGCCTTCATAAGGCAAGTCCCCTATGTGAGTGCTTTTGCAGTAGCCTTTAGTATGAATTTTAAAGTGATATAAAATAAAGCATAGGGCTATAGTAGTAATACAGCAGGTAGAGCGGGTAGGATGCTTGCCTTGCATGCAGGTTCTATCCCTAGCACCCTATATGGTTGGTTTCCTGAGGCCCTCCAAGAATAATCCTGGAGTTCAGAGCCAGAAATAAACCCTGACCAATGCCAGTTGTATGGGGGGGGGGGGGGGAGGCTTGAAGGGTGGCGTGTCTTTAATACAATTTCTGTATGATAGCTCTATGATTTTAAATAGTAATACCACAACTAAGAAATATAGAATAAAAAGCAAATAGACCTGCTAGAGCCTCCACCTACATATAATGTGAAGTGGTCCCTGGAGTTGTTACATGTTTAGTCCCAAGGCATCTCTGCATTCAACACATACATGACAGTCCTCTCCTACAAGAGTCTGAAAAATTCCTACTGAAGGGATTTAACAATGGTAGGTTTTAGAATATCACTACACTCAACACAATTTCCAAAAGTCAGAAACATCAAAATCCTTAGCACAAGATTACACTGAGGACAAGAAAGGTGGACAATAGAGCTGATTGGAAACATTTGTCTAAGCAACTAACAATAATGATTTGTATATACAGTTTTCAAAATTAAATGTATTTTGGTAGAGGGAGAACCTGTATGTTGTTATATTACAGCCAAAGAAAAGCCAGGGCTGGAGGCTGGAGTGATAGCACAGGAGTAGGGTGTTTGCCTTGCACATGGTCAAAACCTGCGACAGACCCGGGTTCAAGTCCTGGCATCCCCTGTATGGTCCCACAAGCCTGCCTAGAGAGACTTCTGAGTGCAGAGCCAGTAGTAACCCAAGTGTTACCAGGTGCGGCCCTCTCAAAAAATGTGTAACAAGAAAAACCAATGAAAAATTTTTTTTAATTTAAAGACCAATGGAATTTTTTTTTTTTTAAATTTAAAGATGAGTTGAATTCTTGAGTCAACCTAAAAGCACCTACTAGTTACATATATCCTATACAGCAGGCATATTTAAAGCCTTTTGATCCTAAGTTTGGTTTGGTTTTAACAGTTTTGGGGCCCAGTACACTAGTGTGATGTTTGGGAGGCTTTCAATGCCAGAAAGTTGAAAGAGGGCCCTGCCTGTGCCAGGCATGTACTCCAGATATTTGAGCTACTAGTGTTTTAACTTATGTTTAATGAATGTAGAAGTGACCAATTTGCCCAATATCCATGCATGATGGATCCTTTGCTATACCTCTAATAAGTAAAGTGCATTGTGTTTTTAAGATGAGATTTGTGGCAGTGTGTGACATTAACTAAAAAGTTTTCTTGCCCTCATTCATTCACATTGTTTATGAGGAAAAAAGAAAGCCTGTCTCGAGTACAGGTGTGGGTGGGGTGGGGAGTAGATAGATCTGGGAAATTGGTGATGGGAATCCTGCACTGGTGAAGGGGGGTGTTCTTTACATGACTGTAATCATACAGCTACAATTATATTTGTAATCACGGTGTTTAAATAAAGATAATTTATAAAAAAAATAAAATGAATGTATTTAAAAAAAAAAAGTTTCCTTGCTATTAAAAAGCAATAGCACAGTGGCGGGTAGGGCATTTGCCTTGCACATGGTTGACAGGGTCTGATCCTCAACACCCCATATGACCAGTCTCCTGAGCCTGCCAGGAGTAACTGGAGCGCAGCCAGGTGTGGGCCCCCCTCAAAAACAAACAAACAAACAAACAAACAAAAATACTTAAAACCTATCCTACCAGGCACAAAACTGATGTGGAAGTCTTTATATTTAGTTATAATGAAACAACATTAAAACAGATGAGAGCTCACTGTCCTTAAAAATGGATCCATCTTACGAACTAGAAAGTTACTGGCATTTGGGACGGGATGTATAGGCCACATTTGGCAGTTCTTGGGGATACCTGCTGGTCCTATGCTTGGGGTTACTTCTGGCCACTAGAATACTTTTATGGAAAGTTGACTCATGGTAAGAATGTAATGAATATAGGTATGATACTATGAATAGAGGTATCTCCTACTTAAACCCTTTCCCACCAGTGTGAGGTGAATAAGCACAGCAAAGTTTTTTTAAAAAGTTAACTTATATTAAAATAGTGTTTGTAAACAAGTTTAATACCATAAAGTATTTTAATACAAAGCAGTTCAAATATTAACTGTTCTTTAAACTGTTAAACTTTATTATAAATTAAAATTTCTTTACAAAAAAATTGCACATAGTATTTGACCACTCTTAGGTTCTGATGCACTGGCATTTGCAATAGTTTCTTTAATCTTCAAGTTAAACAGTCTCGGCAAGGAGTCCAGAAGTAGGAAGGGCAATAAACAGCCCTCTGAGAGCATTCAAGTGCAACTAGCGGACTTGTGGCCATGGCAGCTACACTTTCCTTACGATGGACTGCTTAAGTTTTAAATCCTGAAATGAAGAATCTCAAAAGATTTTAAAAGATAGAACTAAAAGGGACTGCCTGCTTTTTCTTAACTGTAAACATGGCCCTGGAAAATAAATCCCAACAAGAATCTCTCAGGCATCAGAGAGCGTCAAGTGAGTCAGGAATAGCACAACATAAGGGAAGGGGGAAAGGTGAAAAATAAAAACAAAACGAAACAAAATTAAAATAAATGTCAGTCACTTTGAGAACTATACTTACGTACATGATGTTATGAGAATCTGGCAGGGCCCAGAAGCAGGCCAAACAGGAAGTCCATTTATCCAACCGAAGACGGACATGTTCATTGCTTCCGGTTTTGAGGACAGAATATTGTAGGGGACTTGATATGATCAGTAATGCTTGTCTGCCTTACACAGACCTTAGCCAGGGATCAGCCTAATCTTGAAGGATCATTCAAATAATTTTGGCAATTATTTTAAGGACTTAGAACTGACTGCACCCAGTGTTCAGTGATTCTTGCTTTCTGTTTTGTAACTGTTTAAATTTAAGAGCTCATTTAGGCTGACTCCAATCTCTTGGCACTTGGAAACTAGTTTTCTCAGGTTATCAGTTTTACCTCCTTCTGATGCTTCAAACAAGAGATGCTGTAAAAGACAGGGAAGCATAGAAGTAAGACTTAGCTAGATTTTGGGCATTACCACATCAATGGATATGGCACATGCAGAAAATTTATAGGAAAACTTCAAGATGAAATAAAAGATAAAAAGTCATTACATCTTTCCACAGTGATGCACAAAGAGGTAACTTCTGTAAGGCTCTCTGATATAATCGATGGACCTATAAGACAGATACACACACAATTCCATCAGGAAATATAAAAGACAACTTCATAAAACTATTTAAAGACTCCTAATATTCACAACTAATGATATTCAAAGTCAAATAGTTGCTTTCAATTTGGAGTTACCAAATGTTTTAGTATTCTTATGATGTTAATTTCTTTGCTTTGATCCTTTTTAACTGAGCTTACATAAAGAACAGAATTGCTTTTAAAAAATACTTATCTGATCATAGTGCTTACCTCTCTCTGCCCCTTTAGAACAATCTCAGCAGCAATGGCTCTAAGAAAAGAAAAAGAGGAATATAGAAAAGGGAAAAGAAAAATTATGTATCTCTGAATAAAAATGAGGTACTACCACTGGCAGAATACTGACTGTGGGAATCTGAGAACATAACTTCCTGAAAGTAACAGGCTAAACTTCCAAGGAGGATAACCTATAGTGAAAAGAAAAATTCAACAATTTTTATCAACTTTACAAGAAAAAGTAGACCAGCGTTCTGAACATAAATAACGTTCATAAAAAAAAAATATTCCTAAGTACTATTCAAAAAAAAAACAAAAACAAACAAACAAAAAACAAAATACTTTAACACTAGCAAAAGTAATAGGACTACAGTAGGGGGAGGCCCTACAATTGAACAAAAATGGCTTAAAAATATGTGACATTTATCTATTTCATGATAGTACAATGTCAAAGGTTACTGACACTATTTTGCTTTGAGAGACTATTGTTAGGGAACATTTCCTCACACTTTATAAAACCTTAGCCAGCAAGTGCCAAAAACAATCTAAACTAGAGAAGAGATCTGTCCAGAGGGTAGAAGTGTGGAATGGTCATTTCAGATTTACCTGTCTGGAGCAAACCTTACAAATAAAAGCAATAGCTATAAAAACAGGTACATGATTGTTGCATTACATTTTCCAGGTGGCCAGGCATGTTGGAATATTATATGTAAACATCTTGGCTTGAAGTTTCAGAATTTGAACATTGCTTTCTTCCCATTCATGTTGAAGTAGCCTGTAAAATACATTCAGAAAAATGAACAAAGTACTACAAGTATAGGGCACACCAAGTGTGCCTTATGAGCAGAATGTTAATTTTTGGACAGATTCCATTAATCAACACGCATCTGTAGAAATACTTTTAGGAAAAATACCAAGACAGGAATATGCAGAGCAGCAAGAGACTAAGTAAGAGTCAAGACCCATGCCCTCTTTAACAATGAAAATAAGGCCCATTTATTCCTCCAGGGTTCCAAAACCTTCTCTCCAAACCACACGCGACATATCCCTTCAAGTTTTCAAAAATAATAATTGTAGGATATATAAACACCATTTAATGGATTTTTTTGTTGTTATTTTCGTGGGTTTTTTTTTTTTAATTTTTTTTTTTAAGTTTTTGGACCATACCAGGAAGCATTTAGGGGTTAGTCCTAGCTCTATGCTCAGAAATTAATTCTGGAAGGCTCTGAGATGTCGGAGATCAAACCCAGGCTGGCTGCAAGCAAGGCAAATGCCCTACCTACTGTGTTATCATTCTGGCCCCTAACAATATGTTTCTTTCCTCTTTTTGTTTTGGTTTTTGGCTCACACCCCATGACACTCAAGGGTTACTTCTGGCTGTGTGCTCAGAAATCGCTCCTGGCTTGGGAGACCATATGGGATGTCAGGGGATCGAACCGAAGTCCATTCTAGGTCAGCCGTGTGCAAGACAAATGTCTTACCACTGCGCCACCACTCCAGCCCCAGTATGTTTCTTTTTTAAACCAAGAACACTTAATAATAAATGTACCTGAGCTAAAATTTTATTATGTACAGTGGCTAATTAAGTTCTCTATTCTCCTGGGGAAAAAAAAGGACATGGTTGACTACAAGAAAATTAGAAACTTAAGTAGAAAAAGAGCTTTATCAACAAAACCAACAATCTGACATCTTGAAATACAATTTAACCAAAATGACTAAGATGATAACATTTTCTATTGCATCTGTTTTTATCAAAGATATTTTATATTTCTCATTTCTGTAACTGGCTTCTTTAAATCAGTTTAGTATACCATGTTCTCACACATTACATGAAATGTAACTACATGAAAAAGCAAAGGGCTGGGGCCCAAGCAATAATACAGTGGGTAGGGCTTTTGCCTTGCACACAGCATCCCATAAGGTCCCCCAAGCTTGCCAGGAACAATTTCTGATCATGAAACTAAGTGTCGCCACCAGGGGTATGGACCAAAACCAAAAATTTAAATAAACAAACAAATTAATAGAAAGTAAGGGGCCCGAGCGTTAACAAAGTACTTGCCTTGTGAGTGGCTGACCTGAGTTCAATCCCCAACATCCCATATGGTCCCCCAAGTCTGCCTGGAGTAATTTCTGCACAGAGCCAGGACTAACCCCAAAGCATGGCTGGATGTGGCCCCAAAACAAAGACAAACACAAAAAGCAAGGAAGTTATCTGATAAATATTTTTGTTTGATTTTGTTTTTTGGGAAGACACACCTGACAGCACCTCAGGGATTACTCCTGACTTTGAGCTCAGAAATCACTCCTGGGTGGCTCATGTGTCCATATAAGATGTCTCGAATAGAACCCAGGTCCATCTGGGTCAGCCACGTACAAGGCAACACAGACGAATTTGACTTAAAACTTATATGCCCCCTTATAATAAAGTTTTCTGAATTTTATGCTTTTTATATAAATAATTATATACTGCTTACTAACTGACATCAATAATATACTTTGGTTTGTTTGATTTGGTTTGGGTGGGGTTGTTATACTCAGCACTGCTTAGGGGTTACTTCTGATTTTGTACTCAGAATTAATCCTGGCAATGCTTAGAAGATGCTATGGAGAGCCAGGGATCAAACCCAGGTTGGTGGTATCAAGTTTTAAAAGATAATTTTATATGGAGACTATACCTTAAATTATTATTAAGGAACTGAAATAACTTTATTTTTTCTTACCTCAGTGCAAGTCCAGAATTAGTTGGCATAATTGAGCAAAACCTTTCCAAGGTTTTGGAATGCTGAGTCTTTGGAACACAGCTCAAATAAAAGAAAATAACCTGTAAAGGTTGGGGGGGAGAGGAAAATGAATGCAACCAAAATGTGAAATCCAATTATTACCTATATGTTTTAATTAAAAAGTCTAAAAGGTCTTAAAACACAAATGCATAAACTATAATGCATGATGCTATAAGTTACAACTCCTACCAGGAATTTCCAAATATAAATTAGGAAATATGGTCTACTCAAAGAGAGCCCTGGACTGAGATCACTGACAAGAAGCCAGAGTCTGGGCTTTCATTTCTGAGTCTCCCTTTACTTGCCCTACAGTTGGGCAAGTCAGAGGGCTAATGCCTGCCACATCTTGTTCATGGAATGCCCTTGTGTAAATGACTTAATGTCCATAAAAGTGGTTTGAGATCCTGGGATAACGAATGGCACAGAAGTATAAAGCATAACAGTTGGTTATCCTGATTAGCAACAAAACTATCCCACAGAAAAATCCATGTTTTGGTTTAAGCTGGTGAAACAGCCGTTTTTAGAGTCTTTGAAAATAAACAATTAAATAACACTGTGAAAACACTATGAAAGCACTATATCAGATCTCATGGCGACCCCTAATGCTGCCTCATATGACTCCACGGTCTCTTTAAAACTTGATTAAAAAGGATAACAAAGGCTGTTTTAAAAAAAATGAAGGGCAATACAGATCAATTCTATTAATGAGAAAATGTGAATTTAAATCACACTACAACTATTATAGTAAGATTCTTTTGACATTCTTCAATTTGGTTAAATTTTACCATCTCTTCGATTTTAATTTTCCTTCACTGATTTTAACAAGTTAGTTTTAAAGTAATTAATTAAGCAACTTTTTTAATTGTTTATTTTTAATTGTTTATTAAACAATTAAAAAAAGTGTAATTCTATAACGATGTGCCACTAGATTCTATAATTGAAATCCAAAACAATGCCTGCCATTTTTAATTCCTTAAGTAAAGTCATCTTGACTTGCTTGAAAAAGTAGGCATGCTGTGCTAAAATCATCCTTCTTATATTTTTAAGCTACAGTATTTTTCCTTTTCCTTTTTTTTTTTTTTTTTTTTGGATTTTGGGCCACACCCAGCAGTGCTCAGGGGTTACTTCTGGCTCTAAGCTCAGAAATCGCTCCTGGCAGGCTCAGGGGACCATATGGGATGCCATGATTCCAACCACTGACCCGCTGCATGAAAGGCAAACGCCTTACCTCCATACTATCTCTCTGGCAGTATTTTTCTAAGTAAAATTTCCAACTACTCAACCAAAACACTTGACATTATTGTAATGAAATCCTTCTTCTGATCTTCTTTACTGTAAACTGCACCTTAATATCTTTTTTTTTTTTTTTTTTTTTTTTTTTTTTTTTTTTTGGGCCACACCCGGTAATGCTCAGGGGTTACTCCTGGCTATGTGCTCAGAAGTTGCTCCTGGCTAGGGGGACCATATGGGACACCGGGGGATCGAACCGCGGTCCGTCCAAGGCTAGCGCAGGCAAGGCAGGCACCTTACCTTTAGCACCACCGCCCGGCCCCACCTTAATATCTTTTTAATTATGCTTCAATGATATATCTTCCCCCAAATAACAATCAATACACAGTCCTAACTGAACCTTAAAACAGCTTTTTTCTTAGATTTTTTAAAGAGGTAAGTGAGGAAACATGGTAAAAACAAATTTTAGGAGTGTCCATGGATAGCTCTCATTTTTAAAGTTCCTTGTTTTATATAAACATTCAAAGAGAGGGTTAAAAGTTTCAAATGCTTACCCTATTATGAAATTCATAGTTGGACCAGTAATCGGCACTGCTAAAAGGAATGGGGTATCGAACAGGGACTGTAATCAAACATCTATTTACTAAATCAGTAAAAAATTTGAATTCTTGAACTTTATTTCTGGATCCAGCAGCTCTCTTATTGGCAAACACAAGGTAACTGTCAAAAGAAAACAAGTTGGAATAATTCTATATCGCACTCTCTTACCAGCAAAACTGATCAACCTCTTTCCCCATCACATCTCCCTCATTCCAAATCCCATTCCTACTGAAAGAAACTAAACTTACTCCATCCAAATCTTCTGCACTATATCAGATCTCATGGCGACCCCTAATGCTGCCTCATATGACTCCACTGTCTCTTTAAAACTTGATTGAAGAGGGTGACAAAGGCTGTTTTAAAAAAATGAAGGACAATACAGCTCAATTCTATTAAAAAATGTGAATTTAAATTATACTACAACTATTACAGTAAAATTCTTGACATTCTTCAATTTGGTTAAATTTGACCATCTCTTCGATTTTAATTTTGCTTCACTGAGTTTAACAAGTTAGTTTTAGCAGTGTAATTCAGTAATAAATAATGAGTAAAAGTTTAGTGGACATTTCTCTCCACAGTAAATAATGTCTCACCAGTAAATCAGCCACAAATAAGGAACTTGGTGGTTAAACATCTCATCATCAAAATTCTCTTTGCATAAATTAGCAGGAATGTCAAGTGGTCCTGGGATATTTAAGAGATACCTGAAAAAATATTTGTTTGAAATTATATCTATGTACACATGATTTTTAATATTTACTTCTATATTGTTTCAACTTCAATTTATTGAAATACTGCATAAAGGCAATGGACTTTATTTCTATGTAAACGCTATAACCACTTTGGTTTTATCTTAAATATCACATTTATTCTGAACTGTATTATATAAACTCCCTCCCTAAATAAAATTTATTCAGCCCCCCAAATTAAACCACCATAAATAACTATACCAAATAAAAAAACAATTAGACCACCATCATCAAATTTTCCCATAAAATCAATTTATATTATATATTTAATATATACAATATATACCTTGCTACAAAAACACAAGTTCAAGTATTTTCTGCAATCTCTCAAATATTTCTATACAAAACCAAAGTGCAATCTATAACATATTGGTTTGTAAGACCTCCAAAAAGAGGTTTGTGAAATTGCAGCTACAGCTCAAGTCTACCAAGTACCCACCTCAGGTACTGCTAGCCACTGAAAGCCAGAGCTCTCCTGGGAGCATCCCCCAACTACCACCCTTCCAAGAGAACCATGATGAAATAAGACTGAAAGATACTGTAAACTACAGTTCTCTTCTCGAAAGTCACAATACATATTACGATATTCAAGGGTCTTAGAAACTTCATATTTCCCATGATTAATAAATATCCATTTGAGAGACAATAAAGCAGATAAGAAGTTTGCCTTGCACACGTCCATCCTGGGTTCAATTATCAGCATCCAATTTGGGTCCCCAAGCCCACCAGGAATGATCCCCAAGCTTAGAGCATGAGTAAGCCTTGAGTACAAGCAAGGTGCCACCCCTCCCAAAAAAATATCGATTTGAGTTTAATTTAGTTCCCACCCAGTAATTTCAAATTTGGTAACATTTATCAACATCTTCGAAAATGATTTCTGTTTGTTTGCTTGTTTGTTTGTGGCCATACCAGTGGCACTCAGGGATTACTCCTGGCTCTGTGCTCAGAAATTACTCCTGGCAGGCTCGGGGATTCATATGGGATGCCAGGGATCAAGCGCAGGTCAGCCACATGCAAGGCAAATGCCCTACTCACTCAGCTTGGGCCACTGGAAATGATATTTTTATAGGAAATTTATCTCAATAATAACAATGTACATAGAATAACTGTTCACCTTAAATTTAAAAAAATCGGGAATAAGTTTTAATAGATTAACCATAAAAAGAGGAAAGAAAATCAGAAGAAAAAGGAGAAATGAGAATCTAGATAATCAAGTTACTAAATTGACTGGCCCTATCTAAAGATTCTAGTTGGTGCCACTGTCAGGAGAAGACTTAAAGCCAAATCTATGCACCACTCTAACCCTAATAATGACTTCTAATAAAACCCCAAAGTAAGCTTTTATGACTATTAATCTTCAGACTAACTTAAACATAAAAATTCCATGTAATTTTTTTGTTATCTTTATACTAAACATCACACAGAAAAGGGAAACAATGAGAATTCAACTCCAGGTAATATTAACAATTCTAAGCATTCTGTTTTATAATTTTAGTAATGAAAATTTCAAAATACTTACTTTGAATGCATTTAAGAGCATGATGTATAGTAGTAATCTCTTCATCTACATCTATACATTTAAGACATAACACTATCAACATGTATATTACAATGCCCAAAACTATCGTGTTGATCCCTTCTAATAATTGCCTCAAATAGATTTCCCTCTTTGGCTTTTGAGTCACACCCAGCAGTACTCAGTGCTTACTCTTGACTCTGTTCAGAGATCACCCCTCGTGGTCTGAGGGACTAGTTGGGGTGCCAGGTATCAGAGTTGGGTTGGATGTGTGCAAGGTGCCTTATCTATCTCTCTGACCGCTCAAAATACATTTCTAAATTAAGGACCATATTATGGTTCAAGTACTCTAAACACAACATCTTTCTATTTTTTGATGAATTACTGTGATCATTCTTATGAAAATAATTTATAATGCAAGATGACTTAAGTACTTGACAGCTACTTATTGCTACATTAAGCTAGCGTAAAAAATCTAAAGACCTTTTTTACTAATTAATATGGAAGATACCAGTAGCATTATCTTTTAAAAGAAGCCAAGTTAATAGTTCCATGCCCAAGGGGAAGACCAAACCCAACAAGTATGTACAGTTGGCTCTGCCTTGAATTTATCATCTACTTAAGTTTGAGAAATATTTTTTAAACTTTAATTGATTAGTTTTTTGGGCCACACTCAGCAGTGCTCAGGGGTTACTCTCCTGGTTCTGCACTCAGAAATCCCCCCAGCAGGCTGGGGGACCATATGGGATTCAAGAATCGAATTGGGACCCTCCTGGTCAGCCGCATGTGAAGTAAATGCCCCACCACTATGCCATCTCTCTAGCCCTGAGTTTGAGAAGTTTAAGCAATAAAATTGAAGAATGGAGAAGCTACCAAGTCCTTTTATAACAGATTAAATTAAAGCTTGCACTTTAAAATTACTTTTGTTAGAAGATAATACAATTCATATTTTATTTTATTGGGGGGGTTGGGTCACACCTGGCAATACTCAGCGATTACTCTTGGCTCTGTGCTCAGAAATTGCTCCTGACAGGCTGGGGGGGGGGGGGGATGGATGGAGGATGGGGAACATATGGGATGCTGGGATTTGTGCTTAAGCACTAGAATTACATATAAAAAATCATAATATTTTATCTTCACTTATCTGTATATCTTTAAGAAAACTTTCTAAGAGGTATTGAACTTAGACCCTCCCTTTTCTCATTGTTTTCCTAAAAAAAAAAAACTATTGTCAAGATAAAATATTTTCTTCTCTTTCTCTTGCTCCCTCCCTCCCTCGCTCCCTCCCTCCCTCCCTCCCTCGCTCCCTCCCTCCTCTCTCTCTCTCTCTCTCTCTCTCTCTCTCTCTCTCTCTCTCTCTCAAGGGTTAATCCTGGCTATGCGCTCAGAAATTGCTCCTGGCTTGGGGGACCATATGGGATGCTGGGGGATCGAACCACAGTCCATCCTAGGTTAGCACGTGCAAGGCAAATACCCTACCACTTGCGCCACAGCTCCAGCACCTTCCTTTTTTAAATTTTTTTTGATAAAATATATTCTTTCTAATTCTGCTTTATTTAGTCTTTCTAATTCTGCTTTACTTAGAATTTCAAATGATACCCTTTTTGTAAAGTTTTGCTGGAATACAGTCATAGTCATTCATCTATTTGTTTATGGCAGCTTTGTCAATACAACTAAGTTATGACAGACTATTAAGCCTGTAAATACTCTGATATTAAGTCTGAAATCTTCTGACAGTAAATACATGATTTCTATCAAGTAGGGAAGGAAAAACCTTCCTTCAGAAATCACTTCATAACCTGTAGCAGTAGCCTCTCATGCTGCTACAAACAACAGAGCAAAGGCAGTAGGGCTCCACATAAATTACTGACAAAGTGATGGTGAAAAATGAGCCCTTTTAACAGTGTTTTCTTTTTTTTTTTTTTTTTTTGGGCCACACCCGGCGGTGCTCAGGGGTTATTCCTGGCTGTCTGCTCAGAAATAGCTCCTGGCAGGCACGGGGGACCATATGGGACACCGGGATTCGAACCAACCACCTTTGGTCCTGGATCGGCTGCTTGCAAGGCAAACGCCGCTGTGCTATCTCTCCGGGCCCTTTAACAGTGTTTTCAACCTTATTATTGGCTGTGGCACTGTTAACACCTTTCTGTGTACCTCCTATCACGGTTTAGTCCCCTACTCTCATACTGTGGCCCCTGCCATTTATACAATAATATGAGGACCCCTTGGAAAATCCAGGGGGGCCCACAAAGTCCATATGACCCACATATTAAGAAATGCACTGCACAACTAGGCAAAGCTCAGCCCCCGAAGAAAGAAAAACTGTTTAAAGTGATGTTTCCCAAAGTGGGTGATACCCATTGGGGGCACTAGAAGGATAAGGGAGGAGGGGAATAGCCTTAAGCACTTTGTGTGTGTTAAGTGCAGGAGCGCATTCTATTTATTCCCTTAAAGGAGAGACCCCTATGATTTCTTTTCCTGAAAAGGGGATTATAAGCAAATAGGAACCTCTAAAGCCTCTTGTTAACAAAAAAGTAGAAAAAAAAAAAAAAACAAAAGAAACAAAAAAACCTCATTCTTAAAAATAAATCCAGAGCAATAGTATAATGGCCAGGGTGTTTGGCTTGCACATGGCTCACCCTGGGCTGGTCACCCTGGGTTGGTCCGATTCCCTGCATTCCCTGATTCAAAAACCACCAGGAGTCATCTCTCAGAGCAGAACCAGGAGTAGGTCCTAAGCAGTGCTGGTATTGCCCCCAAACCAAAACAAAACAGAATGGAAAATAGCCACGTAAGACTGAGAATAATTCATCTTACAGTATAAAATGCTGAACAGTACAGTAAAAGCCAAGAGACTTACCACAGAGGACACTTTTTTCTGAATCATGCCTCTAATATAAGACACTTTAAATCTTTCTTATAATAAATTCCCTCTACCTCTTAACATCGCTGCAAAGAGGGTACAGAAATATTTTTAAATTCTGTCTAAAATGTAATCTATTTTTTTTTCAAAAAAAAAAAAGTGTAATCTTCCCACTGAACTAAACTAGTGCCGATTCTCTACAAACCAAGAAAAAGTTCTACAAACTTACCTAAACAAATCCAAGTTACTGTATTTCTCAACCCCCGGTTTAAAGAAGGATAAAATAAATTTCCGCAAAAATGGAAGAAGATTATCTCCTTGATTCTATTTTAAAAAGAGGAAAGTGGGATATACATTAGATCTTTCAAGGGTGGCAAAGCCTTTTTTAAAAACTCATGTAAGTTTCTTCTTGAGTAGCTGGGGGGGAGAGATAATTAATCTGATTACAATCTGATCTCCAAATTAAATTCAACTAATCATTTAATATCCAATAAACCACAAGCAGCAGTTTCATCCACCAATGACTTATTAAGCATATTACAAATTAGCAATGTGGTAGATGTTTTAACTCCCACAAAGGAAAAAGACATGGTCTCTGCTCTCAAGTGGAATTAGCACAGTAAATAAAACAAATATCAACAAAATTGAAAGTAATGCAGTTAAGTCCATTAGAGCAGTAAAGATTAGCTAGCAGGTCAGGTAGAACAAAAGAATCATCCAAAGGAGCAGACGACACCTAAATATCTTGGAGAACAAATAAGAAACATAAAATACCAAAACCTAGTAATAATGAATCTTTTTCTTTACCTGCAAGATGAAGTATTTGCATGTATGATAAAAAATTTCTGCATTCTGAGGATTTTTTTCAAATGCAGCAAGCCACACTGCCCTGGCACTATCAGGCTGATCTGTTTGCAAATATAAAGCAACAAGGGCTTCCAGCAACTGGCAGTTCGTGGGACAGGATTCCAATAAACATTTACAAAGTTCCACTGCAGCCTCATACCTTAAGACAAAAAAAATCTAAATACATGGAAAGATTTTTAACACAAGGTTAACTGTTTGACACGTAGCATTTACCTCTCTAGAAGCTGGTGCAGAGCAATCATGTTTGTATAAAGTGGAACACAGACCTCTATTCTTTTCTCAACAGGAACACTCTCATCTGTGCAAGCTTTCACTGCATCTATTAAAATAAAATCATAATAACATGAATACTTAGAAACAAAGTAGTATTCAAATGGGTTACACTCCAGAACATGAAAAAAGATAGTCTCCTTTTACTTTGACCATTATCTTACTCATGTTTACTGAACTTGGTTAGTTTTTCACCCAAGTAGCTTTTATCCATATTTAGGTAACTTCAAACTCCTAAATAAAAGTCTAGAAATCATACATCCTAGTCTTTTCTATTAGCATAGAATCTAGACTAAGACAGACTTATAGCCTTTTATGTATTTAATAATTATGTCAAATGTATTTCTGACTTTCAGCTAGAAGATAGAAGCTTTGTTACTTCTGTAGTGGACACATTATTTGGTATACAGCAGCATAATAAAACATAATAAAAGTATACTTATTACTTGAAAAGACTATTTTAAGCCTCCAGCTTAACTATTGCCTTAAAAAATAGTATGATTCTTGGGGCCAGCGAGGTGGCGCTAGAGGTAAGTAGTCTGCCTTGCAAGCGCTAGCCAAGGAAAGACTGCGACCACGGTTCGATCCCCCGGTGTCCCATATGGTCCCCCAAGCCAGGGGCAATTTCTGAGCGCTTAGCCAGGAGTAACCCCTGAGCATCAAACGGGTGTGGCCCGAAAAAACAAAAAAACAAAACAAAAAAAAAAGTATGATTCTGATTCAATCAATATGCTCAATCTATATAGCATTTATTACTTACATATTTAGCAGTATCTTTTGCCAAAACTAGAACTCAAATTATAGAAAAAGTCAATGTTCATTTTACCTAGTTTAATTCTGTATTTCAAACCTTTCTTTATAAAATATAGTGTGAAACCACAAGTTGCAGTAGATTCCAATTTGTTCCCTGATTTGTGAAAAATCATAATCATTTTATGACAATTCACGTATACTTATACTTACCTTCAAACACTGCTAACAACATGTCAGGATTAGTCTTTACATCCTGAACTGCTTGCCATGGCATTACAAATGGTTCTGTGTTAACAATTCTTGAAGGATTGGCATTAGATAGATCATAAAATTTTGAAGGGAGAATATTGAATTCTACAAGATGTATGTAGGCAAGCCATGCCAGACAGCGATCACTTGTTTTAAGGTATTCAGCTACTATTTCTTTGTTTGCCAATTTCAAAGCATTCTAAGTTTAAAAGAAAAAAAAAAACACACATAGGTATTTTTAATAAGGCCTATTCCTAATAAAAATCAAATGCAAAGGCAAAGCATATTAACTTCTTCATTTATTTGAAGTATAGAGTACTGTCAGCAAAATTTTGAGTCACCTATTTTTCAATTTAAAAAGTAAAAAGGTTCAATACCAGATAAACAATTTTAATGTAAAGATTCAGTTACTTTATATGTTAAGAGCCTATGTATTAGAAATTCATTAATATATACAAAATGAAAATAAATCTACATCTAGAAAATTTTCACTGATAACTTACTTCCTTAAAATTTCAAACTTGAGATATAATCTTGCAGGTAATTAACACATACTGTTTTGCTTAAACCTCATACAATCCAATATCCCCAACTAAGCAAATGAGGAAAGAAATCATAAACCTACATAGCACTCAGTTTACTATTATGAACAAAACAAAGATTCAGAACTTGCGCTCTAAATAATTAAACAATGCTATCCATACATTATGCTTAGGCCTCACGCAAAAATCACTAGGAAATGTAATTAAACGGTAATGCAAATGTTTACCTGTAAAATTCCAAGGGCACTCTGGCACCTTCCAGTAAATATGTGCAGCTGAACTCTAAATAGAAGAGCCTCTAAAAGCTGAAAGGACAAAACATCTGATACTTCTTGCTTGGCTGCCGCCATCAGAAATTCAACCATTCTCTTACATACATAATCTTTTTCTTCAAAGGTGCTTTCTAAGTGCAGAAACTGTCCAAAGAGGTTTCACATAATTAATCCTGCTTCATAAAAATACATTATAAAGCTATAGATCTTTCATTTTCAAACTGTCTCATATTAAGTATTCAGTTTCTGTAAAGAACAATCATAAAAATGTATAGACTCATCTAAGATAACCTATTATATAAAGCTGGAAACAATCCGATGAGGACTAAAATCATCCAAGTTTGTTGCTTACTCGCAACAGTTAAAACAGTTTCATTCCTTATGTCTGTCTATCTCTAACAGATAAACAATAGCAAGAACACAGTGGATCTCTATAAGTTCATGTTGGGAATAGGGGAAGTGGCAGAGTGGTAAAGCACCTTCCTGGCAGGCATGAGGCCATGACTTCCATCCCCAGCAACCCCCCAACAGGCGCAATGCTAGTGGCACAACCATTTCTAATCCTCTGTATCACTGTGTCTAGGGCACTATAGCCAAGCGTGTAAAACCTCTAGCAAGCAGCACAAATAAGGGCACATCTGATAAAACAGACAAAACAAAACAAAAACAAAGAAAGGAAATAAAGAAAAAAAAACAAAGAGGAACCAGAAGCTAGAGCAGGCTAGGGCACATAGGGAGGAGGCTGAGGTTCAATTCTCGGCACGAAACTAGTAGCCAAAAGACAGACAGGCAGGCAGGCAGGCAGGCAGGCAGGCAGGCAGGCAGGCAGACAGACAGACAGACAGACAGACAGACAGACACACACACACACACATACACATACACACACGACACGATGGGGAGGAAAAACAATGAAAGACGAGTTATATTGAAACTTCACATATGATCATAAACAATTTGCACTGCTTAAGACTGATAACTATACGAGAATATGGAATATACAGTAAAATTATTTTTAAAACCAAGAAATTAAAAAGGCCATGAGGATCAAATTCAAAGAAAAATATTACATTTTTATTTTTGCAAGAGGGGAAATGTGTTTTTTGGGCCACACCAGCAATTTCTGAGTACAGAAATTGTACAGGGGACCATATGAGTTGCCAGGGATAGAATGCAAGTCCATCCAAACTAGCCACGTGCAAAGCAAATGCCCTGCTGCTGTTGTTACTGCTCTGGCCCCCCAAAATATTACATTTTTAAAATATTCCAAACACTATAAACTTTATGATGACCCACTAGCATCAACTTTGCTGTATAAGCTCCAGGTAAAAAAATTAATAATTCACTACCCAGGCCATGGATGTAGAGCTGGATGTCAAGAATACTTTTCCTGAACATGAGGCCCTAGGAACAATCCCTAGCACTACAGCACTGCAAAAAGAAAAAAAAATAAAAACAAAAAAACAATCCTCTAGCCCAGGGGTGGCGAACAGGATTTTGGCAAAATGCAATATGTGCTTAATATATTATTGATAAAATGATATGCTTTTGTGTGAGTGTTTGCCTGTTTTGGCAAGTCACTGCATGGTGTGGCTCTCTGACTCTCAGTTTAAAATTTTGGCTCTTTGTGTCGAACTTGTTCGCCACCCCTGCTCTAGCCAAATCTACTATTGAGAGGTAGAGTGTCAAATTCATTACGGTGTATCATGGTTTTTGTTTTATGTACCACTCCTGGCAGTACTTGGGGGGGACTATGGGGTGGCAGGGATCAAACACAGGTATAGGGTACCTGGGCCTTCCAACAAGCAAACAATGAGATCTAACCCTTGGACTTACTCCCAGACCCAGAGATATCATGCTATTACAAACAACAGAACTACAGAAATAGATACATCTGAAAGCTTATCTGAATCCAATGGTTTCTGGTAAAAGGTCTTATTGAGAATTTATTTTCTAAGGGGATCAATTATTTTTATGTTTTGATAATTTTCAATATTAGTAATAGATTATAATAAGGTTATTTCCACTAAGGACTGGAGAGACAGTACAGTGGGCAGTGTACTGCCTTGCATGCAGCTGATCTTGGTTAGATCCCCAGCAATGTCTATGTATAATCCCCTGAGCACCTCTGCTGAGTGATCCCTGAGCCCCAAACCATGAGGTAGACCAACCCACCACCTTCAACCTCCGAAATCAAAGGAGAATTGTTTTAGGAACACAAAATGTATTCTTCTAGTGAATTTAACAACTAAATGCTCTGGTCACGATTTTTCCTTTATTATAAATTGACCCAAAGAAGGCATGAGGGTTTGAGGGTACGGGGGCTCTCCCACTGAGTCACATCCAAATTTACTATACATCTATACATCTATACACAGATTAAGAATATGACTAGGGCCCGGAGAGACAGCACAGCGGTGTTTGCCTTGCAAGCAGCCGATCCAGGACCCAAAAAAAGAACATGACTAAAACTACAATGATGGAGGAAAGCAGAAATGCTGGTGGAGGACGTTGTGTTAGAACACTGAATGCATGAAAAACCAACATGAATTGTACTGTAAATCAGTGGTTCAAAAAAAACACAAACACTTCCCATACTTATAAAAAATATATTACTACTTATATCAAGCTTTATATAATCCAAGGAATTATGAACACACATAAGGGACTTATTTCTCTCTACTCACAGTCCAGAAGCTTTGATAATCAGGAGCATATTCAATAGCTGTTTCACACATTTCCTGTACTTCCTCCTTGGTTCCTCTTTTTGAGAATAATCTGAGGTAATGACACCAAATTTCTGGATTGTCTTTGTTGTTTTCTAAAGCTCGAGCCAGAACATTTAGAGCAGAATCCAAAGATTCTGAACATAGCCTGTATATGGAAAAGAAAATGTAGGAGCATCTTTAAAAAATAAAATGCTTTAAGATACTTTTTAAATAGTCTCATTTGAATCCATTATTCAATGTCATTTTCTCTTGGATCCTACCAAGAAATTTAAATCATGTATAAACAAAAGATGATCAATTAAGGTTTTAATCACATCTGCTGTCTCCCCTTCTGCATCCTCCCCTCAATGATCCTTGATTCCCAGAGACCAAACAATTTCTTTGTAAGTAGATGTTCAATGACCATTATCAGATAAGATACAGTGCTATAAAACTCTAGATTATGAAACAAAAGTTCAAATGTACTTTATGTCCATACTCAATACTTTTTATGATTTATACTGGTTCAGGAATTGGAAAAGTTAAATGACTCATTCTCAAGGCCAGCTACTGCCAGTACTATCAAAGCTTTCAATATAATAGTTCTTTTCATCAATAAAGGGCTTGCTATCTCCTGGAGAAGATAATTGTCTCATGATCTTATTTGCAAAATGTATAGTTCTTTTGGCTCTCATTCAGTAAATGAGTCAGAAAACAGTTACTAGGCCAGAGAGAAGGTATAGCGGGATGGGTGCTTGCTTTACACATGGATGTAACCGAGGGTCAACCCCTTGCATTCCATATAGTCTCCTGAGTCCCACAAGGAATGACTCCCGAATGCAGACCCAGCAGTAACCTGAGCACTGCCAGGTTTGGTCCCAAAGGAAAAACAAAACAAAGCAAAGCATACGTTGCTGCACATATCAAGTTAAATAACACCATACTAAGCATTTTACAGTGCTTCCTTATTTTTTTATTTTTTTTTTTTTTTGGTTTTTGGGCCACACCCGTTTGATGCTCAGGGGTTACTCCTGGCTATGTGCTCAGAAATCGCCCCTGGCTTGGGGGAACCATATGGGACGCCGGGGGATCGAACCGCGGTCCTTCCTTGGCTAGCGCTTGCAAGGCAGACACCTTACCTCCAGCACCACCTACCCGGCCCCCAGTGCTTCC
The DNA here is from genome assembly GCF_024139225.1 of Suncus etruscus. Taxonomy (NCBI): domain Eukaryota; kingdom Metazoa; phylum Chordata; class Mammalia; order Eulipotyphla; family Soricidae; genus Suncus; species Suncus etruscus. The sequence goes on from NC_064858.1 coordinate 101,172,191, forward strand.
TTATTTTAAAAGCTGTGATATTTTAAAAAGATATTCAGGGTGCTGTCACATTAAAAACAAAACACCCTGGCCTAAATAAATACTAGTTGAAAAAAAAAACACCCAAATTAATGTAACTTTAATTTTATTTATATATATGTATATATAAACAAACACATATATTTATATATATGTAAACAGTTGCTACTTATTTATTCCTACTATAAGAAGTAGGAATCAGGACATTCAATTATACAAAAGGAACACATGCTGTGATACAAATTTTACCTATTTACCTAATTTGATATAACATCATAAAAGAACTCAATTCATTAGGATCTAGTAGTTCTTAGATAAATGTCCAAAATTAACAAAGTTAAAACTGTTTTATAACTTTAACATGTATTTTTGAGATAATTACTTAACATTTAAGAATTACTGATAATCCTAATAACACTGAATTTACTGTTTTTATAGGTCCTTTGAAATAAATTCACTAAAATAAAAACCTTTAGCAAAATTATTATCCATATTCTGTGCCATAAACACAACTCAAGATCTAATCTGAAGATTTTCCTAATAGCTTTTTTTTGGGTGGGGGGAGGGGATTGGGTCACACCCGGCAGCACTCAGGGGTTACTCCTGGCTCTATGCTCACAAATTGATCCTGGCAGGCTCGGGGGACCATATAGGATGCCGGGATTGGGATTCAAACCACTGTCCTTCTGCATGCAAGGCAAACGCCCCACCTCCATGCTATCTCTCCGGCCCCTCCTGATAGCTTTTAAACAATAAAATTCTTTTTACTTTGTCAAAAAATGAAGACGGCTTGCTCTTCAAGTCCATGTTCTTAGCTCACTTATTTCTACTCTGGTGAAGCCTGTGTTCTCTTAAAATATATTCTTTCTCTCATCTTTCTAAGCAAGTTTGTTCAATAAAAAAATTAACAACAACAACAACAACAACATGGGACTGGAGTGAAAGTACAGCAGCAGGTAGGGTGTCATGCACACAGCCGATCCCAGGCATCCTATATTGTTCCTGGAGCCCACCAGCAATGATTCCTGAGCACAAAGCCAGAAGTGCAGAGCCAGGAATGATTCCTGAGCACCAGCAGGGTTACCTGAATAACTCTGTGGTCCAAAAACAAACAAACAAACAAACAAAAGACCAAAAAGAACAACAACAAAGAAACCCACAAGAAAAAAACACTATGACTAGGAGGAAAAATTGATAATCAGATAAAATACAAATACAAAAATATTAATGAGTATCAGTATATAAAAAGTTTTCAAGTGAACTTACCCTTCTTTCTGATTCAAATACTTATATGCAAGCTTGAGCCAAAGTTGTACATGAGAAGGATTTTCAAGCACACTTGCTTCTAAATTAGCAATGTCATCTGTTTCATTTGTAAAGTATCTGATATCATCTGGAGTGACAACAGTATCCAAAGATGGTACATGAATTTGGTTCTCTGGCTGGAAGGCTATATGGAAAAAGTCACATTAGCTTTCTATTTTCTCCAGTCTAAATGCCCACTAAACAATTAATTGGCCTCATTTTTAAAAGAAACTTTATTTCCTGGGGCTGGAGCTTTGGCGCAGCGGTAGAGCATTTGCCTGGTGACTAAGGGCGGACCTCAGTTCGATCCCCTTGGCGTCCCATATGGTCCCCCAAGCGAGGAGAGATTTCTGAGCACATAGCCAGAAGTAACCACTGAGCATCACCGGGTGTGGCCCAAAAATAAAAAAAAAAAAAAAAAAAACTTTATATCCTAATGGCATGAGGTCCAGTTTATAGCTTTAAAGTAGAGCGATCATGACTTATTATTCAACCATGACACCTCTCAGAGTGAAAGCATCGCCAAAAATCATACAAACAGCAAGTATGATCTCCCTACTATAAAAATGAGAGACATCACCTACAATATAAGTCCTGTAAAATATGAGAACATTACAAGTAATAAAGATGATTTGCTCCACTAAATCAAATTTAAGAAAGTGTTCCAATTAGAGTAAATAATCACTGGGGCCTACGCCACTGGATACTTGCAAATCTACAAATAGCAATTAGATTATGAAAATTGAAGATTAAAAAGCGACCTTTATATGAAGACTCCATTTTTATTCACATTATTACTTTGATCATCCATTAGTACTTCCTGTGAGCTTAATCCATAGCAGAAAACACAGATTCAAAAGATAAATTGAAACAGGAACACCTACCCTCAAATAGAGAGGCCAGATAATAAGCAATGATTATTTCCATCTCTCATTCAAATATTTAGCAATATTTACTTGGTTTGGGGGCCACACTTAGTACTGTTCAGGAATTACCTCTGACTCTGTATTCAGGAGACTATTCACAGATTGGGGATTAAACTAGGGCTTCCCACATGAAAAAATCAGCATTCCAGTCCAGTGAACTAGCTCTCTAGCCACTGGATAGTAAGATTTAAGTCATGTTTATTAGAGTGACCCTACATTTGCTTGACAGAAACCATGAGTATAAAATATCCTCCAATGTTAATTAGGATGCTCTTCATAAAAATAGACACAATTTCATTTAATAACAAATGGCATCATATTTTAAAAAAATAGAAATAAGGGCCTGAGAGACAGTACAAATTTCAGTACAACCCAGCAGACCTGGGTTTGCTCTCCGGCAACCCAGATGGTCTCCTGAGCACCTCCAGAAGTGATCTCTGATTGCAGAGCCAGAAGTAAGCCCTGAGCATTGCTAGGATGAACCAAAAACAAACAAAAAAGTTACTCAAAGATGGAGCATCACAATTTAATTCTGGATCTTAACTTATCTCTTACCATATTTTATTGGTCCTGTAGATTGTTCCTCATCACTACTGAGGTTATTTTCTGAAATAGGTTTTCTACAAAACTTTGGTTTCCATTTTCTTTTATCTTTGTACGTTGTAAATGGAGGTGCTGAAGTCAACAGGACAAAATTATTAGTCAATATGATGATCTTTTATTTTTATAGTTTTGAGGAATACCCAAATAAACAATACTTCACAAGAATAAATTTAAGGGCTTAGGGAAGAATAAATGCCCTAAAAATGCAGTTAAGCCATAAATGCAATCCATGACACTGTCTCACAATGTTTAAGTTTAATCCTGGAAGCTCTGCTACTTGGGATTCCAGTGCCACAACAGTGTGCGATCTCTATCACATTGCACCACAATCGCATATACCTGAATGCCAGAACTAAGATCTACCTAGATATATAGGTACTGAAAAAGCCACTGAAAAGCATTACACCCAAGTGCATGTGTTTAACTCCCATCACTGCAATAACTACCAAGAAAATGAAAGAGAAGGAGAAATTAAAAGGAAAAGGCTGCAACAAATTTACTCTATATGGTAGCCAGAAATTATACTTTTTGTTTTGTTTTGTTTTGTTTTTGGGTCACACCCGGCGGTGTTCAGGGGTTACTCCTGGCTGTCTGCTCAGAAACAGCTCCTGGCAGGCACGGGGGACCATATGGGACACCGGGATTCGAACCAACCACCTTTGGTCCTGGATCGGCTGTTTGCAAGGCAAACGCAGCTGTGCTATCTCTCCGGGCCCAGAAAGTATACATTTTATAGAAAACACGATGCCAAAAATCTGCTGTTAAAGAGAAACTGAGAGGAAAAATAAAAATAAAGTGTGTGTGTGTGTGTGTGTGTGAGAGAGAGAGAGAGAGAGAGAGAGAGAGAGAGAGAGAGAGAGAGAGAGGGAGAGGGAGAGGGAGAGGGAGAGGGAGAGGGAGGGAGAGGGAGAGGGAGAGAAAGAGAGAGAGAGAGAGAGAGAGAGAGAGAGAGAGAGAGAGAGAGAGAGAGAGAGAAATACTCACTATGGCATTTACTTTCATTAATATTGCTAACAAGGAGAACAGCCATCTGGTCCATAGACATTCGATCTTTGTTTACACCAAAAAGTTTCTCTACATATTTTTCTGAAATTAGAGGAACAAATATTCACTAAAAAGATATAAAAATAAGGATTATAGAGATGAGACTAATTAAAAATTACAAAGTGAAGACTAGTTTAAGAAAGAGAGTATATGGAATTGGACAAAAGCACCATTATATTTTATTAGTGGGCAGAGTCTACGTTTCCCCCCCTCCCCCCCGCAAACCCTCAGAGTCTATGTTCTTAACTACAAGAATTGCTATGTGTGGCACCCATATGAGGCTAGAAAAAAAAAATTCTTTCTAAAACTAAATAATTAAGTGAAAAATTAAAGTCCTAAAGTGGAAATGAATAGATTTCAGTGATTTTATAATTATTCCAAATGTGATCACTTTATCTTGATTCTGATCAATTGAACAGATATGATAATTTATAAATATGTATAGTTTAAAATTTATTATTAGATAAAATCAGAAGAAACAATATTCATTCACAATGTCTGACAGTAATATATACATATTATAGGTCAAAGTATAGTAAGTTCTTTTTAGTTAACGATGTAATTTGAAGTTATACTAAACTTTAACCCTAGTTTACTTTTAAAACAGTAATAAAAGTAGTTGATGTTAAATCTATTTGTAAAATTTTGTTTATTTGCTTTTGGGCCACACCTGGTGATGTTCAGGGGCTACTCCTGGCTCTGCACTCAGAAATCGCTCCCGGCTTGGGGACCATATGGGACTCCAGGGGATTGAACTGCAGTCCATCCTAGGCTAGCACGCGCAAGGCAGACGCTTTATGCCCTGCGCCACTGCTCCGGCCCCTACTTGTAAAATTTCTATACCAATGTTAATGTAGTACTCTAAGTAAATTAAACTATTACGGTTGAGCTCCACTGGAAGAACTTTCCTGAAATAACCAAATCACCTATACTGTCCTATTGGTGATAAGTACAAGTGGGTTTGAGCACTTGAAATGTGGCTAGACTACTGGGAAAGAAAACTTTAACTGAATCTAAATAGCAGCATATTATTTATACTAAACAGGGCAGATTTAGATAAAGCACCAAAAGGGAATGTACTGAAGTACTATAGCCATTTAAATATAACAACATCACCTAAAAATAAAATTTCAAATAGTCTAAATTCAAATTTTCACTTGGGGAAAAACAAGAGGTATTTAAAAACCTGCTGCAGCAGCAATTTCTTCATCAGTGCTTGTCTCTGAACAACCAATCAAAGACAGATTATATGACAGAATGTCTTGGAATAGCTGTTTTCGGCTAAGCGTATAGTCATGTGTATGCTGCCTAAAATAAAATGACAACAACAAAAAAAGACCATCATACACAGATCAAAACCAACTACCAAGACTAACATGTGTTTATCCTTTTAGGGCAAGATCTGGCAGTGCTCTGGGGTCAATCCCAGCTGTAACACCAGGAGCAATATAGCACAGGGATACCGGATTCCACATGAAAATCATCCACTCCAGCAAGGCGAACCATCACCCCAACCTAAAACTAACCAGTAAATGTAAAACTGTCCACAAAAACTACTCACCAGTGACAATCGTCATCATTACATGTTCCTGTTAAATCGAAACGGCAGAAACACTGATCCGGCTCAATCATATTACTGTACGATACTGAGCTGAGGGGAAGTTTTTCCTTGGTTCTGTAATACGGACTAAATCTAAGAAGAAGGAAGATAGAAATCTTATATTCTAGAAATATTCCTCAAAAAATTTCCATTTTCTTTCCCAATTATTTCTCACTTTGATATTATTATTCACCTAATTACTTAAGACTAAAAGGAACTCCAGAAAACAGTCAGAACATCACACTATAAGGAAAAACCCACTTTCTCCTTTTCCCCGTTGTCATCTTTCATTTGCACCTCCTGTTTTCAAGGGCCCAGTGACTACTCCTAGCAAATCAACGTGTGGGCCAGAATGTTCCATGCTCAAGCTACCTTGCTTGAGGACATGGTGGGCACCACCAAGGCTATATATACCACCCAGCAGTGCTGAGGAGAGGACAACCATGTAATGCTGGGGACATGCCTCTGCCTGACTATGCTTCAGTCCTCTGAGCAAAATACCAAGACAACTATTACATCTAAAACATAAAAGAGGGGCCGGGCGGTGGCGCTAAAGGTAAGGTGCGCCTGCCTTGCCTGCGCTAGCCTTGGACGGACCGCGGTTCGATCCCCCGGTGTCCCATATGGTCCCCCAAGCCAGGAGCAACTTCTGAGCGCATAGCCAGGAGTAACCCCTGAGCGTTACCGGGTGTGGCCCAAAAACAAAAAAAAAAAATAAAAAAATAAAAAAAATAAAAATAAAATAAAACATAAAAGACCTGAAAAAGAGCCAGAGCTAGAGCACAGAGGTAGGGCATTTGCCTTGCAAGCAGCCGACCCAGGACGGACCCAGGTTTAATTCCCAGCATCCCCAATGGTCCCCCAAGCCTGCCAAGAGCACCCTGAGCACCGCCAGGTGTGGACCAAAAACCAAAAAAAGAAAAGAAAAGACCTGAAAAAGAAAGTGACTTATTTTTAAAAAGTGATATTCTCAACATGTTAAAATGCTACCTAGTACTGATTATTTTTTGCTACTACCAACGAATACAAAACAACAAATGAAAAAGTCATTTAATAATTAAGATCATACACATGTAAGTCTTTAGAAACCTAAAAACAATACACAAGACCTCCAACAAAGTTAATTATCTGAGAAGATCTAAATTCATTTTTGAAAGGTGGCCAATGAATTTCTTAGCCTGAGTTAATAGTGAGAATGAAGGAAAACAAAACAAGTTGGAGAGATAGAACAACCTAGGCTGGATGGAACACGCGTTTCACATGTGGGAGCCTTCAGTTCCATTCCCAACATAGTATAGTCCCCTGAAAACAGCAAAGAGCAAGCCCCAAGCATCAGGACACGCATGACCCAAAAAGTAAAACAAAATTGAAAGACTCCTAAGACTCCAGTGTCCTTCCAAACATCCTGACAGTAGTCCAAAATTATCACAATTCCAACTGTCAAAAATAAAAAATTATAATCAGTAAATGCAAACAAAAGCTGTAACATTCACTTTCTTTTGTCTAACTCTGTTAACAAACTATGGACACAGTTCCTTAAAAGAACAAGTCTATTTTTCATTTACCACAAAAAAATACTACTATTTCCAATATTTAAGGTTAAAATATTAAGAACCAATGACTATTCATGAAATTCAAGGTTACAGAATTTACAGAAATTCAAGGTTAAAAATCAGCTGTTTTAAACTATCAGCTTTTAAATATAAATTTTGGAATTCACCAATATTTTTTTGCAGTAGTAGGGACAGAATCAGGTCACATGAAAGTAAGGCATGCACTTTCCTGCAAAGCCATATCCCACCCTACAAGTTGATTGAATCTTTTAATACCTGTAGGACCTAAAAACTAGAAGAGGGCTATGGTAGGGTTTAAATGGACATGGCTTCAGTTCTGTTGTTTTACTCTGTGCTGTGATAAAATCTACATCCACAGAAATCTCCTGCAAAAGAAAAAAATAATTCCATAAAAATCAGGTGAGGATGAATTTCAGCTTTCAAAAGCAATATGTAAAAAGTTCAGTTACCTGACCATGCAAAATCTTTTCTGTGTTGCCTGTGCTAGTTTTAAGAATCAGCTGTTTTAAACTATCAGCTTTTAAATATAAATTTTGCAATTCACCTATTTTTAACCCTAGAAAAAGTTCTGGTTTTTCTACAGTATTCTTAGGTTTGTTTAAACATTCTTTGTTAGGTGTATCAGTGTGCTTAAGATTAGGTTTAGTGAAAGAGTTGGACTCAATAAAGGATCTTCTTCGTTCTCTGTTTGAACCAGACGAAATTTCATCATCAACATCATTTTCCTCTGTGTCTAGAGTTAATTTATCCTGTGTCAGATCATGAAGTGAGGGTTGAGGCACAGAAAATTCAGGTTCTTCTTCTACAACTGGAGTAATATTCTGTTGTTCTTTTGCTTTGAGAGCTTGGGCTTCTTTTAATTTTTGAATTTTCAGGGCATATTCATACTCTAGCTTTTGTAATCGTCTTTTTTCCATGGCAATTAACTCCGCTGAATGCTTTCTTGGACTGGATAATGGAGAATTGTCCAGTCTCATAATTTTGTTTGGCTATGGATAAAAAGAATAGAAGTCACCGTAATTTTAGAAACAATTTTTGGTGATATAAGAATGAAAGTTTTACAAATGTCTCCAAAAGTTTTGCTACTTAATCATGGATATTCCAAACCAAAAAAGCAAAGTCGAGAAAAAATGATCTAAAGACAAGCTTCACCAAAAGGTGATGTCATTGAGAAAACAGCCTTAATGTTATTATGTATGAATATGAAAGAGAAAATCTGAGCTATTTTACATATATTACCCTCAAATCAATCATAAAATCCTTTACAGGCAAAAAAAGTTATGTACAACTTACTCCAAGGCAATCCTGTTCCAGTTTACGTTTTCCTAATTCTTTACTAGCCACTGCTTTTGCCCGAGCAAGCTCTTCTCCGTACTTAAGAGTCAATGCTTTCTTAACTGTAACACGTTGTTGAACTTTGTGAATCTGAAAATAAAGAAAAATTTCAGAAAAATCCTGAAAATATCATTAAAAACTTTAGGAGTCTAAAATCTTCCTTCATTCTTCTATATGCGATTTCTTTTAGGGAGGAGACCCCTCAGCAGCATTCAAGGGCTTACCGCTGGTTCAAGGATCACTTCCGACTTGGGGGATACACAGCACAAGAAACAAACCTGGGTCATTAGGTGAGTGCAAAATAAGCACTCTAACAGCTATTCTATCGCTCTGGCCCCCTAAGTGGAATTCTTAAATTAAATTTAAGAGCAAGAGTTTTGGGGCCGGAGTGATAGCACAGTGATAGGACATTTGCCTTGCAGACAGCCAACCCAAAGCGGACCCAAGCTCAATTCCCGGCATTCTGTATGGTACCCCAAGCCTGCCAGGAGCGATTTCTGAACACTGGCGGGTGTGGTCCAAAACCAAAAACCAAAAATTAAAAAAATATATAATAAAAGAGCAAGAGCTTTAAGGAATTCACCTAAAAATGAAAATATACCAACAATATGACTCATATTTGACATTAGTATCAAACAGATACTAAAAACAGACCCTAACATGTAGAGTAAAAATGAAATTGCAACATTATAATTATTAAAAATTACTTGTTCCTGGAGCTTCTTCAGAAACATTCTGTTCACAGTAAGAATTTTCTCTGTTGCTTGAAGTTGTTCTGTAAGTTTTGTAATCTTCATTTCAGCATTTCGAACAGATTCTTTCTTCTTACCTTCTTGTTGTACTAGATTCTTTAAAACAGATTCATCTTTCATCAAGAGAATTCTAATTGGGAAATAAATTTTGAATTAATACTTCTCTAAAACCGTAATACTACACTATTAAAATTAAATATGTATGAGTACTGTATTTTTCATATCATAAGGCGCACTTTCCCCCCCAAAAGTGTGTCTTATGGAGCGAATGCCGCCTGGAGTTCAAGCCTGCGTGCAGGGGAGGAGAGCATCTAAAAACTACATGTATCTTATGGTCAGGTGCATCTTACAGAGCAAGAAATATGGTAGTTACTCATTTAAATATATTTATGCTATACAGATGAGAATCAAAGAAAATAAAGTTTCTGTATTTGTCAATCACACTGATACTCAAAACATCAGGTACATTTTATTAATTTGTCTGACTTTTTTCTTTTTTTCTTTTAAATGGCTATAAACAAATTCAGGGCCTTTAAAATACAAAGTCATATCAGAAGTCCCTGGATCTGACGTTATTGGGGGAATAGAGGCATAAGAGGTATTTGAACTATACCTAGTGGTGCTCAAAGGTTTTCCTGACTTTGGCCCATTGAGTCACTCCTGATGATGCTTGGGAGACAAGTGATGGTGCCAGGAATCTGAGATCAACGGAATGCAACATACAACAATCTCTGTGCTATCTCACCAGCTTAAGTACCATATTTGCCGGCATATAAGATGACCGGGCGTATAAGACGACCCCCTAATTTTGCAGTTAAAACATAGGTTTAGGCCTATATTCGCTGTATCAGACAGAATGTTCCTGTGCTGCAACTGTACGAACCACAGTGAGCCAATCACAACAAGCAAAGGTTCAAAGGTTACACTGTAATAGACTTCCTCTCTGACTCTGGCCCATCTGAGCAGGCTTTTGACAGTGTAGATTCGGGTCCAGAACATTGTCTAATTTGCATGCATCAAAAGCCAGCTTGGATTGGCTGAGTGAGAGAGGCGGTCCGAGCAGCCTGGCAGTGATTGGTGCAGAACACTGTCTCATTTGCATGCATAAAAGCCTGGTTGGATTGGCTGAGCTAGAGAGGCGGTCTGAGCAGCCTTGCAGTGATTGGTGCAGGATCGAGTTGGAAATTTGTTTTGTGGCAATATTCAGACAATTTTCGTTTAACAGCATATTGAAACATATTTCGGGATATACTCGGCGTGTAAGACGACCCCCGATTTTCGGTTGACTTTTTTTGCTTCAAAAGTCGTCTTATAGGCCAGAAAATATGGTAATCATATTTAAATAAAGCAAATCCTTTAAGTCAGAGATAGTCAAAAACTACTAACAAATCTTTGATGATGGTTGACACTAAACTTATGATTCATAAAAATTAAAATATAAAACAGAAAATTGCAATTTGGCTTCACTTATAATTGTCTTAATAAGCAATTAAATGTCTAAGAAATATAATCACGCACATTTAATTAAGTTACAAATCTTTTAATTCATTTTATGAGTAAGAGCAAGGCAATAAAAAAATGAAGGGTAATTTTTAAGCAATTATATAAATGGAAAGTTCAGAATTAAGCAATCGCATTCCAAAATCAAATTTATTGATATAAATTTCCTTTTCAACTACTGAATACTTGCTTGGTTTAAAGAAAGAGTAATAGTGCAGCAGGTAGTTGCACCTGCATTGAACACAGGAGACCTGGGTTCAATCCCTAGCAACCCATATGGCCCCCCGAGTGTGTTAGGAATAATCCCTGGATGCACAGCCAGGAGTAAGCACTGAGCACTGCTGGGTGTGTCCCCCAAGTCAAAAACAGAGCATCTTTGGGCCAGAAAGACTGTGTGCAGTGGGTACGGTGCTTGCCACCTTGCATTTGTAACCAACCCAGATTCCATTCCTGGTTTCCCTTGTGGTCTCATGAAACTGAGAAGAGTATTTCCTGAGTTCATAACCAGGACTAAACTCTAAACTGAGCACAGGTAGGTGTAACCCCCAAATAAATAGCATTTTAAGGATATTTCCACATTTTATCTTAAAATATGTTAATCATAACAACTATTATCTTTGAACCATAAAATCAGAGAAAATGTAACAGAGGGGTGGAGAGCAGAAAGAATATATATTTAAAAAAAAAAGCTTTTTTTTTTTACCTGGGGCTGAATATAGTACAGCAGGATGGGCATTTGCCTTGAACGTGGCCAACCTGGGTTCAATCCCTGGCATCCCCTATCGTCGCCTGAGCTCTCAGGAGTAATTCCTGAGCACAGAGCCAGGAGTAAACCCTGAGCACTGCAGGGTGTGCCCCCCCCCAAAAAAGTGCTTGGGGCTGGTGGTATGGTGCAGCATGCAGGATACTTGTCAAGCAAAGAGCTGACCCAGGCGATCCCCATCACTGCATATTGTAACCTTGGGCACCGCCAGTTGTGATCCCTGAGCACAAAACCAGGAGAAAGCACTGCTGAGTATAGACCAAAAATAATTAAAATTAATTTTAACAAATGTTGAGAATCAACATTCTGGAAACTTAAATTTAAGTAATGGTTTAATAAGAATATGAAAAAGAATGTGATGTGACAAATGTAAAGTTCAAAGTATTAAGAAAGGAACAGCTATAACTTTTAATTTTAAAACACTGGGGCCAGAGTGAGAGCACAGAGGTAGGGCGTTTGTCTTGCATACGTCCAACCCTGGACAGCATATGGTACCCTGAGCCTGCCAGGAGCAATTTCTGTTCACAGAGCCAGGAGTTTTATTTATTTCTAAAGTAAATATTTTAGTCACAGTTGCATCAGATGTTGGGTATTTGTTTTTGAAGAAACCACTTATTAACTACAATTACAGTTGTTATTGTGATATTTAAACATTATTTAAAATATATTATACACCATTTCTTCTTTAATTAAATACAAAATTAAGAATTTTATAACGTGGCTCATACTGGAAAACAGTTAGACAGTATGAACTACACTTATACAGAAAATGCCACTGAAATACAAAAATGTCTGTATGCCTTAAAATGCCTAATGTGATGCTTAAAAATAAAAAATTTAAATACCACTTGAATAGCATAGAAATTTCACAAAATATTTAAGTGCATGATTAAATTTAATAGTTACACATTTTATTTCAAAAAATAAATCTGAGGGAGCTGGAGCAACAGCACAGCAGATGGGGCATTTATCTTGCACACAGCCGACCCTGGTTTGATCCCTGGCATCCCATATAGTCCCCTAAGTGTGCCAGGAATGATTTCTGAGTACAAAGCCAGGAGTAACCCCTGAGCACAGCTGGGTGTGGCCACCCTCAAAAAATTTCAATATAAATTTAAAAAATAATAATAGGGACTGGAGTAGTGGAGCAGCAGTAGGGCATTTGCTTTGTACATGCTAATCTAGGATGGACAATGATCCTCAGGCATCCCATATGGTCCCAAGCCAGAAGTGATTTCTGAGTGCATAGCCAGAAGTAACCCCTGAGTGTCACCGGGTGCGCCCCCCCCCAAAAAAAATTAATAAAAATAACAACGTATTTCCTTAGAGAAAAATATTTTTAGATGATAATTTTTCAAGTGAAGAAGTATATACATCTGGAGGAAAAATTTGTTATCTGAAGTCTTGATATTTTTATTTAAAAAATTCCTTTTATTTTACTAACTATAATTCAGTAAAATAAATTTGCAAATTTCAAAAAGCATAAATTTATAATCAAACACTTCTGGATTACACCACAAACATATATTTGAATTAGATAAAAAACAATATTAAATAAAACAAAGTTAAAAAATATTAAATAAGTAACTCACCTATGTTTTTTTAGTTTTGCTTCAGCATCTGTAACCTGCTTAGTAACCATTGCTATTCTTCCAATTCCATCAATTTCCACATCAGAACTTGCCGGAGATGATGAACTTGTCTTTAGCTGATCTGATTTAATTAAACGCTGTTTCTCTCGACTAAAATAATACAGATTAATTATATCAGAAAATAAACTGCAATTTGAAAATTCTAATCTTCAAAGATGTTAAAAAATTTTGGTCTTCCATTGCAAAAAAAATTAAAGTTTGAATTAAATTGAATGATACAAAGACAACCAATATGCAGAACAAAAGCAGGCAAAGTTAATAGTACTGTTCTCCCTTTCTGAGCATTTTTATCATTTTTTAAGTGGCTTTATTATCTCAATACACCAATGTATTCGGATGTATACACAATCATCCTTGTCTGAGCTATAAAAACATATTTTGGGGACCGGAGAGATAGAATGGAGGTAGGGTGTTTGCCTTGCATGCAGAAGGATGATAGTTTGAATTCCGGCATCCATATGGTCCCTTGAGCCTGCCAGATTTCTGAGCATAGAACCAGTAGGAACCCCAGAGCGCTGTAGGTTGTGACCCAAAAACCAAAAAAAATTAAAAAATTAAAAAAAAATTTTTTTTTTGGGGTTGGGCCACATCACGTGATGCTCAGGGGTTACTCCTGCTATGCACTCAGAAATCACTCCTAGCTTAGGGTACCATATGAGATGCCAGGGGATCGAACTGCCCTACCGTTTGCACACCGCTCTGGCCCTGAGCTATAAAAACATTAATCCCGGGGCGAGAAAGATAGTACAGTGTGTAAGGACCTTGTCTGGCACACAACTCACTGAAGTTCAAAACTATGTATCACATAGGGTCCCCAAAACCCCACCTGGAAAGATCCTTGAGCACAGGAGCTAGGATTAAGTCCTGAGTACAGGGGCCAGGAAGGTGGCGCTAGAGGTAAGGTGTCTGCCTTGCAAGCGCTAGCGTAGGACTGACAGCAGTTCGATCCCCCGGCATCCCATATGGTCCCCCCAAGCCAGGGGCAATTTCTGAGCACATAGCCAGGAGTAACCCCTGAGCGTCAAACGGGTGTGGCCCAAAAACCAAAATAAATAAATAAATAAATAAATAAAATAACTTCATTACTTAAAAAAAAAAAAAAGTCCTGAGTACAATTATCTATGATCCAAAACTACTCCCCCACCCCCCTCAAAATCTTTAATGCCACCAAAGACCAAAAGCTTTATTTTGTCAAATGCTAATGAACTATATAGAAAGCAAGTTATTTTTTTTGAGTCACATACCTGTATAGTTAATTATATAAAATGACTTACTTGGCAATCTCTTCCTTTAACAATTTATATTCGATTTTCTTTTCTTCAGGCAATGCTTCAGGTGTACGCATAGGATCATTTTCTTTTTCAGATTTTGGTGGTACTTTTGGTTTTGAGGCTTGCTAGAAAACATTTGGAACCAACCAAATGAACAACTTTCAATAACCTCACACTGATTTACATAATACATTGTAATTTGGTGTGTGTTTACATATTTCAAAATAACTGATAGCTTCCATTGAAGTGTCCTATCCTAGTATTAAATAATGCTCTTTGTTAATCACCAAATTAATCATACAATTACATAAGTATAAGTAGTCAAGGTCAACATTTTAAATGTCACAGAACTACTTTGTCATTGATCCCCAAAACACAAAAAGAGGCACTAGAGAAACAACTGGTACAGAAGGTAAGAAGCTTGAGTTGGATGTATATTCACTGCATGTACCATATTCCTAGTCTCCCAAGCAATTGCAGGGCATAGCCCTAGGAGCCCCAAATCACCACATCTACAAGCCCTAAAACTGAACTGTCTGTCGAGTTGGCCAAGAATTGCTAACAGAGGCCCTCCAACTCTGAACATCACTGAATAATCTGAACATTAAAGCCCCGAAAACACTACTGTAATCATGATACCCATATAACGGCAAAAAATTTAAATAGTGTTGTAGAGAACAAAGTTGTTTAAGGCTCTTGTCTTACACAAAATCTAACTTCCTGAAATCGACCATAGCTCAATCCCCAGCACTACATTAACCCAGTACTAATAGGAGTTACCCAAATGCGGAGGCCTCACAGCTGTCAGATGTGGCCCCAAAACAAAATCAAAACAAGAATTTGAAGTAAATAAAAACAAGTATGTATTAAAATCATTTAACTATTATCTAAATAGCTGTCCCTATACATCTAGGGGTAAGAGTTGTATTTGCATAAATTTTTTTTTTTTTTTGGTTTTTGGGCCACACCCGTTTGACGCTCAGGGGTTACTCCTGGCTATGTGCTCAGAAATCGCCCCTGGCTTGGGGGGACCATATGGGACGCCGGGGGATCGAACCGCGGTCCTTCCTTGGCTAGATCTTGCAAGGCAGACACCTTACCTCCAGCGCCACCTACCCGGCCCCTGCATAATTTTAATTGCTGGTAGCATAACACAACCCGAAATATATTTCCTTAGTATAAAAGGCAGTCATCCAGCCATTTCTTTCTCCCTTTAGATTAATTTTACATACCTCAGCAGTTCGTCTTGCTTCTTTAATCATGGACTCCAATCCACCAAAAACACTGTTTGTTGACTTGGAAGTCTCTCCCTCAGATTCACTGTCATCGGAATCATTCAGTGTTACAACCACTGATTTATGCTTTGGAAGCTGCAAAGCAATAGCTATTTGTTACCCTTGAAGATAAAAGTATCTACTCTTTTCTTGGCTCATTTCAATTAGCTATGTGGCCTTGATTAAGTTGCCTAGTTTCTCTTAATTTTTTCCATAATAACAGGCTCAATGGAACCAGAGTGATATAGAACAGTGGGTGGGTAGGACTCTTGTCTTGCATACATCCAACCCAGTTTCAATCCTTGGCACCCTAAATGGCCTGCCAAGTCCCACCAGGAGTGATTCCTGACAGCAGAGCTAGAAGTAGGATCTGAGTACCGCCAGGCATGGCCAAAATCCAATAAACACAAGGACAAATTACAGGCAGAATCTTGGAGTAATACAGCATAACTTTATCCAACCTTCACTAATATTGACTATATATAAAACATAAAATAGTCTATATTCAGTGTTTCTAGACATAACTGTTTTTTGTTTTGTTTTGTTTTGTTTTTGGGTCACACCCGGCAGTGCTCAGGGGTTACGCCTGGCTTTATGCTCAGAAATCGCTCCTAGCAGGCTTGGGGGACCATATGGTATGGCGGGATTTGAACCACTGTGCTTCTGCATGCAAGGCAAACACCTTACCTCCATGCTTTCTCTCCAGCCCCACATCACTATGTTTACTTTCTCAAGCATTTTTGTTTGTTTGGGGCCACAACAGACTGTGCCCTGGTGTGCACTCATGGCTCAGAGGTTATCCCTGGCTCTGTGCTCAATAATCATTCCTGGCAAGCTTAGGGGATCAAATAGAATGTCGGGAATCAAACTTAGGTTAGCCATGTGCAAGGCAAGTGCCCTACACACTGTACTATTGCTCTAGCCCCACTTTCTCCAACTTTTCTCTAAAAAGTTGGTTTACCTAAATAAGACAAGATTTCAACTTGACTCTGTTCTAGTCTTTGTATATCAAAGCCATTAGCAAACAAAAAAAGCCATTGTTGTCATTTTTATCTCCTTAGTAAGCATCTAAATATTTCCATTACAGCAGGATCATATATTCAAAATATATTAGCGAAGTATAAAAATGAAAAAAAATAGACAATTTACTTTCATTTTAAAATAGAAACTCTGAATTGACTGATTTTTATAAATAAAAATGAAAGAGCAAAGTAAAGTGCATCACCAGAATGAAAATAATGCTTTCCCCCAAAATATCAATAAATCCACCAGTTTTCAAGTAAATATATTCCCAGTTCAGATTATTATCAAATAAATTTCTATTCGCACATGAATTTATGTCTGTATAAACAAAAAAAAAAGTGGGAAACAGACAACAAATCTTCACATAAATATCTAACAGGCGTTCGAATCACCATAGATTAAATATTTAATTTGTACCGATATTACAGTTCGCGGAAGACGAGGTCCTCTGTGAAACTTTGGATTCTGTATTCTAGGCTGAGATACTGTATTAATACTGACAATAGATAGATTACTTCTTGGCACAGGCTGTGAATTGTTCAGAACTGGAGGTGAGGGTGGGTCACCATTACTGGAAGTTTCCTATATAAGAGATATAAAACATCTTTAAATAAAAGTAACTGCCTGCCAAATTTAAAAACAAATTAGTTCAGACTTAGCCCTACTTTATTGAAAGGTCCAACCAATCCCAAATAAGCAGTAAAAGAAAAAAAAAGTGAGCAATCAAAGAAGAAAAAAAGCTCAAGAGCACCACCTAGAGTTTCAAATAGCTAAATTACCTCCGGCTTAAAAGCTCTTTTATTTGCTAGAGATTTAAGGAGCTCTTCTCGAAGCAGCATTTCTTCCTCCTCTTCCTCGTCTGCAAAAGGTGGTTTTGGAGGCTGTTCTGGATCGTCAGGAGGGAGAGGTGGTAAAGGTGGTGGAGGGGGCAGAGGTTCATGAGATACACACAAGCCTTCCACGTAAGGCTGATTCAAAGGTGGCAGAGGCTGGTAGTTTTTAAAAAGAAAGAAAATTACAGTGCACGTTTTACCATGTGAAATCCAAATGTTTGTTTCCACAAATAAAGGAACTGTAAATCTCAAAACTAACATTCAGACAAGGAAAAAAAAATCAGAATTTTAGAAAAAAGTTTGAAACATTTATGAATTTCAAGCTAATTATACATACTTTCGTTTAGAGCTTTACTTAGCATTCTGAAAAACATCGAATTCAAATTGTATATGGTCTTTCCCTCTTTTATTCCCCCCTTTTGACACTGTGGCTTGAACTACTATTAAAAAAGGGGTATGTATCACTCATATCACTTAATCCCTTTTTAGCACTTTTTAGCATTTTTGTCCAAAGTGATCCGTTCCTTTGTGATCAGACAACTTTCTTTGTCATAGTGTTCCCTTCTCTACTCTAACCGCACTGCCCCACTATTTGTGGCAAGCTCGCAACCATGGAACAGTCCTCCCGACTCTCATCTCTACTGTCTCTGAATATTATTACCATACTCTATTTTATCTTTCTTAATGACAATACTTAACTTTGGCTGAGTTTCAAATTAACTTTTGTGGCTAGGAATGCCTTAGCTGTGCAGGATACTGAGTTTGATCCTCAATATCATAAATGTCCCCCACAGTCCCCAGCATGGCCAAGAGTAAGGAGAAAGTAAGGGTTTTCGAGAAGCACCCTAAAAGACTAATCCCAATTCACAGAAGAAACAAAAACAAACAAACCAGAAACAGTAGATAATTTTTGTTCTGCTTCAGATTAAACTTTGTAACTACTACCAAGAAAAAAGATTCTCTTCAAGTTATGTTCTCCCTTGAACACCTATCTCAAATGCTTGTCTTTATGTTTCTTTTGGCAGTGGTCGGGGAGCTTGGGGCCACACCAGGTAGTGGCTCAGGACTTAGGGATCACTGTCTGTACTTAGGGATCACTCCTGACAAACTTGGAGTAAACAACTGGGTGCTGGGAATTTGGGTTGGCTGCATGCAAGGGAAAAGCCCTACCCTGCTACACTATCACTACAGCCCCGTTTGTCTACTTGCTTTTAGCACTCTGGAGAAGCTTATCTTTTTGGGGGCAAGAGGCTTTGGGGACCACTTGGGATGCTGGAGATTAAAACCAGGTTTGTTGAATGCTAAAGAGCTTTATCTGCTGTACTACTGCTCCAGCCCCCAAACAATGTTCTTTCTTAAACATGCTTTCTTTCTCTCCCCTCAAACAGTTCCTTTTTTAAATTTGTTTTTCGTTTTTGGGCCACACCAGCAGGGCTCAGAAATCTCTCCTGGCAGGGTCAGGTGACCATATGGGATACCAGGGATCAAACCTAGGTCTATCCTGAGTCAGCAGCCTTATCACTGTGCTATCACTCTGGCCCCCTCCCCTCAGATATTTCTAAGTTTCATGCCTCCCTCTCTGGCCTCTTCTCCCTTCTCTCTCTGTCTCTCTCTCTCTCTGTCTCTCTCTCTCTCTGTCTCTCTCTCTCTCTCTCTCTCTCTCTCTCGTTTTTTCTTCCTTCCAAAATTGATAGCTAATTTTATTTCATTATTATTTTAAAAAGCAGTTTGTTTATTCATTGGTTTTTGGACCACACCTAGCAGCACTCAGGGGTTACTCCTGGCAGGCTCAGGGGACCATATGGGATGCTGGGAATTAGACCAGGTCCATTCAGGGTTGGCCGCATGCAAGGCCAACTGTGCTATCTCTCCAGCTCCAGGTAGCTAATTTTAAATTTATATTCTTTTATTATTTAATATGTTCACACACACATAAACACACATACACAGAAAGGAACATACTAAGTACTGAAAGAACATAAATTTAAAATTAGCAAAGAAAAAGTTTTCCATATGAATCAACCCCAATTAAGTAATTTATTTCAAGGTCAAGGAGATACACACAGGCCCAGAATGCATGTTTTGCTTGTGATAATCTCAGGTTTGACCCACAGTATCATATGGTCCCCTGAGCATCACAAGGACTATTCCAGGCTACCAGCTGGGCATAAACTCCCCAACACTCCAGTTCCACTGGGTGTGGATCAAATTCCACTTCCAAAATTATTTCACAGATTTCATAGCTACTAATTCTAGGAAATAATTCTGATTTCGTAAGATCTTTTAATCTCAATACTCAAAAATCAATGTCATTTTAAAAACAAAGTAAAATCAGAAACACAATAATCTTAGATAAATTAATTTTCACTTACGGAAACCTGAGGTGGTGGAGGTAAAGAAATAGATGTTGTTGAAGAAAAATACCCCACTGAACATTCAGAGAAGAATGGTGGTTGCACCGGTGAAGGAGCTGTAAAAGATAAAAACAAAAAACAAAAAAACAAGGGTCCTGAGAGGGAGTCCAATGGGCAATGGGCAATTTGCCTTGCACACAGCAGGCCTGGGTTGGAACCCTGGCACTCCGATGGTTTCTTACCACATCTTGAGTAATTCCTGCAGAGGCAGGAGTAACCCGCTGAGCATTGCTCAGAATAACCCCAAAATAATAACAAAAGTTTAATAAAAAAGAATGCTATAAATTTAATAATTTTAATAAATTCTATAAGAATTTAATAATAAAGAAACTTATAATTTAATAATTAGATTTTTATAATTTAATGATATATCAATAAAATTATATATTAAATAAGAATTCAATAAAAATTCTACAGGAATATGTTAATCTTGCAGTGTTTTTAAAAAAACATACATCTAGGTAGAGTACAAATTAATTTTATTAGAAATAAATACATTTTTGAATAAATAAGATTCATCTCTAATAAAATCTTTATTCTCCATGAAACTATCTCTATATATTTAAAATTGTCCTTTGATTGTCAAAGTAAGTCTTCCACATAAATTGACAATTATTCCTCAAAGCCCTCAACCTGACCAATTTCTCAAAGATATAACAATAAGGGAGCAGAAAAGGCTACTTTTGAGTCGTCAAAGTCAGTCTTCCACTTAAATTGACAATTAGTTCCTCAAAACCTTCAACCTGTCCAATTTCTAAAAGAATGAACAAATAACGAAGCAGAAAAGGCTACAAACATATTGTGTTTTTTTTTAATCCCCATGGATCTAAGGAAGAACCCTACCCAAAGGAAAATAATGTAGGACATCCCTCTTCAAAAGTAAAGAAATGGATTAATTTTCGTGTAAAAGCAAAATAGGATAAAAATGAAACTATCTGGGACTGGTGCAATAGCACAGCAGGTAGGGTATTTGCCTTGCATGCAGCCAACTGGGTTCGATCCCCAACATTCTATATGGTCCCCTAAGTCTGCCAGAAGTAATTTCTGAGCACAGAACCAGGAGTAACCCCTTCGCACTCCCAGGTGTGGCCCAAAGACAAAAAGAAAAGATCTGGGTATTGGATCAATGAAGTACACGTTCAGATTTTAATATGATTCTGAATAGTACAGATACAAAAATTAGATGGTAACATTCCTTCTTTGGTAGCAGATAAAAAAGTAATTACACCTTTATCTTCCACGGTTTCTTAAGATAGTGAAATAAAGCAGATTCAAAGATTACTCTTGCTGTCCAATAACTATATACTATTAAAGGTCAACCAGTTTTCTTCATTGTCCTAATCTTCTCAAAAATCAATAGAATATATTAACCATATTATCTTCTAGCCCAAATACTACCATCTAGACATATACTGACTTTTAGAGTATTTTACCACTTAAAAATATAATTATCCAGGATGGGAGGGATAGTATAGCAGATAAGATGTTTGCCTTGCATACAATCAACTAGGATCGACCCTCAGCACCCCACATGGTCCTGAACCCCATCAGCAGAGATTATTGAATACAGAGGCTGCAGTAAGCCCTGAGCACTGCCTGGTGTAACCCCAAAACAAACAACAGGCAAACAAAATACCTATTTGTGTATGGGTATGTAATTTTTCATGCTTCTTCTTTACAAAATTCTTTAAGGATTTTTACAAATATAGACACAAAATATTTTCTAGAAATTCAAATTTGAATTATCAAAATTTGGGAGCTGCTATGATTTATCTCCAAGAAAATGAATATAATGAAATTAAAGATTAGCCCAAGAATTAAATTATGAAATCAACAAGATGATCAAACATGAGTCTAAAAACAACAACCTGAAAATGAAAACCTTATCACGTAAAGTTTGCTTTTCTCTAGATTTGAAACACTAAAAAGTTTCAAGTTCAATCTGATCCAGCAGTTTGATCGTAAGGAAAAACACAGTCTTTATATCATCTTTCAAGTAAGCATTCCAGGCCCTGGAGTGCCAGCTAAATTCAGTTGTCTGCATCAATAATATGTTTTCATTCAGAAAATAGTACTCTTACACCTGATGATCAACTAAAGAAAGCCTATCCTTAGCAGGCCAGAGCACAGTGGGCTGCATGCTGCCAACTGGGTTTGACCATGCTACCTGATCCCCAATACCACCATGAGTGATTCCTGAGTGCAATGCCAGGAGTTACCCCTATGCACAGTCAGTCAGTGGTGGCCCAAAACAAGTAACTCAAGAACAGTCGAATTCTAGAATACTAGCCTAACTGAAGTACAGTCATGATCAATTCTAATAAATCTTTTCTGAATATTAGTCATTTTCCAATTCCAAATTTTACCAAATATCATCACTGGAAATAAGATGGACACTAAAAGTTATCTTCTTTGTGATTAAAGCAGGAATATATTTTTTGAAAATAAACAATAAAAAAACGGAATCTTCCTCACAATCTTCATTATTTCAATCAAAGAGCAAACAACTTAAATATTTAGTATTTAACTACCATCTGGAAACTTAGAAGAAACACTATATATTTTGTTTATTTTCAAAGTATTCACAGTAAGGAAGGTCTATAACTACAGTAAGTCAGCAAGCCACATTCTCATTCACACTTATTCCAAAGTTTGGGGTATGTTCATGATCATTTTCTATTTAGTCACTGTAAATATGCCAAGTTTAAAATTTTGCTCATACCTGGAGAATTGGTTTCACTATCTGTATCCATAGCAACTTCTTCATAGTTATCATACTGATAAATTCCTCCTCCACTATCAGTAGGTTGCTTATCTAAGGAACGTCTTAGGTCAGGATCTGAAGACTAATCACACAACATGCTCTTTTTAATTTTAAACCGTCCAATATCTCTGTCTACACTTAAAAAAGCCAAAATCAAACAACACCTAACTTCTTGTAAATAGTATCAAAGTCATGGTGATGTAATTAGCTCTATCTATCACATATATACAAGAAGTACAGTATAACAGATATTTTTGTTGTTAGCTGGGGCATCAGGGGGAGGGCTGTCACTACCAATGGTCCTCCAGGGTCCAAGGTAATCTTGTAGTACTGGGAGTCATGAACTGCCAGGGAAGAGGGGCGGGAGAAATAGCACAGTGGTAGGGTGTTTGCCTTGCATGTGGCCGACCCAGGACAAACCTGGGTTCGATTCCTGGCATCCCATATGGTCCCCCGAGCCTGCCAGGAGTGATTTCTGTGTACAGAGCTAGGAGTATACCCAAGTAGTTACCCACACTGCCGAGTGTGGCCCCAAAACAAAAATAAATAATGAAGTGCCAGAAATCAAACCCAGGGCCTCATATGTATAGCATGTATCCTATGACTTGAGTCAGTCACTTTTAAACTGCCGGACAAAATCCAATGGTTAGCCACAGTAGTATGTTAGACACAAAATACTCCACAGTTGACAGAGTCACCAACCAATTTTTCCACAAAATAATCTGAATGCTTGAACAGTCTCGAATACTTTCTACATTAGAAAACAAACTCAGGGGCCGGTGTGGTGGCGGTAGAGGTAAGGTGTCTGCCTTGCACTAGCCAAGGAAGGACCGCAGTTCGATCTCCCGGCATCCCATATGGTCCCCCCAAGCCAGGGGCGATTTCTGAGCACTTAGCCAGGAGTAACCCCTGAGCATCAAATGGGTGTGGCCCAAAAAAAACAAAAACAAACAAAAAAAAGAAAACAAACTCAGATTAATTTTATACAAACTAAATTCAGAGAAATAGTTTTTAATAAAATATAAAAACTAGCAAAAGCTATCCAGATGGATATAAGGATAACTTAAAAAATTAATACTTTCTTTGGGGCTAGGAAGGGGAAAGGGAGATTCAACTAGTGTGCTTTTCAAAGCTTGAAGTATGAACATTTATAACTTCTGACAATCAAAGAACTTTACTGAGACAATAGTGATAGTGCAGTGAGTAAGGTTCTTGCCTTCCATGCAGCCTACCTGAGTGTCCCTGGCATTCCATTTGGTCCCCCAAGCCCACCAATAATAACCCCTGAACGCAAAGCAAGGAGCATGCACTGAGCACCATTGAGTGAGGGACCAAAAAAAAAAAAAAAAAAAATGACCCTTTAGTACACCTATAGCCTTTAAAATACTCTTTTATTATTCTTGAAGTTCGGAATTATTGGGCTGGAGAGAGCACAGCGGTAGGGTGTTTGCCTTGCATATAGCCAACCTGGGAGGGACTCTGGTAGATTCCCGGCATCCCATATGGTCCCAGACCTGCCAGGAGCGATTTCTGAGCATAGAGCCAGGAGTAACTCCTCAGCGCCACTAGGTGTGACCCAAAAATATTTTTAAAAAGTTCAGAATTATTTTTAACTCATTGATAATAGCACAATATTATTATTAAAGTTTTGTTATCATCTGACATCATTCATAAAAAAAAAGGAACTTGAGTCAGCCACATGCAAGCCATGTGCCCTATCAGCTGTACTCTCTCAATACATTCTTAATAAAAATAATGAAAAAGGGGACCGAAGAAATGGCACAGAAGTAGGGCGTTCGCCTTTCACGTAGCTGATCAAGGAAGGACCTGGGTTTGATCCTTGGCATCCCAAGACAGGAGCGATTTCTGAGTGCATAGCCAGGAGTAACCCCTGTGCATCACCGGATGTAGCCGCAAAATCAAAAAATAATAATAATGATAATAATAATGATACAGGGGTGCAGCAATAATGCAGTGGGTAGGGTGTTGCCTTGCAAATGGGATCCAGGTTCAATCCCCTGCATCCTATATGGTCTCCCAAGCCTTTCAGGAATGACTTCTAAGTGCAAAGCCAGTAACCCACTGTACCGCCAAGTGTGGCCGAAAAACACAAACAACAAAAATAATGAAAAAGCTAAAAGAAAGTTCTTAGTAATTACTTTTTTAATCTTTGTAGCACCTACTTCTAACTAAATATTAGAAGTAAAGATTCATTACCGATTATAAGTACTAGTCCTAAAAGTTATATATAATAACAAACCCATTCATTATATGGAAGCCTTATACTGTCTCTTGATTGACTTAATGAAGAGCATCTATGCTGAAACTGAGTTGTTTTCAAATTATTTGCTTTTCTTACTTTACTTCTTGATCTCCTCTTTCCACCAACCAATTTCATGAATCTATTGTACTGCTCTTCCTGATTGGAGAGATCGCGAATTTTTCTGATTTCTTCTTCTCTTTTCCTCCTCTCTTCTTCTTCGGCTTGTTTCCTTTGGTCCTCCTCTTTTTGTCTTTCTTGTTCTTTTTGTTGTTGCAATTTCTTCCATGCTTTTGTTTGCTGCTTCCTCAATGCTTGTTTAGCTTTAAATAAAAATTATCCAAAAATATTATTATCTTTACGGATACAATTTTCTAGAGAATAAAAAAGCTTCAAAAAATTATTTTCAGGCCAAAGAGACAGAACAGGGGTTAAATTTCTTTGCCTTGCACTTATTTCATTCCCCAACACCTACTATCCACCAAACACCAGTGAGTGAGCCCGAACACAAAAGGAATAGCCCCAAATACTGCTTAGTGTGGCCCCAAACCACACTCCTCACCAAAAAAAAAACAAACAAAAAAAACACCATAATGCAGCTGTTTCTTTGTTACTATGGGCCAGAGCGATAGATAGCACAGCGGAGAGGGCACTTGCCTTGCACAGCATCCGACCCAGGTTTGATCCCCAGCATCCCATATAGTCCCACAAGCCTGTTAGAAGCAATTTCTGAGCATAAAGCTAGGAGGAGTAACCCTTGAGTGTGTGTGGCTCAAATAAAAACAAAAAAATTATGTTAGCCTTTAATTAGGTTCTACTTATAAACCAAAATAAAATAACCTGAGGAAAAGCCCTCCAAGCTAACCTGACATATAGAATCAAATTAAACAAATGAACAAAAATTATCACCTGTGGCGCTAACTTTTTTGGCCGAATGTGTTTTTGTGCTAGTTTTAACTTTTTGCTGTACCGTTTTCATCTTAGTCAACTTTTCTTTGCTTTCTTTCATCACCTGCTGTTCTTTCTGTTGCCATTTTTTACTAGCTGACTGAAGAGCCAAGAGCCGAAGTTGTAGTTCAGATAGTTCCTCTTCATCTTCACCAAGCTTCTTTTGAAAAAGGAAAAGAAACTATTATGATTTAAAAGTCCACTACTCGACCTTCAAATAGGTTAGCAAGTCAAGGATCAGGATATGGCTCAAAGTAAAGCATATACCTGCATGCAGTATGATAGTCCTGAGTTCAATGTGGAACTGTGGGAAAAGATTATTTTTTAAGATGAAGAATCTAAATCACAATCCTATGACCTACTCAATCTGTGAAGTTTTCATATTTATGTAATTTAAATATACAGGGCTGGAGAAAGATAATACAACTGACAACGATGCAAAAATTGGAAACTTGCAGATCTGAGATCTGCATTTCAATAGACTTCCCAAGAGAGAATAATAACTGATGGCAGCAAATTCGAGGGGAAATCAACCCAGAAGTGTAGAGAATAAAGTACTTTCATAATTATGTGATCTATCAACCTCAGAATTTGGCTGTTTCCCACATTTCTACTAAAATATAACTAGAAACACCAGGCAACCTAAGCAGGGATTTTCCATTTTATTGCATGAATTTGGGGAGAAGTAGTTCTCAGACCTCAAGTCTCAAAGTCAAGTGCAAAACTGTTTTTCCTTTATGCTGTGTATATAGGAAGTGAAAATGAGCCTAAGTCTCAAAATGGTATAGATATAATCTCTAATAAAATACATTTTTAGTAAGATGTTTTTCTAGAAATTCAAGACTATATCTTAACTACTGGTTTCACTTTAACTAAACTACTATATTTTAGTTCTGTTTGTCCAAACTAGCTTGACTACTCTTTCCATTCCTGGAAAAAAATAGTAGCAAATGAGTTTAGAAATTGTCCTGACTCTGGTCCAGAGAGACAGTAAAGAGGTTAATAGTGCCTGCTTACAAGTGGCCAACTCAGGTTCAATTCCCAGCATATGGTCTCCTGAGCTTGCTGGGAATGACATAAGAACAGACCTGGAGTAGCCCTGAGCACAGCCAGATGCAAACAAAAAAAAATTAGTAATTCTTTTTTGCCTCAAAGTCCTTTAAATAAACCAAATTCTATTGTTAGGTCATGTTCAAGAGTCCTGTTGTTCTATTCCGTAGCACAAGTCACATGTAACTATTTAAATTTAAATGAATTCAAAGAAAAGATTCCATTTCTCAATCAAACAACTCACATTTCAAATGCTTGACAGTCCAGCCATGATACTAGAGTGCAAATATAGAACATTTCCACTAATGTAAAAAACTCTAAGGCCAGGGAGAGAGCTTAAAGGACTAGGGAGCATGCAGAGTATGTGGAAGCCTGGGGTTTAATTCCCAGCACCTCGTGGTTCCTTATAAAACAAAAACAAAAACAGGGTATCCATAGTAGCACTCAGTATTATTGGGTCCAAGCAGTACAGGAATGGTTATCTCCAGAGTAGCCTCCTGAGCAGTGCTGGGGAAACCCTCTGATGCACCCCCATCCACCCACAAAAAATATCCCATTGGGAGTGTCATAGTTTCCAGTGCACCTGAGACTGCACTGTCCCCTGAAGCCAGATAGTACCTCTGAGGCCCAGCAAAGAGAGAACACACAAGGCCAAAGAACCAGCTCAGCCCAAAGGTCAGAAGTCAGTGCAGTGGTTTCCTGAAGCAGCAAGATAATCTCACTCTCTCAAGAGCTCTCCAAGAGTGTGTTCTGGTAGTGAGGGAGGGGATGCTAGAGTGAAGCAGAAAAAAGCACGCCCCCCCAAACAACAACATAATAAAGCAGCATAGATTGCCTCAGAGGTGTGGGGAAGACTGTAATCCTGAGGACTCAATCAGTATCAATCACCTAGAAGATTTCTCTGGAAAGGACTTCAGAGTGGAAATGCTTAGCATGCTTACATGAGCTCAAAGAAACAATAGAACAGATTACCAATAAAACAAAAGATATGAGAAAAGAAATTAAAAAACTATAATCAGAAATGACAGAACAATGGACAAAATGAGAAACTCAATGGAAGGCCTCACTAGCAGAATAAATGCTACTGAGCAGAAAATTAGTGAATTCCAAAATGAGGAGCAGAAAATCTCCAGACAACAGCAGAATGTGTAAAACAAAATAAATGAAAAGATAACAAGAGAACTTTGAGATGAATTCAAAAGGAACAACATAAGAATCATCGGGGTCCCAGAGGGCCAGGACGGGAACCCTGATGAAGAAGCAACAGTCAAAGACACCATAACTGAGAAATTTCCAGAGCTGCAAATTTCATGCATTCAGATTCAGAAAGCTCAAAAGGTGGCAGCAAGAAGAGGTCCAACTAAAAATACCCTAAGACAGGGGCCAAAGCGATAGTCTTGCACACGGCCAACCTGGGTTCAATCCCAGGCATCCCATA
Organism: Suncus etruscus; assembly: GCF_024139225.1. Taxonomy (NCBI): domain Eukaryota; kingdom Metazoa; phylum Chordata; class Mammalia; order Eulipotyphla; family Soricidae; genus Suncus; species Suncus etruscus. The sequence goes on from NC_064858.1 coordinate 101,200,538, forward strand.
TGATCCCCTTGACCTTCCAGGAGTAATTTCTAAGCACAGTGCCTAGGAGTAATGTGTGATCACAGCTGGGTGTGCCCCTTCCTAAAATAAGCTTCTGCGTATCAAAGAAAAACTATGACCAGGATACAGAGACAGCTGACAGAATAGAAGAAATTATTTACTCAACACCTATCTGACAAGCAGTTAATATCAAAGATATACAAGGCATATAATCAAAGATATACTAGAAGAACTTTACAAGAAAAGTAAAGATTCAAACCCATCAGAAATTGAAATGAACAGAAAACATCTTCAAAGAAATAAAAATGGCCAAAAAGCACATGATAAAAATGTTCTGCCACCAATAATTATCAGGGACATCCAAATCAAAACAAGAAACCCCACACTACAAAAACTGGCACATATCAAAAAGAACAAGAACAATTGGGGGCCAGGGAGACAGCATAGCGGGTAAGGTGTGTGCCTTGCACAGAGCCAATTCAGAACGAATGGTGGTTCGAATCCCAGAGTCCCATATGGTCCCCCAAGCCTGCCAGCAGCGATTTCTGAGTGCAGAGCCAGGAGTAACCCCTGAGCGCCGCTGGATGTGACCCAAAAGTCAAAAAAAAAAAAAAATTAATCTTTTATGCACCTGGAGCAATAGAACAAGGGGTGTTTCGTGAAAACACAGCTCCTGGCCAAAATGAATGCGGCTCTTTGCCTCTTATCGTTATTTTGTATACTGTGGCTTTTTGCCAAGTTTGAATTTTTTGTGCTGCTCTGAGGAGGGACCTATGAGGAGAGATCTCTGAGCGTAGAGTCCCACCCCCAGGCTGCGGCATCCTGTCTCCCGTCCCTCGGAAACAACTGCACGAGCCAGCGAGCGGGGAACCCATGTGGCACGCACGTGTCGTGTCACATCTTGCCGTTAGTTCTTAGTGTGGAGGATGCAGCACACCCTCACCATCACTGCAGAACTTTTACCCTCACTCAAAATGGCAAAATGCTATATGTGTTTAATAGATTATTGTTAAAATTAGATGCTTTTGTGTGAGTGTTTGTCTGTTTTGGCAGATCACTGCGTGGTGAGACTCTCTGACTCTCACAGTTTAAGATTTTGGCTCTTTGTGCTGGACTTGTTCACCACCCCTGCAATACAACAAAAGGTAAGGTATTTACCTTGCACTCAGCGAACCCAGGTTTGATTCCCTAAGTACTCCATACTCAAAGCCAGCCGAGAGTAATTCCTGAGTGCAGAGCCAGGAGTGAATACTGAGCCAACACTGGTGTGGCCCAAAAACCAAAAAAAAAAAAAAATTTATTTTTGAAACAAATAGCTCAATGAGTTTAGATCTGGGTTCTACTCCAGTACCATACGCTATCCCCAGCATTGCGTAATCCCTAAGTATCTGAGTACAGAGGGCAAATAAACCCAAAATTTTAAAATATTTTGGAAAAGCTCTCCCAAAAAGGATTATCTATAGGGCCGGAGAGATAGCACGGAGGTAGGTAGGGTGTTTGCCTTGCATGCAGAAGAAGGGTGGTTTGAATCCCAGCATCCCATATGGCCCCCAAACCTGCCAGGAGCAATTTCTAAGCATAGAGCCAGGAGTAGCCCCGAGCACTGCTGGGTGTGATCCAAAAACCAAAAAAAATAAAAATAAAAATAAATTGTGTTCAGGACTAAAGATATATCAGCAGGGCTGACTGCTTGCCTTGTAAACAGCCAACCTGGGTTGGAACCCCAACATCCCATATAGTTTCCCAAGCACTGCAGGGAGTAAATCCTGAGTGCAGAGCCTGGAGTAACCTGAACATTGCTGTGTACCCCCCAAAACTAAAAAGAAAAAAAGCTGTTTAAATGATAGATGAAAAGTGAAAAGCAAGACAGAATTTCCCCTTTTAGAGAACAGTGTAAAGCAGTTCAAGAATAAGTCTTATAGGACATCTAATCACATAAAGCAGTTATCTTACCTTCTCGGATAGAATATCTGAGCCACTGATTCTTCTTGTTAAATGTTGTTCTTTATCTTCTAATCCTTTTAAAACAAAAGAGTATATTCTGAAAGATAATTACATTCAATCTAAAATATAATATTTAGAAATAATTCTTTTAAAGTGTCTCATTTTTTTTCAATCTCTCAACTAGGAGAATAGAGAATAAAAATCTGACTAAGTTTTACTATCAGTCTTAATCTAGAACATTGTAAGCAAGTGGTTCAAAATTAAATTTAAACTATACTTTGATAAATGACTTCTGTATTACAATTAATTTATATAAAACATGTGTGAAAAGGTAAGAAGGAAGCAAAAGATCTGTTACCAAATAATAGACACACCTCTGAAGCTTTATTAATTCATCCTTTAGAAATATAAAAAGGAAATGGTTCTAGCATTTATCTAGAAAAAGTATCATCAGAAATAGTTTAAATATTTAAAAAATGGGCCAGAGGATATAGCACTGTGAATAAGGCAGCAGACCCAGAATAAATCCCCAGCATCCCATATTGTCCCTCAAGCCGGCCAGGAGTGATCTCTTAGCCCAGAGTCAGGAATACAAGTCCTGAGAACAGCCAGATATGGCCCCAAAACAAAATAATAACAAAAAAGAATAAAAAAACTAAGAGCATCCATACTTTACACGAGCGCGCACACACACATTCCCTCTCCCTCTCCCTCTCTCCCTACCCCCACCCCTACCCCCTCTCCTAATCTACAAATGACCTACAAAGCACGCAATGAAGTTAGAATAATCACAATACTGATAGACACATACAGAGGAAGTTGCTAAAAATCTAGAAGAATTTGGGGCTGGAAAGTTAGTACAAAGATTAAGGTTTTTTGTCTTGCATGCAGTATACCTCAGTTCAATCACTATCGCCACAGGGTTCCCCTCCCACAAACACCATCAGGAACACCACCCAGATATTTGCATGTGGCAACTCCCAGGGCCAACTCTAGCCATGTCTGTGGATTACCACAGGTGTCTCAAACTCCACCCCAACAAAGATAAGTTGCAATGCTACAGTACAAACCTCAAACCAACCTTATTTTGTCTACATCACATCTTTCCACGTAACAAATATCCTACTTTGACTGCTCAAGCAGGTCTCTTGTCAACTTATTCGAGTATTTTGGACAAAATATAAAACCACTACCATTTCGGTGTCCATCAATAAGACTCATTTTCAAATGTAAATCAGGGCTACATAAACCCTACACTTCTGAGTGTCTCCCGGCTACTTCAGTTCAGTATAGTATTAGTCATCCAAATCTACAATTACACCTTACTATACAATTTCAGATCATTATCCTTTTAACACATAAGCTACAAATCTCCCACAAGTTTCCCACACACGTGGGTTTTTTTCAAGTAGAGTAAAATTACAGGAATATTTCAAGCATTTTTGCAAAATTTCCCCCTTCCTTCTTTTTGTTATCACTGCAGTAACCAGAGATCAGACTCTTTCATTGTGGTGTCTGCATACTTTGGGCTGTGAGATCAGATACATTGCTGAAATCACACTGGAGTTACATGGGACACTAATCAAAATCAAACTTGTGTTCTCTTACAAACAGGTGTTTGGTGCTGAATTCTAACTAATCCCAGCATTTTTTTAAAATAACCGTTTAATATGTAAAGCAGCACTACTATTGTTATTAGGTTCCTTTTTATTCTTTCAATCTTTTGGGGGCTTTTGAGCTATACATTGCAGTGCAGGGATACAACTGGAGTCAGCTGCAAGTTAAGTCTAGCACCTTAGCCCTTAGTACTATCTTCAGCCTCCATGTGCTTTATTTCTTCTTAATGTGCCAATAGCAAAGTTATTTTTGAGCAGTGCTCAAGGTTTACTCTTGGTGGGCTCAGGGAACGATATGTAGTGTTTGGAATCAAACACTGATCAGCTAAGTGCAAGGCAAACACCTTACCCACTGTACTACTGTTCCAGCCTACCAATGACAAAAGTTTTTGAGTATTTATTTCCCTAACTGTTCCCACCCTCCAAAAAAAAGTCCCACTGCTGTAAAATTCTGTGAAGTACATATATAATTTTACCAAAAAGTGCTCATACTTCAAAAAAGAACAAATAGCAGTAACTATTAAAAAAATTTTTAAGGGGCTGGAGAGATAGCATGGAGGTAAGGCGTTTGCCTTTCATGCAGAAGGTCATGGTTCGAATCCCAGCGTCCCATATGGTCCCCCGTGCCTGCCAGGAGCAATTTCTGAGCATGGAACCAGGAATAACCCCTGAGCACTGTCGGGTGTGACCAAAAACCACACACACACAAAAAAAATTTAAGCAAGTAGATTTTAAATACGAAATGTAGAAAATGCTACACAACTCTAAAATAAGAAGAAAAAAACCTGAGTTTCGGGGCCATAGCAATGGTAAAGCAGATGGGGAATTTGTGCACAGCCAACCCAGTTTGATTCCTGGCATTCCATCTAGTCAACCAAGCCTGCCAGTAGTGATTCCTGAATGTAAAACCAGGAGTAACTCATGAGCATTGTTAAGTGTGGTTCCCCAACTCCCACCCCAGTCAAAATATGAAACCTGAGTTTCAATAGATTGTGGTGAAAAAAAGAACCGGATTTCAATTGATTGTGAAAAGATTGTTTAAGATGTCCAGTTGGTAGAACTGCTCTATGGTAGCCAAGGCCAGAACCCATTTATCTGGCAGGTTCCTTACAAGCACAATTCTACTTTAAAACAAGCAATGGCCACAAATCACAGACACACACCCCCAAAAATAGAGAAGATTATATAGCTCATAAAGAAATTTTTGTTTAACCAAACAGAATTAGGGAAGCATGTTCTTCTACCCATGAGACTACAATAAAATTACTTCAATGTTCCCTTTCTTTCTGGATTTGGGTTACACACGCAGTGCTTGGGAGTCTGATTACAGCCTGGTGCTCTGAGTCCTTCTAACTATATTGACTAGGTCATGTCAAGTGCCAGACTCAACTTGGTGCTCCCATATGAAAAGCATGCACTCCAGCCCTGTGCACCATCTATCAATTCTTTTCTTTCTGGGTGGGGAATGGCCACTCCCCCTACAGTGTTCAGGAGCCCAAGAGACAGCCCACAACTTACTGGGAGCTGGCACTCAAGCCAACTTACACTAAGTGCTGGTTGGACCCAGCAAGGTTTTGGGGCCACCAGGCCTATGTGGTGCTGGGATTCAAGCTCAGGGCCTGATACAGGCAGGTTATGTGCTCCAAGTCAGTCTCTCTCCCAATTCAATTTTTTTTCTTTTGTTTTTGTCTTTGTCTTTGTTTTCGGGCCACAACAGCAGTACAAGGGTTACTCCTGGCTCTGCCCTTAGGAATCACTCCAGGCAGGATCAAGGTAGCATATGGGACGCCAGAGATCGAATCCAGGTTAGACATGTATATGGTCTCCAGCCCCTTCCAGCTCAATTTTTATGCAATACTTCCAAAATGAAAACAGTGATGTAAAATTTTTTTTTTGGTTTTTGGGCCACACCCTGTGACGCTCAGGGGTTACTCCTGGCTATGCGCTCAGAAGTTGCTCCTGGCTTCTTGGGGGACCATATGGGACGCCGGGGGATCGAACCGCTGTCCGTCCTAGGCTAGCGCAGGCAAGGCAGGCACCTTACCTCCAGCGCCACCGCCCGGCCCCGTGATGTAAAATTTTTTAATTACCTGGAATCCTAAACTGGTCATCAGGATATAGACAGTGAAAATTAAAATTAAAAAGAATCCAAGAGAATGGAATACTAAGGGCATAAATAGTAAAGGAAAATTGGGGTTGGAAAGATACTACAGCAGACAGGAAGTGTGCCTTGCAGCATGTAGCCAACCCAGGGTTAATCTCAGGCATCATATGGTAGGTATCCCAAACTCCGCCAGTTGTAATTGCTGAGTGCAGAGTCTCACAACAGCGGGGGTGACCCAAAACAAAAACAAACAAAAAAGAAATTGAAGGAAAAAAAATCATAAAGTACTTTAAAATGCAAGTTACTAGAAAATGTGTATATATCAAGGAAACAAAAATATTTGAGATTTTTCAATAAAATCACTATTGGAAATATCAAATATATATGTATTAAATATATAAACAGGTATATATTAAAGTCTGTAAATATTCTATTTACAACAAACAAGATCTGGAAACAACTTAAGTGCCTAAAGACGAGTGGGTATAGAAATTGTTAAATATACACAAAATATTATTTATAAAAATAAAATCTGCTTGCTGCAACCTGAATGGAACTTAAAGGGAAAGTAGTAAGGAAAGTGAGGCAGAAGCAGAGAAATGTAGTCTGTCTGTAGCTATCTGATTCATTTTAGAGTTACTTATTTGTGGAATAAAAACAAAGAAAAGGAACAGACAATGGCCAAACAAAAGCACACCTTGAGATTTAAGCAGAGAAGGGTCTGAGGAGAAAGGATAGGACAAAAATCTAGGACAGTGATGGAAGGCATGATGGTAGTGGGTGCGATGCAGTTAATGTATGTCTCAAGTAGTAATAAGTGAAAATCATGATTCCAAATACTGCAGACAAAATTTTTCCTATGAACATAAATAAAATTATGCCAAGCCTTTGCTCAAAACTCTAAATAGTTCTCATTTCAGAACCATCCAGAACCAAATTTAATGTTCTACATGATCTGTTCCAACTCATCGTCTCCAACACCTCTTCCACTACACATCTCCTGACTCTCCCTCGTGGCAGTCTTATTTCTGTAGCTGTTATTCTTCTGCATTAATAATTGTATATTAGGGAGGGTCAGACAATAGTACAGTGGGTAGGACAAATGCCCCACCTGGGTTCAATTCAGTATGGTCCCTTCAAGTACCGCCAAGATTATTTCCTTAGTATGGAGCCAGAAGTAACCCTTGGAAATTGCCAGGTATGCCTCACCCCCAAAAGAGTTGTTCTACTAACTCAGTGATTCTCAAGCTTTACAAGACATTTGAGTCAGTAAGAGGATCAGTTAAATACAAACTACAGAGTCCTATTTCAAGAGTCCCCAGGGACTAGGAATTTGCATTCTATTGTGTTACCAAATAATACTGTATGAAGACTTCAGTAATAAAATCCCCCTAGCTGTTTCTAGCTATTTTATATATGTGTCTAGAAATCTACTACTCCATTTATGTACAGTTAGCTAAACACTCAACGATCTTTGCTTAAATTTCATCTTCAAATTTAGGCCTCTCTTAATTAATCATTAATGTGCAACCTTGGGACTAGTGAGATAGTGCGGCAGGTAGGGCAACTGCTTTGCATGTGGCTAACCTGATCCCACTTATGGTCCCCCAAGCACCCAGGAGTGATCCCTGAGCTCAGAGTCAGTAGTAAGCCCTGAGCCTATCCAGCCACATGAGGTTCAAAGTCCAAAGAAAAAATAGATTAAAAGGCAAGATTATGTGCAAGAAAAATAATTCAATTTAAAAATTCAATCGCTTTGCATATGGCAGGTCCATGTTCAATTCCTACTGACACCAGAGGTCCCTGCACACCACAGGAAATAACTGTGAACAAAAAACTGGGAGTAGTGCCCCACTCCAGCACAGTCATATGTGGGGCCCCTCTCCCTGGAAAAAAAAAAAACAAAAAACAAATTTTAAAAAGAAATTCCGTTTTGGGCTGGAGAGACAGCACAGCAGTAGGACATCTGCCTCGCGCGCAGCAGAAAAAGGACAGATGGTGGTTCGAATCCCAGCATCCCATATGGTCCCCCATGCCTGCCAGTACTGATTTCTGAGCACAGAGCCAGGAGTAAGCCCTGAGTGCCACTGGGCATAACGCCCCCCCCCCCATAAAAAGAAATTCATTTTTTAGCATTCTATTTTATTTTGTTATAATTTTAAAAATCCATTTACAAAATTAATTTGTCCACATTTACTGTTTGATATATAAAATAGATGCCTATAAAGGCATTATTATTCTGATGTACTTTGAAGAATCAAATGCTCAATTATCTTTTGAATGACTGAAATGAAAAAGTTTAATGAATTCTATAATCAGGTCAAATGGAGTTGTTAGAAATTTTGGTGCTCTGGCAGGGGAAGAAAGTCAGAATACATTAAAAGGAAGTGTAATGAGTAAAATAAAGAAAAATAGTATAAACTAATTCATCCTTAAGTCTGACTAAAGACAAGAATACACAACAGGGGAATTCTGAAATGGGACAGCCAAGGAAATGCCATTCAAATATGACAGGCCTATCCCCATCACCACCCAATTTGGCCCGGGGAAGCCCCCAATCAAATGCCAAGTGGTCACAAAAATAATTCAAAATACAGGGCCCAAGATAGCATAACGGTAGGGGCATTTGCCTTGCAAGCAGCCGACTCGGGACTAACAGTGGTTCGAATCCCAGCATCCCATATGGTCCCCCAAGCCTGCCAGGAGCGATTTCTGAGCGTGGAGCCAGGAGTAGGCCCTGAGCACTGCTGGGTATGCCTCAAAAACCAAAAAAAAAAAAAAAAAAAAAAAGGCAAAATAAGATCCCCATAAAGTTAGAACACTTGCCTTTCATGCAGCAGAGGCCCCAGTTTCATTCCTAATGTTGCATGTAGCCCCATGAGCATTGTCAGTGACCCTTGGGCACAGTATCAGTTGTAAGACCTGATCACCTCCATGTAGGGCTCAATGTCCCCTACACAGCACCCCAAAAAGTGATTCAAATGAATCAGCAAAATATATATATGTTACAAATATATGTTAATGAATATTCTTCAGAGTAAACTAAAGTGTAAATGGTTTTAAATGTATGAGCTGAGCGAGATAACAATATAGAAGGCAAACTCAGGCTGGCACTGAACACAGTTTGATTAAAAAGTCCCAAAAGTTTAGAACAGTTCAGAGAAATTGGAAATAGCTGGCTAATAACAATTTAGAAGTTTGACAGCACAAGTGAGCATCTTACTGATGTTTGAAGGGGAAATGCGTGTAGAGATATCAATCAAAAGTTTATTGTCAGTTAAATTTTAGCTTTTAAGGATTTCTCCCATCCAGTTGTTTCTCTGAAACAGTTAACAATTGCTTAATTCCCTGATTTAAAATATTGGATGGAGACCTAGCTCAAAGATCTGGAAAGTACACTTGAGAGAACGCCATAGTCAACCTCATGAAATGCATAGTTCTCTCCCTTCCTCTTGCCTGAAGACTTCTCATGCCTGTCTGTGTGCAACCCTCTCTCCATGCCTGCCTGTATGCCCCCTCTCCACTTCTTTCTACCTCAGTCTTCCTGCCCCCCCCACACGTATGTATTTATGTATAAGACTCTCAGGAGAATCTATTCAAAAATTTTATCTTAATTGAGGTGAAAATTTGTTATCTTGTGGCCCTAGTAATATCACAGCAAGTAGAGTGTCTCGCCTTGCATGCAGCTGACCAGGGTTTGATCCCCAGCATCCTATATGGTCTCCCTGAGCTTGCCAGAAGTAATTTCTGAGTGCTGAGCCAGGAGTAACCCAAGCCCAACTCCCCCCAAATTTTATCTTAATCTTGAGGTCAAATTTAAGTAAATAAATGCATTGAATGGCCCACTAAAGCTTAAAGATAAACTAAATCCCGTAGCAAAATATTCAAGGCTCTATGAAATCCAATTATTACCGATAACTTAATAAATTGATAGTCATTCCTAGAAACATACTTATACTTCTCATATCTGCTTGCCTGGATCACAGAGCTGAATTAAAGAGGAAAAACATCTCCTTGAGAATGTGACCTAAAAATCAGTCACCAAATTACAAATTTATACATGAGTGAATCTGCAGAACTCCAAATATAAAGCATTCCCTGAGCAAAGCTCTCAGATTCAGGTGCCTGCAGAAGCAAAAGCAAATCGTCTCTGGAGAGTGCATCTTTGCCCTAAGTCTCAACTAATGTCAACCCAATAACCATCTCACTAAAACAATCATTTAGAAATTACTAAGTATTTAAGTAAAGTAAAATATATCAAATCAGACCTGAAAAAATGGAAATCAGACCTACACAACATCAGATATTGGAAACTGTAACATGCATGGGGAGAAACAAAATAGCGGAGTCTAGGGGCCTGCGAGGTGGAGCTAGAGGTAAGGTGTCTGCCTTGCAAGCACTAGCCATGGAAGGACCACGGTTCGATCCCCCAGCATCCCATACGGTCCCCCCGAGCCAGGGGCAATTTCTGAGCGCTTAGCCAGGAGTAACCATATGGGACTCCGGGGGATCGAACCTCGGTCCTTCCTTGGCTAGCGCTTTCAAGGCAGACACTTTACCTCTAGTGCCACCTCGCCAGCCCCACCAGAAAAGATCTTCAGTACGCTGAGAATGAATTGATCTAGAATTCTAAACTTAGAAAACCATCAGTTTTTTTTTGCGGAGGCGGGGGGGGGGGGGGTCCGGTGAGGTGGCGCTAGAGGTAAGGTGCCTGCCTTGCAAGCGCTAGCCAAGGAAGGATCCCGAACACGGTTCGATCCCTGGGCGTCCCATATGGTTCCCCACAAGCCTGGGGCAATTTCTGAGCGCTTAGCCAGGAGTAACCCCTGAACATCAAACTGGTGTGGCCTGAAAAACCAAAAAAAAGAGAAAAAAAAGAAAAAGAAAATCATCAGTTTTTTCCATGCCAGAAAATAAACTCAGGGCCTAGGAAAAAAAAAAAAAAAAGGAAACCAACCCAATCCTGTTCCATTCAAGGCACTGCATACAATGTGTGTTGTCATGTGTCTCCCCCACCTAGGACCTTAGCCATGCAAAGTATGCACTCTACCGCTGAGTTACAGCTCTAGCTCTTGTTCCATTTTGTAACTAACCAGGTGGCTGGTGATACCTACACAACTACCAACTTTGGTCAAAACTCAACTATATAATTAAGAGGGTTAATTTTACTGTGCATAAATTATGACTTCAGAAAATAAAAAAGAATAAATCAAGTCCAGAACATAAAAAACGATATATCATGAATATCAACTTAGCCCAAACATACAAGCAGAGTATGACCCTATAAAATCAAATCAAATAATCCATTATGGTAATAAACTACAGATAAAAATTAGATGTTCTTCTCAGTTATGAAGAAAAATTTTGAGCCGGATAGGACAGCAGGTAGGGCATCTGCCTTACATAGGTCCAAGAACTTGGGTTTGATCTCCAGCATCCCATACTGTTCCCCATCAGAAGTGATTCCTCAGTGCAAAGCTAGGAGTTTCCCCGAGCACTGCTGGTGCGACCCAAAACCAAACAAGCAAATAACTGATCAATTCCAGCATTCATTCATGCTAAAATGCTGAGGGAACATAAATGTCAAAAGCAATCCCTTTCAGTTAGCTAACAAAGGTATTCACCATTATAATTTAAATTCTAATACAAAACTTGTTAATATTCAATGATTGTACATAAAAAAAAATGCAAAAATAGGGCAGTAGAGCATTTTGCCTTGCTCGCAGCCAAGCCCTGGAGGACTCCAGACTCTGGCCAAGCCAAGCCCTGACGGACTCCAGTTCGATTCCAGGCATCCCATATGGCCCTCAAGCCTGCCAGGAGCAACTTGTGAGCGCAGAGCCAGGATAACGGGAACGCTGCCTGGTGTGACCCAAACACACACCCTCCCCCCAAAAATGCAAAAATATTTTAATAATTAGAATTCTAATAAAGTATAGCAGCAAATCATTACCCGTAGATCTTTATACATTATTTAAATCTTAAATTCCATTACCTTGACTAGATTCAGTAGTGTCAGATTTCATGGAAAGTGGTTTTGTTCCATCTTTAACTTTTTTCAACCGGTTCTTATCTCCTGGTAAAGTTAATTTTTGCCTGAGTGGTTTTAATTCAAATGCCTGAAAAGTTTTAACTTGGGTTTTCTCCTCAGGAGCTACTTCTTTACTTGAGTCCTTTGTAATACTGACAGCATCAGTGCTTGTTTGGTCCTCAGAGTTCAATGGTTTAGGATCTTCCTGCACATTCTCTTCTTTGCTACTCAAAGCGAGTTTTTCATCCTTATTGATACACTCTAGTTCCAACTGTATTTGTTTATACTTCAAAAGTAAATCTTCAAAAGTTTCTTCCCCACAGTTTTCACTTTTTGTGGAATAATTCTGTTTTCTTGATGGAGATCTTCCAAAACTTTTGGCTGCACAGCGTATTAAGGAAACTAGTATCCAAAAAATGTTCCAGTTATTTTAACAAAACACATTAAGTCATAAGTGGTTTCCCCTTCTTATTTGCTCTTCAGTATGTATTCATATTTTAAAAGTATTAGATCTCACTTACTATATGCACAATTAATGTCCAATTTCATGAGCCTATCCTTCCTAATAAGAGTCCACTTATGCACATCAGCTAGTAACTAGCCACAGTACTCATCAGTACAGAATCATTCTGTCTTTGATATCAGGACTGCACGATACAAGCTGGGAATACAAGATTCCCTTCTGAAGAGAGGAGGAGAAACTAAATGGCTTGTCACCAATGTGGACAGTTTAGATTTTAGTTAATCAAGAGGAAATTTTCTTCTTTTTGATTTCTTCACATTTCAAGTTTTAAAAAACTAAAGGTTCAAGAGGCAACACTAATAAAGTTAAAAGATAGCACAAACAAGAAACATTTTAACCTAATTATAACTATCTTACAACTCATAAAAATACTAACATCTCACACCTGATAAAAAGAGAAGTTATATAATTTTAATGTCTTTCACTATTATTCAAAATATAGACCTTTCATTATTTTCCTTCTGTAATAAAGAACAATATTTCAAAAAAAATAAAAATGGGGCCGGAGAGATAGATAGCACATTTGCATTGCATACAGAAGGATGATGGTTCAAATCTCAGCATCCCATATGGTCCCCCAAGCCTGCCAGGAGAGATTTCTGAGCATAGAGCCAGGAGTAACCTCTGAGCGCTGCTGGGTGTGACCCAAAAACCAAAAAAAAAAAAAAAAAGAACAATATTTCTTCCTAAGGAATGGCTACAAAGTTTGAAAGTACAAAAATTTAGACAAAGTTGGGGCCGGGCGGTGGCACTGGAGGTAAGGTGCCTGCCTTGCCTGCGCTAGCCTAGGACGAACCGCAGTTCGGTTCGATCCCCAGGCGTCCCATATGGTCCCCCAAGAAGCCAGGAGCAACTTCTGAGCGCATAGCCAGGAGTAACCCCTGAGCCTCACAGGGTGTGGCCCAAAAACCAAAAAAAAAAAAAAAAAAAATTTTAGACAAAGTAAGTCATTTAAATCATTTGTTACTTTACTTCTACAGCCCAAAAATTATCAAGTCAAAGTACTTCAGATAGTTTTCATACAATTTATCATTTAGCAACTCATAGGCCAATTTTAAATTGACTAGAAAAGCAGCTTCCTAAAACTGCTTCTCTATATGACATTTTACAAGACAATGTGAGGATTGTTAGTTTCCTGATTTTAAAATCGCAACCAACCACCAAAAACTTTAGAAACAGCATTACGGTTGAAAATCATTCTGGTAAAACTGTCTTCATAAAATTTTAGTTCTTTTAAGTTCACCTCTTTCCAAATAGGTTTCTGGAAGTGTAAGTTTCTCATTACCTATCCTGCTCTTGAATCTGACTTTTCTGCCAGCATTATCCACCACTTTTCTCCAACTTTATTCCACTTGATCTTGCTACAGCGCTGGATATCTTAGCACTTGTATTGGCTTCCTCACCACTTTTTTTTCTTTAAATACGAGTCCTCCAACTGATGCAATGGTGCTCTCCAGTGAGCTCAACTTAGCTCACTTCTCCTTTTTCAGTTTTATTTTAGACACAAGGGTTTACAGTACTGTTAATGTTAGGGGTTTCAAGCACTAAACAGGGAGGTGCCCCTCCCTATACTTTGTCTTTTCATTTTGAACTATTGTATTTCTAATAGACTCATATGAAAGTTTCTGAAAGACATTTGGAGTTCTGCCTTCCACAGACATTTCAGATCACTTGCATTGTTTAAATCTCACTAAGAGTCCAAAATCTTTAGAATCTTGTGATGCCTTCAGGGTTTGACTTGTACTTCCTTTCTAAGCTCACCTTTTCCAGTTCTTAAGTGTAAGCCTAGTTTTTTTTTTTTTTTTTATATATGGAATTCTTTCCATTCCTTTTTTTTTTTTTTTTTTTTTTTGGTTTTTGGGCCACACCCAGCGTTGCTCAGGGGTTACTCCTGGCTGTCTGCTCAGAAATAGCTCCTGGCAGGCACGGGGGACCATATGGGACACCGGGATTTGAACCAACCACCTTTGGTCCTAGATCGGCTGCTTGCAAGGCAAACGCCGCTGTGCTATCTCTCCGGGCCCTGTAAGCCTAGTTTTATGCTTAGGTTTTTCTGTTTTTCAAATTGACCCAATTCAAATTTCACCTCATAAAGAGAATTACTCTTTTCCCCCTTCACTGTCCTGTACAATAATATTGTAAATAAGCAGCACTTATATTTCACTTTCGGATAAACTATCTAAAGGCATAACACAAAGAGCTAAAGTCTTTTAGAAAGGTTTCTAGTGGGAAGATTCAATACACCAACAAAAAAGATAATTAAGGGGAAAATGAGTGGAGTTGTGCTATAACTGACTTACTTCAAGGCTAAATGAATTCTATTGTCTATATAAAACAGCTAGGACAAAACTAAGCCTTAAAAGATTTGTCTTTAAGCTGATCAAAATGTAATTTTTTTTTTCTGAATTGATTTTTTTTTTGTGTGTGTGGTTTTTGGGTCACACCCGGCAGTGCTCAGGGGTTATTCCTGGCTCCAGGCTCAGAAATTGCTCCTGGCAGGCACGGGGGACCATATGGGATGCTGGGATTTGAACCGATGACCTCCTGCATGAAAGGCAAACGTCTTACCTCCATGCTATCTCTCCAGCCCCGAATTGATTTTTTTTTTAACAAAACGTAATTTCTTTTTTTGGGGGGGTCACACCCGGCAGCACTCAGGGGTTACTCCTGACTCCACGCTCAGAAATCGCTCCTGGCAGGCTCAGGACCATATGGGATGCCAGGATTTGAACCACCGTCCTTCTGCATGAAAGGCAAATGCCTTACTTCCATACCTCTCCGGCCCCACAAAACATAATTTCTAATTAAATGCTGATCATATTAAAAGAATGGCTATTCAACCTTTACAGTTGTGCAGGTCATACCTAAAGGATTTTCTACTGAAGAGATCCAGGCATTGTTAGTTCTTATCAGATTTAGAAATTTAAAGCAGTAGTCACTCAAAGGAGACATGCTAAAGATTGACTAACAAATGTCTTTCACAAAAATAGATAAGAAAACTGGTAATAGGAACTGGAAAAGAAACCATTTTTGTCTTCTTTAAAGTTGCCTATTAAAGATTATAAGAAAAAGAGCTTAAAACATGAAATATTTCTCTGGGCCAGGGTAATAACTTCAAGACGAATGTATATATGCTTTGTATGCAGGAGGCAAGGATTCATTCCTAGCACAAGCAAGCAGCAAACCCCAAGCATTTGAGCTCAGAATAGCCCTCAGTCGCAGGAGTGGTCCAGAAAACCAACAACCAAAAAAACACCAACTACCTGTACTGATGCACTTCACATTCATAGAAATGAGCCATAGTGCAATTTTACTCATTCTTAAAGCAATGTTTATAGGATGGCATTAGTATAATCATACAGTAGAAATGAGTTAAAGTGAGTACAATTTTTACTTTTAAAGAATTTGCATTACAAATTTTGTTTATTCATATTACAAAGTTTTCCTTCACAAATTCTTATAAAGAACACCACCTCAAGGATGGATGACTGATACGGAAAACAAATGGGCAGAGGATCAAAATAAGCATCCTTTAATTCTTTGTTGGTCTGTTTGGTTTGGGGCTATACCCAACCATGCTCAGGGGTTACTCTTGGTAGTGGTGGGATTGGAGTGGGGACCTTATGAGATAACAGAATCAAATCCACGTTGGCTGCATGGGAGGCAAAAATGCCCAACCCGTTGTGCTTATTGCTCTGGCCCCAGCATCCTTAATTCAAAAGTGCAGCACCTGTGGAAAGAAAAACAGCAAACAGCTTCATTCTAAACAGTTACTACAGAAATTAGACTGGGTAATTTCTTGTACTTGTTTCACATCATAATGTTTTCATGTAACATTAACAAGTAAGTAACATGCCAAGGGCCAAATTGGTAATAAATTAATGAACAAAAAGACTAGATTATGGGTCCGGGGAGGTATTATAATGGGTAGTGTGAGAAGCAAGCACAGGAATGACCTGGGTTTGACACCACATATGGTCCTCCAAGCACTGCCAGGAGTAATTCTGGCATGCAGGGCCAAGAATAACCAACCCCTTTATATTCACCAAGTGTTGATCAAAAACAAACAAAAATATAGATTATAAACAAGCCCACTCATGATCTCCCTTGAAGACCAAGGAAAAAATAACTTATCTGCGTCAATTTAAATATTATTAAATTGTAATGTCTTTGCTGCTTCAACAAGTTTAAAGTTTAGGGGGCCAAGTATAGAGGTAAGGTGCTTGCCTTGCACATGGCTTATCCAGGTACAAACCCAGGTATCATACTCGGCATCATACTCCCCCCCCAAGCCCTCCAAGAGCATGACTCCTAGTTGCAATCAGAAATAACCACTGAGGGGCCGGGCGGTGGCGCTGGAGGTAAGGTGCCTGCCTTGCCTGCGCTAGCCTAGGACGGACCGCGGTTCGATCCCCCGGCATCCCATATGGTCCCCCAAGAAGCCAGGAGCAACTTCTGAGAGCATAGCCAGGAGTAACCCCTGAGCGTTACTGGGTGTGGCCCAAAAACCAAAAAAAAAAAAAAAAAAAAAAAAAAAAGAAATAACCACTGAGTACCAGCGTGTGGCGCAAATTCCCCTCCAAGTAAGTTTAAGGATGGCGAATTTGGTAGGACACTTGCCTGTCACTTCAGTCCAGGTTTTAAATGTCTGATTTGGGGGGGGGGGGTGTGCCCACACCTCAGGGCCCTCAGGGGTTACTCCTGCTCTAGGGTCAGAAATCAGTCCTGGCAGGCTCGGGGGACCATATGGCATCCTGGGAATAGAACCCTGGTCCGTGCTATCAGTAGGCCCCAGTCCAGGTTTTGAACTGTAACATCCTACGTGGTCCCTCCAGTACTTCCAAAAGTGACCCTGCAAGGTTCACTTTCTGTTTTCAGACTCAAAATCTTTGGCTAAAAACTAGCTTGGGGGCTGGCAAGAGAGAGTTCAACAGATAAGGCACTGGTCTTACATATGCAGATCCAGACTTCATCCTGGCATCCCATAGGGTCCCAATGCTAGGAGTAATTTCTGAATAGAAAGCCATAAACATCACTCATTGTGACCCAAAAACAAAGATTATCTTGAGCAGAAAGTAGTTTCATAAGTTGACTAAAAGAATATTGTTTAATTTTAGGGCCAACCCAGCTGTCCCCGTATGGGGTGCTGGGGACTGCCAGGTCTGCTGCATATGCAAGTGTCCTCCCTGATGTATTCTGTCAGCCCCCAAGTATCCTCTTTTTTTTTTTTTTTTTTGGTTTTTGGGCCACACCAGCGGTGCTCAGGGGTTACTCTTGGCTGTCTACTCAGAAATAGCTCCTGGCAGGCACGGGGGACCACATGGGACACCGGGATTCGAACCAACCACCTTTGGTCCTGGATCGGCTGCTTGCAAGGCAAACGCCGCTGTGCTATCTCTCTGGGCCCCAAGTATCCTCTTTTTAAAAGTCAAATACCTACATGATACTCCCTGAAACAATTGTGGAATGCTCCCCGCCAAACCTGGTGGCAGAAGTGATTTTCAAAGAGCACTCTAAATAGTATCCACTACTTCTTATCAAAATTACATTCTGCCCTCTTCTTATCCAACATCTGGAAAAGCCCATTTGGCTCCAAGTGTTGAGCCAGAGAGACAGTAGAGGGAGTAAGTTGCTTCCCTGTGTACAACTGACCCAGGTTTCATTCTCAGCACCACCAGGAATGGTCTATGAGCATGAAACTAGGAGTAAGCCCCTCCCCTCTTATCTTATCTTCCAAACACATGTCATTTATGTAAATCTTATGAGTATGACAAAAACGCTTAATAAACATTTCTTGCTGTTATTTAGGGGACCGCACCCGGCAATGATCGGGTTTGCTCTTGGTCCGCACTGAGTTCCAAAAAGTAAACATGAAGACTAGAAAGGATAAGGAGGTTGTTTTCCCAAAAGACATGCATTTGAAAAAGAGTACGGCTAGAGGGAGCAACTTTGCGGTTACGAGATAAATATGACTTCAAAGTTATTAAAATAACAGCTGTCAAACCGTTTAGCTCTCTCTCTCTCTCTCTCTCTCTCTCTCTCTCTCTCTCTTTCTCCCCCCCCCCACTCTGTTCCGCACTGAGTACCAAAAAGGATCAGGAGGTCGTTTTCCCAAGACATTTGAAAAAACTCTATGTTACTCAGAGTTGGTAAAAGTGAGCACCGTTGCTTCCTCCTTCCAGCTTTTAAAAAGCTGAGAATGAGCCCGAGAATAAATCAATACAGATCCCGACCAGACACTGAAGCACAAATCAAAACAGGAGGCTCAAGAGAGAATCAAGCTTCCCAAGTTTCAATTCCCATCGCGCGCGTGACAACAGGACCCAAGAACAGAATTCCCCCAAAGGTTTCATTCACCCAGTCTGAACCAGGTTGACCAAAAGAGAAAAAAAAAAAAAGTTCCTGGGGGCCAGAGAGCTGGTCCCCGGAGCCTGCCAAGAGCAATTTCTAAGACCTAGAGCCAGGAGCAAATCCAGAACGCTGCCGGGTGCGACCCAAAAGCAAACACACACAAGTTCCTGCAAAATCAAGTAGGGATGCGATCGGGCCATGCAAAAAGCTAGGACAGGCCCGGATCTTGGTTGAAACCGTGCACCCGGGAGCCCGATTGGTAATATAGGCCTAAAAAAAAAAAAAAAACATAAATAAAAATGGGGCTGGAGAGAGAGCCCTATTGGGGAGGTAATGCATTTGCCTGGCATGCAGGAGGACGGTGGCTGGAATCCGGGCGTCCCATAGGGTCCTAGAAGAGAGCCTGCCAGGAGCGATTTCTCAGAGGAGAGCCAGGAAGGAAGCTGCGGGGTGTACCCCAAAAACCAAATAATAATAATCGACTCAATAAAATAATATTGGGGTTCTGTGTGTGTGCGTGCGTGTTGCGTTTCTTAAAAGCTGCAAGCGAGAGCTCCAGATGCAAAGCAAGTCGTGGTCAGAGAAAGCACCCGAGGCGGGGTGCCAGTGACAGCGCGAGTGAGCGATCGGGGCGGCCAGCAGCGGTGGGGTCGGGTCGGGTCGGGTCGGGGTTCGAGCCCCTGCGTGTGAAGGATACAGCACTTGCGCGGCGGGGACGCGTCGTTGGCGCGGCGGGGCTGGGCGCCTCCGGAGCCCGATCCCGCCGAGGAGCCGCCGCCGCCTCCGGCTCCTGCTCCGGCTCCTCCGGAAAGCGGGCGCCCGCCGGGCTTGGCGCCGCGCTCGGGCAGCCCCCCGCTGCCGCCTCCCCGGCCCCGGCCCCAGCCCCAGCCCCAGCGCGCGGCGCCGCGGAAGGGGCGTCCGCGGAAGCGCAGGCGGTCGAGCGCCAGGTGGCTGCGCTCCCAGAAGGACGGCCGGGCGCCGGCGTCGGGGTGCGCGGGCGGCGGGTGCGCGCGGAACGGCTCCTTGGGGCGCGCGTAGGCGCGGGGCTGGCCGCGCTCGGGGCCGTGGCGCGATCGGGCGAAGCTGCGCGGCGCCGACGACACGGACGAGCCCGCCACGCCGCCCCGCGCCGGGTGCGGGTGCGGAGGCGGCCTGCGCCTCGGGTAGGGCAGCGCGCTTCTCCCCCCGCCGCCGCCGCTGCTGCCGCCGCTGCTGCTCCGGCTGCGGCCCCGCCGCGGGCTGCCGCGCTCGTCGTCGCTGATCTCGCCGTCCTCCAGCTCGCCCTCCTCCCGCGGCGACAGCCCGCTCGGGGCCGCCGCCGCCGCCTCCGTCGTCGTCGCCATCCCGCGTCCTCCTCACGCCTCGCTCCGCGGCCCCCCGCCCCTGCCCCTGCCCCTGCCCGCCCTCGCTCGCTCGCTCGCTCGCTCGCTCTCCGCCGCCGCCGGCCCGGCCGCTCCGCGGGCGCTTCCGTCCGCCCAGCCTGCCTGCGGCTGCGGCCCCTCGACGTCACTTCCGCGCCCTTCCCGGAAGCGCCCGCGCCTCGCCGCTCCCGGCCTCCGCTGCGGCGGCGCCGTGGCGCCCACACTTCCGGCCTCTCTTGACGCCTCATTGGGCGCTCTCGGCGCTTCGGAGGCGGGGCTTTCCTCCTCGGGGCGCCGCCGCTTCCGCCCCTACTTGAGTGGCGGCGTCCGCGGGTTTGTGCGCGTGCGCGTGGCGGGGAGCGGAGCGGGAGGGAGGAGGCCGCTGCTTCAGGGCTCCCCGTGCAAAGTGGTGCGGGGAGTGTGGATGGGTTTGGGGGACTGGAGGACGCCGTGCTTCTGGGATTCCTTTTTTCTAGGGCAGCCGCGGAAGGGGCCGGGTTTCTCCGCCATGTTGGGGAGGGTCCGCGACGGCGGCGCGCGTGTCGGGGTTCGGGCGCCGTCGCCCCTGAAGGCTTGAGGCCGCCATATTGAGAGACAGAGAGGAGGCGGGTGGAGGGTTGGGGTCCCGCCCAGCTCCCGCCCCCCCAAGCGCACAGACTCATAGGCACACACGCAGACACGCACCTCTTCGCCCCACCCGGCTCCCCAAGACTCATCTCTGGGGGTCCCCCACCCCCATATACACTTACATACACATATAGACACGCAAAACCTCTTCTCCCCATCCGGCTCCCCAAGACTCATCTTTGGGGGTCCCCCAACACCCATATACACACTTATACACACACTCATATAGACACACAAAACCTCTTCTCACCGGGCTCCCCAAGACTCATCTTTGGGGGTCCCCCACCACCCATATATACACTTATACACACACTCATATACACACACAAAACCTCCCCACCCTGCTCCCCAAGGCTCATCTTTGGGGGTCCCCACCATCCATATAAACTTACTCATATACACACACCCGGCTCCCCAAGACTCATCTTTGGGGGTCCCCCACCACCCAAACACATACACACATCTACACACACACACACACCCCTTCTCCCCACCCGGCTCCCCAAGACCCATCTCTGGGGGTCCCCCACCACCCAAACACATACATCTACACACACACACACCCCTTCTCCCCACCCGGCTCCCCAAGACCCATCTCTGGGGGTCCCCCACCACCCAAACACACATCTACACACACACACTCCCCTTCACCCACCCGGCTCCCCACGACCCATCTCTGGGGGTCCCCCCCACCCAAACACACACATACACACATCTACACACACACACCCCTTTTCCCCACCCGGCTCCCCAAGACTCATCTCTGGGGGTGCCCCCACCCGCACCCCCATGCCCTCCTGGCCCAAGGGGCCGGGCCATGCCGACCAATTGCGCCGCGGCGGGCTGTGCCACCACCTACGACAAGCACCTGAACATCAGCTTCCACAGGTAATTGGGGCAGTGGGGGGCAAAAGTCAACGGGAGCCCGACATTCGGGGTGCTCCTGTGTGCAAGGATGCCAAGGCTGCTTGCTTAGAACTCCGCCGCCCTGTCAGTAGCAAGGAATGTGGCTCGTTTCGCCCTCTGTGTTTCATGAATATCTGGTTTTTTTTCCTTCCCCTTCGAGGACGATGTAATCTCTTCTCCCAGGAATGCAAGCTTGGGACGGGGAGGTCTTTCTGCCATCGAGGAAAAGTGATAAGAAGATCCTCTTCGTTTCTTTTTCCCTTTTTTGGCTCCTCTGTTTAGACCGGGTCCCTGGCATTCACTGCTGCTGTTCACGTCCCCAGTCATTTTTACAGCCTGCTGTGTTTCCCATTTAAACTCAGCAAGTCCTCCCTAGCTGACTTGACAGGGGAAACACTTGCACTTTTTTTTTTTAAGAGACTGACACTTGGCGGAGAAAATTTGCTCACAGGGATTAAGCAATGTTTAATGAAACACAATTGACCAACTTCCTAGTAGTACTCGAGTTATAAAAAGAACGCGCGCGGGTCATTTCTTTTGTTTGCTGGAAGAGCAATCAAAATTCTTTCCTTCTGTCAAAGCACACCTCTCTTGAAAGCACTTGGATCTGTACGCATCTGTGTTCTTTTCGGCAATTACCCTGTACCTGAAGAAAAGAAGCTCTGCTTTAAATGGAAACAAGCTGCTTTTCTAGACTTCTCCATTTAAGGAAAAATTATGCCCTTGACCTTTACCCCACTTCATTTTATCCTCTTCTTAAAAGCTGCCTCTTTAAACACACAACGCACACAACAACAACTTGTGACGTTTCTCTTTCGGTTACTCCACGCCAATGTAGCACTTCATTCATTTATCATCTGCCTACACAGATTGCCTGACATTGCGTTGGCAATGCAGAAAGTTCTTAGCCTCCTGGTATTTAGTGTAATGAATGGGAAAGAAAGACGTAATTACTGTGAAGTGCCACAGAAGAGACGTTCTGGGAGATGTAAAGTGGCCTTGCAAAGTCAAAGAACGCTTCTCAAAAGATGTGGAATTTGAATTGAGAGGAAAGAGTGACACATGTGTTCTTTAATGCTAATTTTGAGGGTTTTCTATTGTATTATTAGTAATGAGAAGCCTTGGAAGCACTTTTTCAAAGACTGGCCTTTTTATAAATGGTTTGATTTGCATCTTAAAAATCTGGCTGCACAATTACTGTACTAAAATGCTGGTCAAGCACCCTGGAGGGGATGAGTTTGACATGAAAGGAGCTTATTATAGAACATTAACATACCTATTTCTCCTCCTTCACAAGGGACTCTCACTACAGAGTCAACTGAACTAACAGGTATATTTAGTTGCTGGCACAATCAGCAGGATTTCAGTTGTGATAGTTGATATAAGGGGGAAAAAGAGTTAAAGACATGTACGGAAAACCAAGGAACATGCCCCTGGACTAGAGTGGTGCTTGCATCAAGGATGGAAATAGGTGGACAGATTTGAGGAATGTTTGAAAAAGTTTATCTATCTATTTGTTCTTGGTGGCTGGAATTGGGACTCCTACATTCAAAACTTGTAATTTCCAGACCTAGAATCTATTATATCCAATAACTTGATTTAGGAGATAAAGGAGAGAGGGAGTCAATATTAAATGTTTAAAAGGTACATGGGGTAATATGCCTACTGCTCTATATTTTAATTTTCATGTGAACCCCCTCCAACATTTGTATCTCAAATTCATCTAACTTTTCTCCTAGAACATTAGTAGACTCCTTTATTTCTATGTGCAAGTTATGTTGCCTAAGTTTACTATCTTTTTCTTATTTCTTGCCCAACCCATTCCAGTATGAATATTCCCAGTAATCTGTTATTGCTCTTGCTAAATTGTCATTCTTAATTCACTTTTCATGGCATGTGAACATTTTCTCCTTCAATTAA
The DNA here is from genome assembly GCF_024139225.1 of Suncus etruscus. NCBI lineage: Eukaryota > Metazoa > Chordata > Mammalia > Eulipotyphla > Soricidae > Suncus > Suncus etruscus. The sequence continues at coordinate 101,223,921 of NC_064858.1, forward strand.
ATACTCACTACTTTTGTTTTATTTGAAACATTGTTTAATTACCTTCACCATCTCCCTATCTTTTTTTGCCACTCCTCCCTATCTCTGGACCTAGGTCTCTTATCAAAGTGATTTCAGCTGTTCCTCTGGTTCCACCATCCATTGGCTGATGCCCTCCAACTAATTCTCAAGAGGTTCCCAAACTTATTTGACCACATTCCTTTACAAGAAAGTAAGAAATTAATGCCTTCTTGGAAATCCATCATCTTTCAATAAAGTGACCCCAGTGAGACTAACAATCACTTGGATCATTTTAGCATTTACCACCCTTGTCATAAATGAGTGGTTTTCGCTCACTTTGGGAAACACTGCTCTGGACTGAGCATTTTGAGAAATACTGATCGTACTACTGTCACTCTAGTTCTTCACTCTCAGCCAATCGCTAATTCTGAGGTACTTGGGCTGGGGCTCAAACGACAGAGCACATGCCTCAGATGTGGGACCCTAGATTAGATCCAACTTCGCTGGGATGTTTTGATAAAACTGTACTTAATCTTTCCCCAAGCCTGCCCCACTTCCTGTTTGCCTGATCTCATTAGATGAGATCACCACTTACCAGAAATTGGAAGGTCAATGACCTTTCCGTTTCCTATTTTTTATTGGTTTATTACCTTTTTAACTGGATAATGGTTCTGTTCATGCACTACTAGCAGCCATTCTGCAGCAAGGGTTTGTTGCTAAATGTCTAGCAACTGGATTTCCAGGAAAGGGAAAACTCTTGATATGTATGTTTGCCCAGTTTTTGTGGTAGAAGTACTCCTACCATGGCTGATTTCAAGCGATCAACATTATGCTGATGGTGGACTTAGGAAGAACAGTGCAAACTAGTCTAGAGTACTTACAACGTCTAACTGTAATGGACATAAATTTAAGAGTAGAAGCAATAATAAGGACATGGTTGGGTTAACATTACTTTTGTTTTTAACTTGTTAAAAGTGTACTTACTAATGTAACGTAAAAATGGCCTTGTTTAACAACCATGTAGACATTGTCTGTTGACTATCAGCTTTCTAAATTTGGTCTTTCTACAGCTTAAAGTTCAAAACTCTGAATTTTAGCTATTTAGAAAGCTCTTCATCATAATTGTGTCATTCTCCTGTGTCCACAGGATACTGGATGCTTTACTACTACAATCTTTGCTTCTCTAGCCTAGTTCTTCCTCTCTTAACTTCTCCTTACTAGATTAAATTTCCTGGTTTTTTGTTTTTTTTTTTTGGTTTTTGGGCCACACCCAGCGGTGCTCAAGGGTTACTCCTGGCTGTTGCTCAGAAATAGCTCCTGGCAGGCACAGGGGACCATATGGGACACCGGGATTCGAACCAACCACCTTTGGTCCTGGATCAGCTGCTTGCAAGGCAAATGCCGCTGTGCTCTGTCTCCGGGCCCTAAACTTCCTGTTTTATATGACCCGTAACGTACTCTTTTATAAGACTCATGATGCTTATAATTACTTATGTAGTGATTCACATTCATGTAGTTACCGTTTACTGTGCACGAGGCTAAGTATTCATTCACTTGGGTCCATTCAGAACTTTGAACTACACTAGGAAATCATTATCCATTTTATGGAAGGTAAAACTGAAGCCTAAAGTCATGTAGCCAGATTAACACAGGGTTTGACTAATCGAAATACTTTGGATATTTTCTGCTGCATCAAATACTCAATTCTGTGCCCTTACTATTACTCTACAGAAGGTAGACATTGAAGCGGAAGTCTCATGCCCCAACCCCAAGGGACTGGGGGAGACGTGGGTCTGGAAGCAAATGCTGACACAGAAAATTATCCATACAAATTGAAGGGAATAAAACAGGTTCAGGAAAATTTCACCCCAAGCCTTCCACTCCTAGCAAGAGATACGTTATAGCAGGCAGATCAACTAGCAGTGGAAACAGAACTGCAAGCAGTCTCTCCCTGAGAACCAAAGTCTCAATCCAATCTAAGACCAAACCAGAAGTACTTCCAGCAAAGAAAAATTATCCTGAATAGAATGAAAACCGATTACTCACACCGTAGAAACTTTAAAGAGATATCCATTTCCTGTTCATTTTATTTTGTGTTTTTATTTTTGGGCTACATCCAGCGGCACTCAGGCTGTGTGCTCACAAGTCACTACTGGCAGGTTCCGGAGACCATATGGTATGCCAGGATTAAAATCCTGCTTAGCCATGTGCAAGGCTTGCCCTGCTGTGCTATCACTCTGGCCTGTGATCGGTTTTCTTGATCTCTCACTATCCTTAATGCTTAGGAGAATAAAACCCAAACAAAATAGCATTGTTTAAAATAATGATTTTCCAAAGTACCTAGTGTTCTGAAAATCTGCTTCTAATATTGCATGACTATCTGCTACCACCATGTCAATTTTGCAGTTTTTTACGGTATGATTTATTCTGGAATTCAGTTTCTGAACTACTCTCATCCATTGAAAGTAATGAGAAAAATCCAAATAATACGTGGAAAACATGACTAGATTAATGTTCAATAAAAATTATCCAAATCGGGCCCAGAGAGATAGCACAGTGGCGTTTGCCTTGCAAGCAGCCGATCCAGGACCAAAGGTGGTTGGTTCGAATCCCGGTGTCCCATATGGTCCCCCGTGCCTGCCAGGAGCTATTTCTGAGCAGACAGCCAGCAGTAATCCCTGAGCACCGCCGGGGGTGGCCCAAAAAAAAAAAATTATCCAAATCATTAGAGTGATCAAAACAGCATGGTATTGTAACAAAGACAGAATTTTGGATCAGTTAATCAGAATAGAATATCCAATGACAAGCCTCCAACTATATAGCAGCCATGAGCTAAGAACATAAAATGGACTAAAAACAGACTCATCCACAAATACTTTGGGGATAATTGTATAACCATATGTACAATAGTAAAGCTAGATACATATCTCACACTTTACACAAAAGTCAACTCATAGTGGATCAAAGACCTTGAGATCAGACCTGAATGCATAAAGTACATTGAAGAAAATAAAAGTAGAACAATCTCAGGCCTAGACCTAAAGGAGTCTTCAGTGATATGATGCCCATGGCAAATGCATCAAAGAATCAAATCTGAACAAATAGGACTACATCAAACTAAAAAGTTTCTGTGTGGCAAAAGAAACATGGCTAAAACTAAAAAACAGCTGAGTGGGAGAAAATACTTGCACTTAACACATCAGATGGAGTTTATATCGGGATATATGAAGTACTTACTAAGATTAACTCCCTAAAATCTAAAAACCCCATCAAAATATAGGGAGGAAATGAATAGACACCTCTCTGATGAAAATCAACAGGCATATAAAAAAAAGAAATTCTCGGGCCCCGAGAGATAGCACAGCTGCGTTTGCCTTGCAAGCAGCCAATCCAGGACCAAAGGTGGTTGGTTCGAGTCCCAGTGTCCCACATGGTCCCCCGTGCCTGCCAGGAGCAACCACTGAGCATCGTCGGGTGTGGCCCAAAAACCAAAAAAAAAAAAAAAAAATTCTCATCATATCTTATCATTAGGGAAATCCAGATCAAGAATGAGATATCTTCTTACTCTAGTGAGGGTAACACATTATCAAAACTACTGGGAACAATCCATATTGTCAGGAACGTGATGAAACAGAACTCTCATTCATTGCTGGTAGGAATGTTGTTGGGTTCAACCTATATGAAAAACAGTAGGTTCTCAGTAAGTTGATATAACCCAACAATTCCACTTTGGGGTATCTGTCTCCAAGAAAGAAAAATATTCAAAAGGATATATACTGGGCCCAGAGAGATAGCACAGCGGTGTTTGCCTTGCAAGCAGCCGATCCAGGACCAAAGGTGGTTGGTTCAAATCTCGGTGTCCCATAGGGTCCCCCATGCCTGCCAGGAGCTATTTCTGAGCAGACAGCCAGGAGTAATCCCTGAGCACTACCGGGTGTGGCCCAAAAACCAAAAAAAAAAAAAAAAGGATATATACACATCACTATTCATTGCAGCACTGGTCAATTTGAGTGGATCATGAAGACATGATATAATTGAATACAATGGAATACTACGTAGCTGTAAGAAATCATACAGTCAGGCAATTCACTGCAACATGGATGGAACTAGAATATATTATGTTAAATAAAGTAAGTCAGAAAAAGGATAAATACAATATATCACATATGTAGTATTTAGAAACACCATTGCATGAAGAAATGCAATTGTCAGGGGTCTCAAACTCAATTTACCTGGGGCTGCAGGAGGCAAAGTTGGGGTGATCCTTGAGTGCAAAGTCAGTAAGCCTTGAACATTGGGGGTGTGACCCAAACAACTAAAACAAAACAAAACAAAAAAGGCAGGGCCACAAAATGTACGGAGGGCCATTTGCAGCCTGCGGGCTGTGAGTTTGAGACCCCTGGTTTAAATGGTGGTTGTCTAGAATACTCTTGGCCACTGTGGGAGGAAGGAAAGAAATTGAGTGGAGGAGAATATAGATGCAAAATGCCGAGGGCAGGGGCCAGGGGGGATTCAGGTGCTTGTTGGTGTTAAATGATAGAAATAAATGTCTAAGTCATGGAGTCAACACAATGAAATCATGAGACCCAAACTTTAGTAACCAGACTTAATGTGCCTGTTATGATGGCAGGCTGGAGCAGGGGCATGCTAGTATGGGATGGTTCTGGGAAAATTGGTGGAGGGGGTTATCATTAGTGGTTGGATTGGTGTTGAAGCGTTGTATGTCTAAAAATTAACCATATATAACTTTGTAACTCAATGCTTTAAAGATTTTAACAAAGAGAGTCTAGCAAAAAAAATCAAATGTAAAATTAATTGGTTATTCTTCTGCCATATAGATCTTCTAAACATTAATATAAGCAAGCCCCATTGGTTTTTTCATTATTCACTGAGAAATATTCATTGAGCACTTAATAGGATGAAATATTGAAAACTATAGTTCCAACATAGGAATTTACAACATATTGGTAGAGGTCGAAAAAGTAGTGAGGGGCCAGAGCGGTGGCACAAGTGGTACGGCACTTGCCTTGCACACACCAACAACCTAGGACAGACTGGTTAGATTCCCTCCCCGCCCCCCATCCACCAAGCCAGGGGCGACCTCTGAACACAGAGCCAGGAGTCACTGGGTATGGTTCAAAACCCCCCCTCCCCAAAAGATGAAATGTCTAAACTGAAAGGGGTTTTTTTTGGCTTAGTTTTATTTGTTTTGTGTGTGTGTGCGTGTGCAGAAGGGAACCTGGGGTTCTTCCAACAATTCTTGGCCAGATAGTTGAATGCTAGGTTAGGTCTTCAAGTGCAGTGCTGATCAGAAGTATATTCAGGAGCTATGAAGGCCACACCAGAAATACCCCCAGGGGCCTTATGGTGTTGAGAATCAAATGGGTCCAGTTCGTGCAAGGCCTTTGTCCTAACCCTTTATTACTTCCCTAGCCCACCAAAGTGAGTCCTTTGTTGTTTAGATTTGGGGAGCACACCTAGCAGTGTTGGGATCTTGCTTTGTGCTCATGTCATCTGGTGCTTGTAGCAATGCTGGAGGGGCCATTTTGCGCCAGAGTTAGAACTGGGCCTCCCACTTGCAAAACATGCCATCTACCCATTGAACTGTTTCTCCAATCCCAAACTGAGTCTCAAGGAAGGATAAATTTAGTTTAAGAGCCAGTTAGGGGGCCGGAGCGATAGTGCAGTGGTAGGGTATTTGCCTTGCACGCGGCTGACCCAGGATGAATTACAGTTCAATCCCCTGTGTCCAATATGGTCCCCCGGGCCAGGAGCCATTTCTGAGTGCAGAGCCAGGAGTAACACCTGAGCATCATCGGGTGTGGCCCAAAATCAGACAAACAAACAAAAAGAGCCAGTTAGATAGCTCAAAACTATAGTTTTTAGTATTATTGTTTTATAGTACATGCTTTTTCATGTGGTAAGCCCACTTTTGATCCTTGGAGCCACTGCAGAGTTACTATAGGAGTGATCCACCCCCAGTACTAAGTTGGAATAAACTTTTAGCATCACCTGGGTGTCTCCAAAACTAAAAGATTCTATTCAAGACACTTTTTGATTAAGGAACTGGTTGGGGGAGGGGGCACAAGTGAGAGTGTTGAGCGCTTACTCCTAGCTCTGCGTTTAGGAATTAGTCCTGGAGGTGCTCAGGAAACATAATGGGGTACCGGAGGTTGACTGTGTACAGGCTTACCTGCTGTGCTCTCTTTAGCCCTTAGGATCTAAAATTTTTGTTTTATATTTTGGGGCCACAACCTGTATTGCTCAGAGCTTGCTTATGCTATGCAATTATATGCAGTCACACTACTGGCAGGGCTCAGAAGTGGGTGCCAGGTATTGAACCTGGATCAACTGCATTTGAGATAGTTCTACTTCCTGCTCTAGAAGCTAAGTTTTGGGCGGGAGGGTTGGTTTGGCTTTTTGGGGGGTGGGGATTTGTTGGTTTGTTTGTTTTGGTTTTGGGGCCACACAGCACTTGGGTTACTCCTGGCTCTATGCTCAGAAATTGCTCCTGACAGGCTTAGGGGGCCATAAGGGATGCAGGGAATTGAACCCAAGTCTGTCCTGGCTTGGCCGCAGTGCCCTACCACTGTGCTATCACTCCAGTCCCTAGAAGCTACCTTTAAATAGAACTGAAAAAAGGAATTCAGAAATTTAGATAGTATCTGAAAAACTCATATATGAAGAATCAAGCACCTTAACTTTTACCCTTGTACTATTTCTCTGGCTCAACTTCTTTCTATTTAACTAATTTACTTCCCTCTCTCCCTCCCTCCCTCCCTCCCTCCCTCCCTCCCTCCCTCCCTCCTTCCTTCCCTTCTTCCCTCCTTCCTCCTTCCCTTCCTTCCTTCCTTCTCTCCTTCCTTCCTTCCTTCCTTCCCTCCTCCCTTCCTTCCTCTCCCTCCTTCCTTCCTTCCTTCCTTCCTTCCTCCCCCCCCCCATTTCTCCCCACCACCCCAGCCCCTTTCTCCTTTCCTTCCCCACTCTCTTTCTCATTCTCACTCTCATCAAAATCAGCACACCCTGCGGAGTCATGGCTTACTCCTCACTGTGCTCAAAATCACTCCTGGCCGACTTTGGGGGCCATGTGACATGTCAGAGATTGATCCCAGGCCAGCCATGCCCGCTGTACTGTTCTCCAGCCCCTGAAGCTTTTTTTTTTTAAATATATCAACTACATAGAAGCAATATAGCAGTTTAACATTCGATATTTAATACCTACAATTTGTAAAACTACCAAGTGTTAAAAACATTAAAACAAAATGATCCCTTATTCTCAAAAATGACAATTTATTTCACTGGAAACTTAATAAAATAGAGAAATTATAAACAACTTGGTATCAACAGGGCTTTTTGGAGCGAGTGGGGGTTATCCTCCTTCCAGGAGGCCTGGCAGCTAAGAACACACCCCTAAAAGCCACAGTATCAGTAGTGTGTTTTGAATTTCTAGACACCTTCATTTGATGCTGTCATCCCTGTAGGAACACACCAATTTAACAGAACAGACAGCTAACAACAAAAGCGTACTAAACCTTCTGCCATTGTATTAATGATTTCATTAAGGATACAATGATTTCCATAATTGTGCTTGCTATTATATTTTTCTTTTTAAATCATTTCTATTTTATTATTTTTTTAATAACTGCTCTCACTGGGGCCGGAGAGATAGCCACAGAGATAGGGTGTTGGCCTTGCACACAGCCGATCCAGGAATGACGATGGTTCGAATCCTAGCATTTCATATGGTCCCCCTTGCCTGCCAGGTGAAATTTCTGAGTGCAGAGCCAGGTGTAACTCCTGAGTGCTGCTGGGTGTGACACCCCCCCCCCAAATAACTGCTCTCACTTATCTGGAAACAAATGTAATTCGGTCAACTATGTCAACAAACAGGAATTAATACCAGAAATTTTCCCTAGGCTTTCCTGTGTAAATTTAATCTAGGTTTTGACCATATATATCAGCAGCAAGTCAAAGTATTATGAATTTCTTCTGATTTTAATGATTCCCCCATTAACTCATTTTATATCAGTTTAGTCTTTTTATTTGTTTTTGTTTTGGGGACACACCCAGTGACGCTCAGGGATTACTCCTGGCTATGCGTTCAGAAATAGCTCCTGGCTTGGGGGACCATTTGGGAAGCCCGGGGAACTAACAACAGTCCGTCCTAGATTAGCGCGTACAAGGCAAATGACCTACCATCTGCGCCACCGCTTTGGCCCCATTAGTTTAGTCTTGTTACTTCCTAAGTTAGAAATTATGTGGGGGAAAAACTCAAAAATCCTATAGTACCATAAAGACAGATATTTGGGTAGTGAAATGTTTTGTTTTTGTTTTTTTTTTTTGTATGTTTGTTTGTTTTTGGTTTTTGGGTCACACCCAGCAGCGCTCATAGGTTTCTTCTGGCTCTGTGTTCAGAAATTGCTCCTGGCAGGCTCGGGGGACCATATGGGATGCCGAGTTTCGAACCACCATCCTTCTACATGCAAGGCAACTCCCTACCTCCATGCCATCTCTCTGGTCCCTATTGAAATGTTTAATGTAAATGAACACTTTTTCATCACCTTTTAAAATTTTAAGTACAGGGCAGAGCAATAGCAGACTGGGTTCGATCCCTTGCATCCCGTATGGTCCCCCAAGCCTGCCAGGAGCGATTTCTGAGTGCAGAGCCAGGATATTAACCCCTGAGCACCACCATGTGTGGCCAAAAAAAGAACATAAAATTTTAAATACAGTCAGTGTGCTAGCTGAATATTTGAGTTGCCACTTTTTTTTTCTTTCCCTAAAGGTTTCCTTTGGATCCTAAAAGAAGAAAAGAATGGGTTCGCCTGGTCAGACGCAAAAATTTTGTCCCAGGAAAACACACTTTTCTTTGTTCAAAGCACTTTGAAGCCTCCTGTTTTGACCTAACAGGACAAACTAGACGACTTAAAATGGATGCTGTTCCAACCATTTTTGACTTTTGTACTCATATAAAGTCTATGGTAGGTGATGTTATTTTATGTACACATCTTTACCATTCTTAGACTCCATTCCTTTTATGTTTATAAAATAGAACAATTCCAGATACATTGAAATTGATATATAGTGATCTGCCTCAGGGAAGATGTAAAACTTCAGTTGTGTAGTAAAATTGCAGTCTAGAATTAGTGCTAAGGTCTCTTGACTCAAACTCTTTCCCTAATCCAAATTACTGTAAAGGTATTTTTCATTACTGGAATCATCAACACTTGAACCACTGATTTAAAAAAAAAACTTGAGAAATGAAAACATTGGTTTACTCTGATTTCCTTTCAACGTGGGTTATGTTTGCTTCAGGCTTTTAATAGCAGCATGTTTTAAGATTGACAGTTACAGCAAAGAACATCAATTCAGGGAGAATCAGACAAAAAGACTCATAGAGCTCAAGTATGTAAGCTGGGCTCGAGTTTGGAACTTGAAGTTTACTACAGGTTCTTGACATTCCATAGAACAATAAAAAGTTGGCAAGAACAAAACCCAGTGAATTGAGGGATGAGTGTCTAGTAATCAAAACTTAACAAGTGATATGTGAAAGGATGGAGATAATGAGATTGATGAATGAATTTTAAATGTTACTGCAATATCATCAGAGGGGGAAAGCTGCCGAGAAAGACAGGATCACTGAAAGGTAAGGAGATGAAATGAATCAAAATAGTTGGTTTAATTCTGAAAAGGACAGAACCCTTTTCCTCAGGAAAAACCAGTATTTCAGTTATTTGTTACAATTAAATTTATCAATAACAGAAGAGGTTGCCTTAACTAGTTATCACAGATGCTAGAAACATTGTCAAACAAGGCCACATTGTCCTTTTTGACTTTAGAACTCTTAGCACCTCATACTGTGACTGGTACCTATGGTGTGGTGTTGAAATCAATGTATAACTATTTTTAATGTTATGCATGGTTTAACTATGCATAACATAATACATTTTTATGCATAACAGTGTATAACTATTTTTCTTTTCTATTTCTAGAAAAGTAGAAAATTTGATCATTTACTCATTCAACAGATATAAACTTTATTTTATGTCAGCATTAAATTAGATTTTAGGGTACAAAGGACCAAAAAGTATGTCTGCCCCTTCCACTAAGTCAAAGGAATAGCATTCGTAGGTTTCATGAGCACAAGAACCATATTTGTCTTAGTTTATCACCATTGTGAAATGGTGAAATTCATATATAAATTCTTGTATGTTTCTAAACAACAAATGTTTTCAAAATAGTTGTTGACTGAAAGACAAAATTATGAGGTTATATTTAGTCTGGAAACCACGATTTAGTATTACTGAGTATAATTCAGTATAGTGAATGGTCACGTGAAGTAAGATCTAAATGGCATAGTCTGCCTAGAAAAAAAACTGTCTTGATAATGTTCTGATAATGAGGTATCAAAGAAATTTAGCAATGCTAGAAATATCAAATCTGTCAGAAAAATTATTCTGGTGGTAGAATAGGATCATAGAGAGTCAAAACAAGGCGGGCCGGAGCGGTGGTGCTAGAGGTCAGGCATCTGTCTGCCTTGCAAGCACTAGCCTAGGACAGAGAATCAAAACAAGGCAAAGATTAATTAAGGTTTTGGGTTTTTTTTTTTTTTTTTTTTGGATCACACCTGGCAGCGCTCAGGGGTTACTCCTGGCTCTACACGTAGAAATCACTCCTGGTAGGCTCTGGAGACTATATGGGATGCCAGGATTCGAACCACCGTCCTTCTGCATGAAAGGCAAACGCCTTACCTCCATGCTATCTCTCTGGCCCCAATTAAGTTTTTTTAACATTTAAGTTAGATACGTTATGCTTCTGATGTAGACACTGGCACAAATGATGCAAAGGCTAGAAATAGTACAGCTGGTAAGGCGCTTGCCTTGCATGCAACTAATGCAGCTTCAATATCCAGCACCACATATGGTCGGTCTCCTTAGCCCCACCAAAAGTGATCCCTGAGCTCATTCGGAGGAATAAGCCCTGAGCACAGCAGGTTAGTTACCCAGGAAAACAGAAGAGCAAAGTGATGGAGAGGGTGAGGAATGAAAAAAAAAAAAAAGTACTGAAAACTTAGGAAAATCCATTAATGAGTTTGGTATACTGGAATTTTTCATTATTAAAATAAAACTCTTGGTCTGAAATAGAAGTCAAATTTAGAGAATGTATTTGCCTAAAAGAGAAATCAAAAAGTATCACGGATAAACACGATGTCTAAATACTTCCTACATTGGGCTGAATGAGAATATAATGAAGGTTTTTTTTAAGCCTCCATAGAATTATACTCAGTAATCTAAAAGAGACTGAATATGTCCTCCCTATTATTTCAGAATCAGTGTTTGCATCTCTGAGAACGAAAGGGCCAAATAAGTAGGAAGCTGGATGTTAATTTAGTTGAGAAATGTGAATCCATGAAGGCATGAGATACGCTGCAGAGGTTTCCTATCAAACTTTTTCATTTTTTTAAGGAGCACTTTAAATACTTTATCCAGAAGTGGGCAAAATTTACTTCTTTGTGATAGTTTGTAATTTATGTTCAACCTTCTAATTTTATTTGGCTCAGAAACTCAAGTCAAGGAATCTTTTGAAGAAAAGCAACAGTTGTACTCCAACTGGACCATCTAATTTAAAATCAAACTTTAGTAATCAACAAGTACTACTTGAACATAGTTATGCCTTTAGAAACCCAGTGGAGGCAAAAAAGAGGATAATTATGCTGGAAAAGGAAATAGCAAGCTTAAGAAGAAAAATGAAAACTTGCCTACAAAAAGAACGTAGAGCAACTCAAAGATGGATCAGAGCCACTTGCTCGGCGAAGACTCTGGAAACGAATAACGTATTACCCAAGGGTCCATTAGAACACCTCTTTCCAACTGCCTTGAGCAGCCTTCCTGTGGGAGAGTTTAAGGTTCTTGAACATGATCAGCAAAGTGAAGCATTACCAATTCTCTAAGTCTAAAATAACAAAGTACATCCCTTAAAGACTAGTCTATATAGAACTTGATGCCCCTTCTTCATTTCATTCAAAGGAAAATGACTTAAGGAAAGTACGCCAAAATTGGGTATTTAATAACATTTTACTTGAAGCTACATTATTACTGTATAATTTATGAAGACTTGATTACAATTAAAAGGATTTTTTGTGAGACTTCATTTGATATAGAATGGAAGTGCCTTATATTAAAGTTATGTACTTAAATTTTTTGCTACAAAATTGTATTTACAAAGTGTTACGTGTTTCTGTCTTTTAAAAAGTACAAGGAATAATCTACAAGTAATGTGTTGGGTTTATTTTAGAAAAAAACATTTCTATACCAAAGTTGGCATATTACATTCTTTTTTGGGGGGTTGTTTGGGCCACACCGGTGACATTCAGGGGTTCTCCTGGCTATGCACTCAGAAATCGCTCCTGGCTTGGGGGACCATATGGGATGCCTGGGGATCGAAGAGCGGTCCGTCCTAGGCTAGCGCCAGCAAGGCAGCCGCCTTACCGCTTGCGCCACCGCTCCGGCCTCAGCCTATTACATTCCAACTAAGATGCTAAATAGGAGTTAAGCAGCATCAAAAATGAATGTAAAACTACTGGGCTTTATACTAATTAGTATTGCCCCTATGATTTGGGAAATTTGTTTAAAAGCCTTGAATTACATGGAAAATTCTATAAAACAAATTCTGTACCTGGGGCCGGGCAGTAGCACAGTGCGGAGGGCACTTGCCTTACATGCTGCTGAGCATATTTTGGCCTCATCCCATATGGTCCCCCAAGCACTGCCAGGAATGATTCCTGAGCTCAGAGCCAGGACTAACCCCTGAGCACTGCTAGCTGTGGCCCAAACAACAACAATTTTCTGTACCACTTTACCAATAGTAGTGAGGACCATTGTCTCCAAATATTAGCTTTTAAGAGACATCATAAACTAATTTGATATGAGTTTTTAATATGAAATACGCTTGAGTCATCCAAGTCTCAAGTAATTCCTCAAGTATATCTGGTAGCTGAATATATGCACCATTGAATTTATACACTATGTTATAATAATATATTGTGATCTAGTTTTTACTTTAGTGAGCAATTAGGTAAATATATGCTAACCTTTATTTCATAATAAAGATATATTTTAGTTTCAAAATTGCTGCATTAGTAAGCAAATGTCTACAAAGTCTCATAAAGTCTTCACAGCCTACGACTTAAAATGGAACAGTATGTCTTACAACATAGCTTGCTTTTGTCTCTTTCTGAATAAAAATGAAATAGAGCAACTGAAGTGCATAACAAATAAAATATAATTCTCTAAAAATATGTGTGTCTGCAATCAAGCGACGCAAGCACGAATTATTTTACATTATTCTTACACTTAAATGAGTAAAGGTTTTCCCTTTACCAGAAAAATGGCTAATAGAATCCCTTTCTTTCAAACACTTTTGTCAAATTATATAAAAATAAGTACATGCAAAATTGAGTAATTTGACCCTCCTGACTGGAACTTCTGACACTTTAATTTGAAAGTAACATGAGGAACTGGAGAGATAGCATGGAGATAGGGTGTCTGCCTTGCAATCATAAGGTCAGTGGTTCGAATCCCGGCATCCCATATGGTCCCCTGAGCCTGCCAGGAGCGATTTCTGAGCATAGAGCCCGGAGTAACCCCTTAGCGCAGCCAGTCTGACCCAAAAACCAAGGTGAAAAAAAAGAAAGTAACATGTATTTCATCATAATTATAGCAAACTTTTCCCATGAATTAATGGCTATATTTATACTTAATGATTTTGGAGTCCGCGGTTTGATTATTTTGTTTAAACCCAGAACCTCACATATTCAATGCAAGTGCTCTCACACTCCTGCAAAATTAAATCGCTAATACTTGCTTTTGTTTATTCCAACTACTTGAATTGCTTTTTGTTTCTTTAAATGACATACGTTTGAATCCTGAAAAGCTCTTTCTTTTTACAGTATTGGCACCTATTCTTTAGTAAGGAATACCTCCCATGCAACTAGAATAAGCTAAGGTCAAAGAAATCTGTTAATTATTAGACACTTAGATGAACTACTTATTAAAATATTTTATGTATGTCTAGTTAGTCATCTTATATTTGACTTAAATATTGGCTATAGCATCTTGAAATTTTTTTTCTAGTATATCTTTGGAATGACTCTGGTGTTTTTGTTTTTGTTTTTCGAACCACACACAGCAGTGCTTTGACTACTTAGTGCTCAGGACTTACTCCTGACAATAATCAAACCATGCACTGTTGGAGATAGAAATACCTGCGTCTTCTACATGCAGTAGATGAACTCAGCACAGTGAACCTAGAACCTAAAACCCAAAACCCTGAAAATAAAGTAAAATCAGTAAATTAATTATGTCTGCTTTATAAGTTGTTTTTTTGTTTGGTTTGGTTTTGGTTTTTGGATCACACCCAGTGGTGCTCAGAAGTCACTTTTGGCAGGCTTGGGGGACCATATCGGATGCCGGGAATCGAACCACCGTCTGTTCTGGGTCGGCTGCATGCAAGGCAAACATCCCACTGGGCCCCTATAAATAAAAATATTTTAATAAAGTAATCATTAAAATAAAAATGTTGTTTTTCCAGTTCAATGTGCATAAGTTCAACACCCTTCACAAATACAAAATAATAGATAAATACCAGCAAGTTTCTACCTATAGGAATACCTTGCCACTATAAATAACATAGTTTTACTTGGGGGACTGTATGGTGCCAGTGATCAAGCCAGAACTCCTAAATACAACGTATAGGAGTAAGTGTTCCAATCTATAGAGCTATCTCAGTAGTCACCCAGTCTATCAGAGCATTTTAAAAATGGGGCCGGAGAGATAGCATGGAGGTAGGGCATTTGCCTTGCATGCAGAAGAATGGTGGCTTGAGTCCTGGCATCCCATATGGTCACCCGAGCCTGCCAGGAGTGATTTCTGAACATAGAGCCAGGAGGAACCCCTGATTGCTGCTGGTTGTAACCAAAAAAAGAAACACATTTTAAAAATTACAAAGTTGGGCCCGGAGTGATAGCACAGCTATCACTTTGCCTTGCACACAGCTGACCCAGGACGGACCTCATTCGGTCCCCAGCATCCCATATGGTCCCCCGATTTCTGAGCATCACTGGGTATGGCCCCAAAACCAATCAATCAATAAACTGCTTTTTAAAAAAAAATTTACAAAGTTAATACATTGTAAAATGCAATAAGCTTTGATACTTAATATTTATTATAAGACTACTAAATACACTAACACTTAGTCCTTTGGGGGAGCTAAATCTGGTGGTATGTGGGGTCTGTTACTGTTTCAGAGGACTGCAGTGCTGAAAACTGAACCCAGGCCTCCTACACACCACGTATGTGCTGCAGCCCACTGAGCACTCTCTCCAGTCCCGCAAACATAAAAAATTTACAGTCCCTTTTCTTTTATATATTATTTTCATGTTACTGTCTTAATAACATGCTCCAATTTTTTTCTTCATGAAATTGTTTTTAATGAGTATATATCTGACTCTACCTCTGTTCATGCATGTTCTTGTTATTCCATTTTTACTAGGCTCTAATCTCAAAGACTCCGCCAAAGGCAAAGACTTGATAAAAAGGTGAATATGGCATAATTTTACGCTTTTCAGTTACCTGAAATTTCCTGAGGGAAGCGTTGTCAGGTGTGATTTTTTTTAAATGTTTTTAAAAGAAAATGTAAAATAAATCATGTTAAATTGGAATTCAATGAGATCATATGAACTTTAGACTTTTCAATCATTTAGTTATTTAAAAAATGTTTCTTAGAATGTTGCCCCCTTACCAAAGGAGGTAAAAGACATTGATGTCAGCTTGAATTGCAGTATTTTTAAAATGAATTTTAAGATATTTTTTTCCTCTAAAATGAACATAAATTTGTTTTTAATTGTATCTTTATTAAGGGAAATTGTGACTGACTAAAATATATCAAACCAAAGTATTGGAGTTTGATATTCTGTACAAAATAACCCTACTAGAGGACTTTGCTTTGTTTTTGAGGGAGTGCCCCACAACCAGGGATGCTCAGGGTTACTCTTGGTTCTGCATTCAGGAACCACTCCCAGGTCAGCCTGTGCAAGGTAAATGCCTCCTACCCATTGTACTATCACTCACTCTAGCACCTAGATTTTGTTTTAGGTTAACAGCACTATGGCGCCTACATGTTCTAGTTCTTTATAAATAATTCTGTGTGTTACATTAGCTCTAATTTACAAGTGTGAAAATTCTTGTTCAAATAATTTATTCATTCCGATATTTACTCTTATCAAGTAGTATAAGAACAGAAGAACCAGTGATATAGAACATTCTAGATTGAAGATATGTTCAGCTCCAAGTTTTCTTCTCCACTTTCTAAATTGTAGCCCTCAGTTAAGCAGAGAAATCATTACTTATTAGGACAAGTAGCTACCTGAAATAAAATTAAATGAGAACCAGATCATTTAACGGCTGGAGCACATGCTTCGCATGTAGCCTGGACATAAAACCCTAGTACCTCGTGATTCCCCCATTCACTGCCAGGAGCACCCACTGAGCACAGAAGTGGGAGAAGCCACTGATTACTGTCACACCTGACCCAAAAACAAAACAAACCCTAAAAAATCATATATAGTAAAGATAGTCAAGTCATTTATGATCTCTGGTAATCCTAATAATGTTAGTGTTTTATTTCAGTTCTCAATGTTAGAACGTGCACATCTGGGCCGGGCGGTGGCGCTAAAGGTAAGGTGCCTGCCTTGCCTGCGCTAGCCTTGGACGGACCGTGGTTCGATCCCCCGGTGTCCCATATGGTCCCCCAAGCCAGGAGCAACTTCTGAGCACATAGCCAGGAGTAACCCCTGAGCATTACCGGGTGTGGCCCAAAAACCAAAAAAAAAAAAAAAAAAAAAGAATGTGCACATCTTTACTTTGGCATAGCAAACAGTATGTTCATTGGCCAGAGTGATTCATCCGAATTTAATCCCTACCATCCTAAATGGTCCCCTGCGCCTACCAGGAGTGATTCTTTTTTTTTTTTTTTTTTTTTTTTTAATTCTTGAGCACTTCCAGGTGTGGCCCAAAATCCAAAACAAACAAAAATATAGGTTCATTTTCTGTGCCAAGATACGGAATTCCTTGGCATTTAGACAGTTGTAACTTGCTTAAAATTATTTTATGTTTATTTTAAAATTGAGTATTGTATGAAAAATATTCTGAGTATGTTGATAGAGAAACTTTTTCCTAAGGAAATTACTGTCATGCCTGTTATTTTCAAAATATGTACATAACTAGTTCTATGGTAGCTCCGCTCTATTTTTTTTTTTTTAGATTTTTCGGGCCATACCCGTTTGATGCTCAGGGGTTACTCCTGGCTAAGTGCTCAGAAATTGCCCCTGGCTTGGGGGGACCATATGGGACGCTGGGGGATTAAACCGCGAGCCTTCCTTGGCTAGCGCTTGCAAGGCAGACACCTTACCTCTAGCGCCACCTCGCCGGCCCTGGTAGCTCCACTCTTAAACTGCACCCCTAAAATGCATGGCTAGAGGCCTGAGAGATAGCACAATGGTAGGGTGTTCGCCTTACACACAGCCGATCCTGGAGGGACCCGGTTCGATTCCCACCACCCATATGGTCCTCTGGCCTGCCAGGGGTGATTTCTGAGTGCAGAGTCAGGAGTGACCCCTAAGCTCCACTAGGTGTGGCCCAACAACCAATCGATAAAGTTTGTAAAAATAAAATGCATGGCTAGAAATCTCCCTAAACTTGGAGCCTAAGAAATAGCATTGTGAGCTAGAGTGCACTATTTGTGTTCTGGAGGCACAGGTTCCATCCCCAGCTCTGCAGAATCCATCAGGCATCTCCAGGAGTGATGACCCACAACCCTACCACCCCACCTATTGCTTGTTAGCAACAGACCAGAAGCAACCCTGAGCATGCCAGGTTTAACCCAAGAGACACTGCATGCAGGAAAAACACCTTACCCACTGTTTTATATCACTCCGGTTCCTCTTTAATACTTCTGAAACATTGTGTTGAAAATTGGAGCCTGGAGGCATATTACAGCAGATAGGGCACTTGTTTGATCTGGCACTTTGAATCCCCAAGCACCAACTGGAGTAATAACTGAGCAAAGAGCCAGGAATAGGTCCTGAGTACTGCTGGGTGTAGTCCCAAACAGATTAAAATACTCCCTTTGAGGGATTAAATTGATATGGTACTGCAGGTAAGGAGTTTGCCTTGCACATGGCCAACCTGAGTTGGGCCCCTATATACCAGAAGTTCCCCTGAGCATAGAGTAAGCCCTCCATAAGCACCACTATTTGTGGTCCCAAAGCAAAAATCACCCACCTTAGAAACAACTTTGAGCAAAGTCATAACGTGCAGCAAAGCAACTTTTTCATGAATCAAGGATTTATTCCAAATTCCTGCATGATTACACAGTCTGAATTTGTAAATATGAATATATTATTCTCATTGGTTTGGCCAGTGGCTGTTGCTTCTGGAGTTTTACTTCATTTGGAGTTCTGCATTTCTGCCTTAAGAGCCTGGGGTTTTTTTTGTTTGTTGGTTTGGTTTTTTTTTGGACCACACCCGTTTGACGCTCAGAGGTTACTCCTGGCTATGCGCTCAGAAATCGCCCCTGGCTTGGGGGGACCACATGGGACGCTGGGGGTCGAACCTCGGTCCTTCCTTGGCTAGTGCTTGCAAGGCAAATACCTCTAGCGCCACCTTCCTGGCTCCTAGAGAGCCTGTTTTTAATGTATCAGTTATGTCAGTCCTCAGAGAAGGGGGTAACTATCTTCTGCCACTAGGTTTACCAAAACTTAACTGCTCTGGAAAAGAAAAAGATGTTTCCCAAACAAGACTTGGTGAAGAGAAATTCTCACACCGCAATTGGGGGGAATTGGGGAACACAGGTCTGGTAGCAATGTTGTCACAGGAAATAGTCCACACTAAATTGTCATCCATTTAAAGGAATCAAACGTAACCTGCAGATATTTACCATGTTTCTCTGGCAGTGGAAAGTGCTTTTGTCATCAGGATTCTTTTTAAGATACAGTTAAATAGATGTCTATGCCAGAATAATTCCAAGAATGGGGACTACGGTGATAGTCTAGTGGGTGGGGTTCTTAGACCCTAAGTTGATCCCTGATCACTCATGGTCCCTCAGCAATGGTAGAAGTGATCCCTGAGGATTGAGCTAAGAGTGAGTCTTTGGGGCCGGAGAGATAGCATGGAGGGTAAGGCATTTGCCTTTCATGCAGAAGGTCATCGGTTCGAATCCCGGCGTCCCATATGGTCCCCCGAGCCGGCCAGGAGCGATTTCTGAGCATGAAGCCAGGAGTAACCCCTGAGTGCTGCCGGGTGTGACCCAAAAACCAAAAAAAAAAAAAAAAAAAAAAAAAAAAAAAAAAGTGAGTCTTGATCACTGATGGGTGTGGTCTCAAAAACAAAATCCAAATTTATATCAAAGAACAATTAAGCCTGAATGGAGTCGGAACATTAGCACAGCAGTAAAGCATTTGCCAATCCAGAATGTAAGGTGGTTCGAATCCTGGAGTTCCATATAATGCCCCATGCCAGGAGCGATTTCTGAGTGCATAACCAGGAATAACCTCTTAGCGTCCCCGGTGTGACCCAAAACAACCCCCCCAAAAATATAAATCTGAATGGTATTATGATATTGGGCTGAAATGAGAGCACAGCAGTAGTGTGTTTGCCTTACACACTGCCAACCCGGATGGACCTGGGTTCAATTCCCGACATCCCATATGGTCCCTCAAGCCTGCCAGGAGTGATTTCTGAGCACAGAACCAGGAGTAACCCAAGCATCACTGCGTGCGGCCCCTCAAAAAAAAAAAAAAAAGGATAGAAAGAAAAACAATGGATTCTTTTTTTATTTTAAAGATGAGTTTTATTTTTGAGTCATAGAGGGGTCAATGTTGGCTATAGAATTCAGAGCCTTACATTTACTTAGTAACATATTAGCGCTATTGATTTGGTTTTATTTTGTTTTGGGGTCACACCCGGCAGCGCTGAGGGGTTACTCCTGGCTCTATGCTTAGAAATCGCTCCTTGCAGGCTCAGGGGACCATATGGGAAGCCAGGATTTGAACCACCATCCTTCTGCATGCAAAGCAAATTCCTTACCTCCATGCTATCTCTCCGGCCCCTTTTTTGATTTTTTGTTTGCTCTTGATTTTTTTTAATTCTTCTTTTTTTCTTCTTGATTCACAGCCAGAGATGCTCAGTGCTTACTCCTGGCTCTGCACTCAGGAATCACTCCTGGCAGGTTCAGATACCATATGAGATGCCAGGGATTGAATCCAGGTCAGTCACATGCAAGGCAAGTGTCACTGTGCTACCACTTCAGCCCCTTGTTGCAAAATTTTAAGATCATAAAAATCCATAAAAATATCAGACTAGGGGCCCGGAGAGATAGCACAGCGGCATTTGCCTTGCAAGCAGCCAATCCAGGACCAAAGGTGGTTGGTTTGAATCTGGTGTCCCATATAGTTCCCCGTGCCTGCCAGGAGCTATTTCTGAGCAGACAGCCAGGAGTAACCCCTGAGCATCGCTGGTTGTGGCCCAAAAACCAAAAAAAAAAAAAAAAGTCAGACTAGGGGCTGGGCGGTGGCGCTAGAGGTAAGGTGCCTGCCTTGCCTGCGCTAGCCTAGGACGGAGCGGTTCAATCCCCCGGTTTCCCATATGGTCCCCCAAGCCAGGAGCGACTTCTGAGCGCATAGCCAGGAGTAACTCCTGAGCGTCACCAGGTGTGGCCCAAAAACAAACAAACAAACAAAAAAAATCAGACTAGGACTGGAGGGGGACATTCATAGACTTGAATGCATGCTATGTTTGCATGGAGGAAACCTGGATTTGAATCCCAACACTGTATAGTCTTAACTTTGAGCACTGAGCTGAGAATAACTCCTGAGCACTTACAGGTTTGTCCAAAAACTAAACACTGATGGGCTTGCTCCAAAACAAAACAAAACATCAAACAGTAAGGGCTAGAAAAATGCACTTAGAGCCCAAGAGCATGTTTTGAATGCTTAAGTTTCCCAGGTTTTATCAACACCGTACGATCCTCTGAGCACAGCCTAGGGTGACCACTGAGCTAGAAGAAGCCCCTAAACACTGCCAGATGGGGCCAAATAAAGAGAGAGATTAAGTACCAAACTGTAAAATCATGTTTTATAAAGACATTTTAACATTTTTTGTTTGTGTTTTGGGCCCCACCAGCAGGACATCTGACTCTGTGCTTAGAAATTGCTCCTGGCAGGCTCAGGGGAACCTTATGGGATGCCTGGAATCAAACCCAGGTTTCTGAGTTGGCCACACACAAACAACCTACCTACTGTAATATCACTCCTGCTCCAGAAAATTAAATATTTTATTATTTTTATTTTGGGGGTTTGGGTCCATGCCTAAAAGTACTCCAGGGTTACTCCTGGTTCAATGCTCTGGGGACCAGATGGGATGCCATGATTTAAGCCTGGGTGTGTTTGATTCAAACTTGCTGGGGGGGGGGCAGAGATAGCATAGAGGTAAGGCATTTTCTTTGCATGCAGAAGGATGGTGGTTCCATCCCATATGGTCCCCCAAGCCTGCCCGGAGTGATTTCTGAGCTTAGAGCTTAGAGCCAGATGTGTAACCCCTGAGTGCTGTCAGGTGTGACCAAAATAAATAAATAAATAAATAAAACTTTGCTAAGAGATTTAATACATTTCAATACTGAATATCTTATTTATATTGAGTGTTATATGATCAATTTTTATACACTTGGGGATTTAAAAGGTTATTCCAATCTTTACAATGCAAACACTAGAGTATCTATAATATAATCTATATATTGAATATAAAGTCAATATTCTTTTTCCTAAGATAAAACTGTACTTTTATAATTCGATTCAGATTTCACCCTTTAAATTTTCTTAACTCTCTGCACTTATACTAAATTTCCTATTTGTATGTTTTACGTATTTTATGTAAACTCTAAGATATATCAGCACAGGGCTGAAGCAATTAAACGACAGCGGGTAGGGTGTTTGCCTTGCACACAGCTGACCAGGGTTTGATCCCCAGCATCCCATATGGTACTCAGAGCTTGTTAGGAGTGATTTTTGAGTGCAGAGCCAGGAGTAAGCCCTGAGCACTGCTGGGCCTGTCCAAAGAAGATAGGAAAAAGAAGAAAGAAGAGACAGAAGAAAAAGAAAGAAAGGGAGGGAGGGAGGCAGGGGTGGGAGGACGGAAAGAGGAAGGAGGGAAAGAAAGAAAAAAGGAAGTGAAAAAAGGCCAAAAAAAGGGAAAGAATAGGAAGAGAGAAAGAAGAGAGAAAGAAAAGGCAGTAGAAAAAAAAAGAGGGAGGGAGGTGGAAGGAATTTCGAAAGGGGAGGGAGAGAAGGAAAGAAAAGAAAGACAGGGAAAGACAAGATAGAAAAAGAAAGGAAGGAAGGAGAGAAAGGGAAAGAAGTTAGACAAAGGAAGAGAGAAAAGGAAGAAGGAAGAGAGACAGTAGAAAGAAAAAGGGAGGGAGGGAGGTGGAAGGAAGGGAGAGAAGGAAAGAAGAAAAGAAAAGGAAAGAAATCCGGGGCCGGGCGGTGGCGCTAGAGGTAAGGTGCCCGCCTTGCGAGCATCCCCGGGCGTCCCGAAAACAAAACCCAAACCTGAAAAGAAGCAACTCCTAGTCCCCCGGCCCGAGCCCGAGGCCCCGCCCCCGCCCCCGCCCCCAGCGGTCACGTGACGCGCGACGCCCTCGGGCCGCGGCGGCGCATGCGCGGTCGTGCCAGCGGCTGAGCCGCGGGGCCGCGGCGACCAGGAACGTGGGAGCCGAGCGCGAGGGCGGGCCAACGGCCTGGGCCGGGTGGGCCAAACCCTAGGAGGGGGCGTATCCCGCGGGGACACGCGGAGTCTCCCCTGAAGCCTCCGACTGGGCTACGGGGCGGCGGGGTCGGAGCTCGACTTCCGGGCTCGCCGACTGGCCGCTTCCGGTCCCCGTCGCCTCACTCCGGCAGGCCTTGGTGCGCATGCGCGCGTCGCCGGGCCTTTGCGCATGCGCCGACCGATCCGGGCCCTGGAGGTGCCAAAGGACCATAGCAAAGGCGGCGAGCAATCAAGCTATTTGCAGAACTCGCCTGGGTCCGTCGCTGGCATCTCAGCCCTTGGAAAATGGGACTTCGCATGTACGGCATTTCTGCTCCCTTGTTCTGCTGGAGACTTCCAGAGTTCTCGTTTATTATTTTTACCTTTTGTATTTTACGCTTTGTATTTATTTCCTTCCACCCCCCCTCCCCAGGTGCTTATGATCCTTGGTTTCCATGGCAGATCTCGACGACGGCATATGCAAGAAATATATCAGGATGATCACCAACATAGTTATACTGAGCCTGATCATTTGCATTTCCTTAGCCTTCTGGATTTTGTCCATGACTGCCAGCACCTATTATGGTAAGCATGAGAGGGCACTCCTAAATTCTGCTGTATCCTAAGAGGTGAACTCAGCCCCGGGCATTTGGGACAGGTGAGGCTCAGGACCTTGAAATGGTTAGGAAACGTCAGTTGCTTTCACCGTCTGAATTTAATTTTCGAAGCAGAAAGTCTTAAACAGTCCCTGGAAGTTTTGAAACTATGCCTCAATACAGTGGGGTTCTGTTTGTTGGATTTGTTTTGGGGTTTTTGTTGTTGTTGTTGTTGATGACTATGGGATGCAGCCCTCCCAGGACGTTAAGCCTGCAAAACTGGCACTCTTCTGCTGACTGAGCCCATACCTACCTGGCTTACTGCCCTGTTTCTTAATTCTGTTGTGCAATTAAAATAATTCCTAGTGTTTAACATACCTCTCTCGGTTAAAATGTGGGGTGAGCCGGTTTTGTAAAGCAGCTGTCGTAGAGCTTTTTATTAATTATTAGCCAATTTTTGTTTATTTTTTGTTTTTGTTTTTTAGCCACACTGGGCGATGCTCAAAAGTTAACTCTTGGCTCTGCACTCAGCAATCACTCCTGGCAGTTTGAGGGGAGGGTAGCCACATGGGATGCCAGGCTTGGAACTGGTTTAGAACTGTGTCTGCTGTATGCAAGACAAATGCCCCACCTGCTGTGGTATCACTCCAGCCTCTGCGGTGGTGCTTTTAGTAAAATATTAATAATATAGTTTATCGATGTCATAAAAACAACAGTGAAAATAAAATGTGGTATAATGGAGATTTGGAGTACTTGTCTGCTCTTTGGCTGCTTTAAATGAACAGACTTTTTTGCAGGAATACAAGATCTTGAAACACTCTGTATTCATGCCTTTAATGTTCTGAAGCTGCATTAGAGTATAAGTATGCCTTTGCACAGACTTTTATGCCCCATGATAGTTTTTGCTCAGCTCAAAGGAAAAAGTGGAAAGCATGGAGCTGGACCAATAGCACAGTGGTAGGGCGTTTGACTTGCTTGCGGCTGACCCAGGACAGACCCAGGTTCTACCCTGGCATCCCATAGGGTCCCCCAAGCCTGCCAGGAGCTATTTCTGAGCACAAAGCCAGAAGTAACCCCCGAGCACCGTCACCCAAAGTGAAAAGTACACTATATACAACTGTGGTAAGTGATGGCCATTTCAGATCTAAGTCTTTTTGCAGAAAGCCATGTAAACAATCAAATGGCTGTTTTCCAGTGTTCAAAAGCTTCTTGAATTGTCCATTCATAATTAAAAGAAGGGGATGAAGTTTTGACATGGAGAGTCATGAGAGGAGATTATCCTTAATTCTGGTCTTACCTAAGACTTGAATGAAATCAGGCTCAGGATCTGTCAACCGAAATGTTCCTCTGGGCTCAGACTTTTAGTGCAGTTCATGTCTTTGTATGTGAAAATACATGGGAATAATATTCACTACTAGAAACGGAATTTTCCCATTATTTGACAAACATTTTACCCTCTGACTTTCATCTCACCATTTTTTTTTTGTACAAAATGGGCACAAAAGAGTCCCCCCCCCTTTTTTTTTTTTTTTTTTTTTTGGTTTTTGGGTCACACCTGGCTGCGTTCAGGGGTTCCTCCTGGCTCTACACTCAGAATCGCTCCTGGCAGGCTGGGGGGACGATATGGGATGCTGGGATTCCAACCACCGTCCTTCCGCATGCAAGGCAAACACCTTACCTCCATGCTATCTCTCTGGCCCCAGAGTTCCCTTTTCTTTTTTTCCACTGTAAACATAGCCTTAGTGTTGAATATCTTAGTAAAATAGGTGACCAGGGCCCGGAGAGATAGCACAGCGGCGTTTGCCTTGCAAGCAGCCGATCCAGGACCAAAGGTGGTTGGTTCGAATCCCGGTGTCCCATATGGTCCCCCGTGCCTGCTAGGAGCTATTTCTGAGCAGACAGCCAGGAGTAACCCTTGTGCACTGTCGGGTGTGGCCCCAAAAAACCAAAAAAAAAAAAAAAAAAATCAAAATAGGTGACCAATTGGGAAAACTGTATCCTGTCTAAAGGAGTCAGTCTGTCCTCACCTAAACTCAGTTTTACCATGTGAGCCTGAACTTCAAATAAGCCAAGAATCTGATTGGGGGGTGGCAGGGGAACAGAGTCACTCCTGGCAGCGTTCAGTGGTTATACCTGGCTGTGCACACTGAAAGTACTCCTGACAGTCTTGGGGGACAATGCCCTACCCACTGTGCTATTGCTCCAGCCCCTCAAAGAATCTTATTTTTTAATTTAATTTAACTTCTGTTTTTATCGTTTTATGGGCCACATCTGGCAACGCTCAGGCTTTACTCCTGACTCTGTGCTCAGAAATGACTCATGGCAGGCTCAGGGACCATACGGGATGCCAGGACTCGAACTGAGGTCTGTCCGGTTTTGGCCTCGTGCAAGGCAAATACCCTACCGCTCCAGTTCCAGAATCTTATTTTTTAAATGACATCACCTAATCTTGTAATAGTGACTCAGATAATTTGAAAACATTTTGCTAGGCAAACAAGATGTCTGTGAAGAGGAATGTGATAGCTTAGTGTTTGGGGAAAATCAATTGCTAAGACATTAAATCTTAAGATGTGTTGAGCACGGAGCCAGGAATAGCTCCTGGGCCACTCCTTGTGTGACCCAGGAAACCCCTTCGCCCAATAAAAAGACAAAGGAATCACAAATTCATATCTTTATAAGTACATATGAAATGTCCATTATTATAGCTACACATGGTTTTCAAATTAACTGAGCTTGTTATAAGATACAACAAATAATAAATGGTGATTTCAGCAGCCATGATGGATGTCTAAGATTAGGGGGCAGAGGTCTCTGTAAAAAGCAAGCCCACCAAAACTCCATAACTTAGTTCATTTTTCATTTTGGTTACTTTTTATCATTTATGACAGTATTTTAATCTGGAATTAATTTATTAAGTGTTTACAATGAAGACTAACCTCTGTAAGTTTCACACAATTTGTGTTCTGCTTTTATCATTTTCCAGGTAATTTACAGCCTATATCTCCATGGCGCTGGCTCTTCTCTATTGTGGTTCCAGTTTTGTTGATGTTAAATGGCTTTAAGAAGAAAAGTCTCGATCACAGTGGCGCAGTAGGAGGTAGGTTTTATTTTGAATCTCTAGCCATGTAAGTGCTTTCTTATATAATGCACTAATGTTTTTTAAATTCTGGATCTGAGACTATAAATTATGATATAATAAAGTTATGTATTTATTATTCAGCATTCATGTGTTCCTCCTACTTACATGTTAAATGAACTTTGGGAAGAGTATTTCTTCGGAAGTTACTAGTAGAAGCCTCAAGCAGATTAGTACAAGCTGAGTTTTCTTGATTCATTTTTTTTTTTTTTTTTGGTTTTTGGGTCACACCCGGTGGTGCTCAAGGGTTACTCCTGGCTGTCTGCTCAGAAATAGCTCCTGGCAGGCACAGAGGACCATATGGGACACCGGGATTCGAACCAACCACCTTTGGTCCTGGATTGGCTGCTTGCAAGGCAAACGCCGCTGTGCTCTCTCCGGGCCCTCTTGATTCATTTTTCAGAACTCGGTTGTGAGTCATTTGTTCTGGATACTAATATTTATTGAACACTTTCTATGTTTTACTCTTCCTAAAAATGTTCTTCCAGTCCTATGCAGGAAGCTCTGAGCCAAAAAAAAAAAAAAAGGTTTCAGTTCTAAGAGGCCTATTATTAGGACTCGTACACAATGAATAAACAGATTGCATAGAACTTTTCATATAATGATTTATGATTTACCTCCAAGAGATTATATTCAGATTTTATTAGTAGAATTTTAGGGTGTAGCTATTTCAGTTGTTGAGACATTTTGTAAATGTTGTTTTACTTCCCCAGATGGTATAGGTTAGGTACAGAACTGGCCAGCTTTAAATGCAGAATCTAAAGGGATAGTACAGCAGGTAGGACGTTTGCCTTGCATGCAGCTCTGTTCAATCACTAGCACCACATATAGTCCCCTGAGCACTGCCGGACGTGATTCCTAAGCAGAGCCAGAAGTAAGCTCGAAGCACAGCCAAATGCGCCAAAAAAAAACAAAACAAAAAAAAGTTATCCAGAGTGTTCTATTACATCTCTTAATTCCTGACATATAACTATAAAAATGTACGGAAATAGTTTGAGAAGGAGAATAATTTAATCAGAAGGTTTAATTTTTTTATTTATTTATTTTTTTTTGGTTTTTGAGCCACACCCGGTAATGCTCAGGGGTTACTCCTGGCTATGTGCTCAGAAGTTGCTCCTGGCTTGGGGGACCATATGGGACACCGGGGGATCAAACCGCGGTCCGTCCAAGGCTAGCTCAGGCAAGGCAGGCACCTTACCTTTAGCGCCACCGCCCGGCCCAGAAGGTTTAATTTTTAATCGAAAAGTTTAGACATAACTGGGATTGATCGAAAATCTCAACTGGAAGAATAAGTGAATAAACTGAGCATAAGCTTTGTATGCAGGAGGCCTGGGTTTAATCTCCAGTCTTCCAAACACCTCTAGTAACATTCCCTTATCACAAGTCCAAAAGGAGGAAAGCCAGGAAAAATAAAGGGGGTTGGCACCAACCCATAATCCTCTGGAAGTTGCTTCATTCAGCTCAGGAGAGGCCTACAGCAGTGAGAGGTTGAGGGCAGCCGTGGCTGCCAGCCTCTGTGTTTGTACTTCTGGCTTAGGTGCAGCAACCACTAACTGGAGCATAAATCTGGTTCGGGAGAGTGGGTTTGTGTTGCCCTCCTTCTCTTCTGCCAGCTGTGCACAAAGCGGTTCCTTAACTACTGTATTGCCTTGCCATTCAGACTGGGAAAGGTGGGGTCAGAGCAGTAGTTCAGCATATAGGGAATTTGCCTTGTACGCTGCCAACCTGGCTTTGATCGCTGGCACCCCATATGGTCCACTGAGTACTGCCAGGAGTAATCCCTGAGCACCAAAACAAAAAACAAGCAAACTTATAAAAATGAGCTGGGACAGGTGACTGAATAGCTGCCAATTTCAGCAGAGCTGAAATTGACTGAGTAAACTTTATTTTCCTGTTTTTGGTTTTTGTTGGGTTTTTATTTTTGTTTTGTTTTGTTTTGTTTTTAGTTTTTGGGCTACACCCAGTGTCACTAAGGGGTTACTCCTGGTTCTGTGCTCAGAAATCACTTCTGGCAGGGGACCATATGGGATACTAGGGATCGAACCTGGGCTGTCCCAGGTTGGCCCCCTGCAAAGATTTTCTCAGGCATGTGGGGTGGGACCAGGGATCTAGCTGTGATCACCCTTGCAGGGAAAGTTTTCTACTATTGAACTATAACTGGACTACTTGAATTCATTTTGGGGGTTAACTAACCATTGTGGCAATAGAAATAAGAATATCTTTTTTTTGTTTGTTTGTTTTTTTCCACCACACTGGTGGTGCTCAGGTTTACTCCTTGTTCTGTGCTCAGGAATTACTCCTGGCAGTGCTCAGGGGACCATATAGGATATCGGGGATTAAACTCAGGTCAACTGTGTGCAAGGCAAAATGTCCTATCTCTTCATTATCGCACCGGCCCCAGAGTATTTTCTTTTTGTCATGGTGGGGTGCATCCATCAGTGCTAGGAGTCAATTACTAGATCTGTGTTTAGGGGTCATTCCTAGTGATGCTCACGAGAATAAACTATGGTCAGCAGCATGCAAGGAAAGCACCTGAAACTCCATACTATTTCTCTGCACCCCTTACTTTTTTCTCTAAACTATCAAGTTTTACTCACAACACTTTTAGGTTTTCTAATAAAAAAGCCTTTGAAGATTATGATTTAAAAAGCCATTTCCAACACCTGTTTGCACTTCCCCTGTAGAATTACCTAGGAAGAGACTTTATAACATAAATATCTACAATTCTTTAAGTATCAAGCATGAATGACTTAGCATTTGATTTTAGTAGCGTTGTATTGCTGCGATAGCAAAAGAACAACTCTTTCTTCCCCTTTTTTCCCTCTTTTAACACACTCGGCAGTGGTCAGGTCTTACTCCTGACTCTGTGCTCAGGGACCATTCTTGGCAGGGCTCAGGGGATCATATGGGGTTCCAGGGAGCCAACCCAAATCTGCTGCATGCAAGTCAAGCCCTCTACCCACGGTAGTATCACTCCAGCCCCTTGCCCTCTCTTTTATGTCACAAAATGGAAGCTTCTATATTTTTTTCTGATCAGAAGTGTATACACCTTCCTTGAAATTGTCCAGTCTTATAAAAATGAAGGAGGTTCCTTTCTTTGACTAGACAAAGTCAAATCACATTCATCGAACATATTCTATTTTTAAGTGGATGTAAAAAAAACAAGATTATTTTTATAGATTAGTGTAGGAAAACTAAATACTACTATGGTAGTCAGTAAGAGAATATCTGAAAAACCTTTGAAAAGCATAAAAAGAAGTTGCCTTTTAGGTCAGAGAGATAGCATAGCAGGTAGGGCATTTGTCTTGCAGGTTCATTCATAATCCAGGTTCATTGATCCCCTAACCACTTCCAGGAGTGATCCCTGAGCACCATTGAGTATGGCTCCCCAAAACAAAATATATAAAAATACTTGCCTTTTAATTTTTTTGTTTTTGTTTTCTTTTGGGGCCACACCCGGCAACACTCAGGAGTCACTCCTAGCTCAGGGCTCAAAAATCATTCCTGGCAGGTTAGGGAAACCATATGGGATGCTGGGATTGAACCTGGGTCAGCCGTCTGCAAGGCAAATGTCCTATATGCTGTGCTATTGCTCCAATTTCTAAATTTTTAATAGAGTTGGGAAAATTACAGTGGAGATGGGGAGGAAATGGAAAAAAAATTAAACATGGAAGACCTTAATCTTGCCTTCTTGAAAGAACTGTACTAAACTTAAAAATATATCAGGTGTCAGTCTGCCCAAATATAACTTGTACAGTGAATATCATATTAAGAAAATTGCTGTTCATTGTATACTACAACTTGTTTTTTGTTATTGTTGTTGCTGTTGTTGTCGTCACCCTCAGCAGCGCTCAGGGGTTACTCCTGACTCTGCACTCGGAAGTCTCTCCTGGCAGGGTCAGGGGAACATATGGGTCACCGGGAATCAAACAGGGGTCTGTCCTGGGTTGGCCACATATTACCTCTTTTGTTGTTTTGTTTTTTTTTGTCCCCCAATTCACAATACAGACCAGGCAAAGGGCCTGTGTTGAGGTGTATATGGGGTGCATTTACTGTACCTCCTCTTTCTATACAGTCAGTGTAAAGAACACAGCCTGTGGTAAGAATTGGGAGGCCAGGGGCCGGAGAGATAGCATGGAGGTAAGGCGTTTGCCTTCCACGCACAAGGTCATTGGTTCGAATCCCGGCACCCCATATGGTCCCCGAGCCTGCCAGGAGCAATTTCTGAGCGTGGAGCCAAGAGTAACCCCTGAGCGCTGCTGGGTGTGACCCAAAAACCAAAAAAAAAAATAAAAAAAATAAATAAAAAAGAATTGGGAAGCCTTATCTTTTCTTTTCTTTTCTTTTTTAAATATATATATATAGGGGCCGGAGAGATAGCATGGAGGTAAGGCGTTTGCCTTTCATGCAGGAGGTCATCGGTTCAAATCCCGGCGTCCCATATGGTCCCCCGTGCCTGCCAGGAGCAATTTCTGAGCCTGGAGCCAGGAATAACCCCTGAGCACTGCTGGGTGTGACCCAAAAACCACACACACACACACACACACACACACACACACACACACACAAATATATATATATATATATATATATATATATATATATATATATATAAAATCCTTCACCAGTGCAACATGTTGCCTTGATTATTTTTAAAGGTGTCTTGAAATGTCTTACATGCATATAACATTGTTTGATGAGAGGTCAAAGTTTACATCTCAGTTTAATGAAACTCACACTCAGTTTACTGTTTGGTAGAAATGTAAATATACCAGAAATGTACATTTTAGAAAATATCATGAAATTACAAGTTTTCTTTTCTTTTCTATAGAATTGGTATATGTAATAATACCAAATATCTGTTTCTTTCAGGGCTCGTGGTTGGATTTATCCTAAGTGTTGCAAATTTCAGCTTTTTTACTTCGATGGTTATGTTTTACTTTTCTTCTTCAAAACTTACTAAATGGAAAGGAGAAGAAAAAAAACGTATAGACTCAGAATATAAGGAAGGTAAATTGAATTACATTTGATATGACTTAAAATAATAACCTTTATTTCATCCTAATATAGAAGTTGTAATATTAAATGTAATATTAATAATAAATTGGTTGCTACTAATAAATATTAAAATCAATAAATCAAACAATAATGTATTAAATTTGATTAATGTATTATTAATTGTTGGTGTTAGTTTATTATTTATAATAACAGCAGACTTTGAGTTTAATTCTGCCACTAATGATGCGAATGTGTACCACTAGTGGCTCAAACGTGAATGTGGTTTAACTAATAGATTGCAGCACAGACGTCCATCACTGTGTGAGTGATGAGAATACTGAATGTGATCAGAGGAATCGTATCACTTTCGGCCATTTAAAACTTTTTGTTTGTTTTTGTTTTGGGGTCACACCCAGCAGAGCTCAGGGGTCACTCCTGGATCTATGCTCAGAAACCATGCCTGCCAAGCTCAGGGGACCATATGGGATGCCAGGATTCAAACCACAGTCCTTCTGCATGCAAGACAAATGCTCTGCCTCCATGCTATTTCTTTTTTTAATGATTTTCTTCTCTGAAACATTTTTGTTTTGTTTTGGGGTCACAAATGGCTGTGCTCAGGGCTTAATCCTGGCTCTGCTCTCAGGAATTACTCCTGGCAAACTCAAGGGACCGTGTTTGATTCTAAGGACGAAACCTGTGTTGGCCTCCTGCAGGGCAAACACCCTACCCACTGTACTATAACTCTGACCCCTTCTTTTCCTGAAACTTTAAAGTAGACATTCCTCTAACTGCCCGAGTTTTCTTATGATACAAAAGACCATTCATGTACTTCTATTGATGTGTTTGTTTGTAGGTGGGCAGAGAAATTGGCTTCAGGTGTTCTGTAATGGAGCTGTGCCTACAGAGCTAGCTTTGTTGTACATGATTGAAAATGGCCCTGGGGAAATCCCGATAGATTTTTCCAAGCAGCATACTGCTTCTTGGATGTGCCTGTCTCTCCTGGCTGCACTGTGCTCCTGCGCTGGAGATACCTGGTCTTCAGAAGTTGCCACGGTCCTCAGTAAAAGCCCCCCAAGGCTGATAACAACCTGGGAAAAAGTTCCAGTGGGTAAGTTTTAAGTTTATTGAAGAAAACAAATGTCAAAAGTTCCTGATTTGCTGTGTATCTTATCAAAGAGTCTTTTTAAAAATTGTAGGTAGTTGTCTTTGTTTTGTTTTGTTTTTGTTTCTTTGGGCCAACCCCGGCTCAGGGGTTACTCCTGGCTCTGTGCTCAGAAATTGCTCCTGGCAGGCTCAAGGGACCATATGGGATGCCGGAAATCAGAGCCAAGTCGTCTTGGGTCAGCAGCGTGCAAGGCAAATGCCTAACTGCTGTGCCCTTATTAGATAGTCTTCTTCATTGGAAAATTGCTGTAAGATATTAAGTTGATGGTAATAAATATATATAATGTTAGCAAATTCTAGATAAACAATTTTGAGATATAGAGATGGGCCTGCAAACATCACAAAAGGAAAAGGAAGGCAGTATTAAGGTAATAGACTGTTATTTTCTTGGGAGCTCATTCATGTAAGTAGTACTTCAGCATGTCTAAGTTTCTATTTCCACGATCATTGGCCACAACGTTTTGGGTATTGTTTGATTTGATATTTTTAGGCCCCTGCCCCATGGTGCTGGTGAGGTGCCAGAGAGATCAAAACTGGTTTCTCACATGCAGAGCATACGCTCCAGCTCGTTGAGCAATCTCTCTAGCCTGGCTATTCTTTTTGTGTGTGTGTGGAGGGGCACACTGGTGATGCTCAGGGCTTACTCCTGGCTATGCACTCAGAAATAGCTCCTGGCTTGGGGGACCATATGGGACGCCATGGGGGATCGAACCTTGATTCATCCTAGGTTAGCGCGTGCAAGGCAAACGCCCTACCACTTGCACCACCACTCCAGCTCCTAGCCTGGCTATTCTTCACGATCCTTTCATCTCCACCCTTTCTCTTCTTTTCTTCCTTAATTCCCTACCTCTTTTTTCTTTTTCGTCTTTTCCTCAGCTTATTCATTATTCTTTTCTGCCTCCTTTCTACCCCCTTTCTCTTCATCATTGTCATTTAACAGCTAGTATATTTAATAGCTACTGTGTACCAAGTACTGGGAGGTTTTCTTTGGTTGATTGGTATTGTTTTGGGCCACACCTAGTGGTGCTCAGGGATTACTTCTAGTTCTGCACTCAAAAGTCATTCCTGGCAGTGCTCAAGTGACCATATGGGAAACTGGGGATCAAAGTTGAGTCAGCCAGGTGCAAGACAAGCACACACACCCACACTCTGCTGTGACTGTGGGCCAACCCCCTCTGGGTGTTTCTGACTGCTGCTTGTCCTGCTTCCAACTTCTCCCAGGCCTTCAGTGTGCATGTGTGTGTGGGATGTCCACCTCAGTCTCTGATGCCCTCCTTCTCTGTCTCTCAACTCCTCCACTTAGATTGCATCTAAGAGTGACCTTTTTAAATTGGTCAGGATTACATAAGTACCATAATTTTTTGCTTGCTTTGACTTCATTTTTTTCCTGATTACTAATCAATTCGTTTTATCCATTCTTCTTTCACAGGGACCAATGGAGGGGTCACAATCGTGGGCCTTATCGCTAGTCTCCTTGGCGGTACATTTGTCGGCCTTACTTACTTCCTTACACAGTTGATCTGTGTTAATGATTTGGACCTTTCTGCTCCCCAGTGGCCAATTATTGCATTTGGGGGTGTGGCTGGATTACTAGGATCACTTCTGGATTCATATTTAGGTGCTACAATGCAATTTTCTGGTAAGAGTATCTTATAGCAACTTATTGGCATTATATTAAAGAAATGGAAAGAAATTTGGGGGGGGGCAATGAAATTCTCCTTTTAGTGCATTGGAAGTTGAAAGACAAGAATTATCGGACAGAGGCCAAAGCAATAGTACAGCAGGTAGGCATTTGCCTTGAACTCTGTATTTGACCCCTGGCATTCCAGTCTTTTGAGCACTGCCAGGAGTGATTTCTAAAAGCACAGAGCCAGGAATAACCCCTGAGTACTGCCAGCTTTGATCTTTCCCAGTTCCCCAACCCTCAAAGAAAAAATAATGACAAGAAAGGCTTTTCCTACAGTTTATTTTGGGTTTGGTTTTTTTTGTTTTGTTTTGTTTTTTGTTTTTTGTTTTTAGCCATACCCAGCTAGCTTGGGCTCAGGTCTTACTTCTGGCTCTACACTCAGAGATCACTCCTGGAGGAACTTGGGACCATATGAGGTTCTGGGGATCAGGTCAAACCTGGACTGGCCACATGCAAGGCAAGGATCCTGCTCACTATACTATCTCTCCACTATACTATACTATAGTATCTCAGTATACTATGACTATACTATTTCTTCCATATCATCTTTTCAAATATGAGTAGAGGACATACTGGAAGAATATAATGATGTAAGAAATAAATGCTTCTCTTTTACTTAATCCTGGAAAAATACCTCTTTTACGTTCCTTTTGGAAAATGGACTGATCCAACTGTTTCATATAATCTTGGACATGACACTTGCTCTCCTCCACAATGAATTTTTAGTCCCCTTTAAGACTAGAAGCACATTTCTCCCTTCCCCTACCCCCCAAATTTGCTGTGCTTAGCTTCAGAGGTGCTCTGAATGTGCTAGTGTATCAACATAGTTACATGAGTATTCTAGATTCTTTTTTTGTTTGTTTGTTTTTGGTTTTTGGGCCACACCCGGCGGTGCCCAGGGGTTCCTCCTGGCTGTCTGCTCAGAAATAGCTCCTGGCAGGCACGGGGGACCATATGGGACACCGGGATTCGAACCAACCTCCTTTGGTCCTGGATCGGCTGCTTGCAAGGCAAACGCCGCTGTGCTATCTCTCCGGGCCCGATCTTATTTTCTTTTTATGTTCTTTGTTTGTTTGTTTGTTTGTTTTTTGGGCCACACCCGGTGGTGCTTAGGAGTTACTCCTGGCTGTCTGCTCAGAAACAGCTCCTGGCAGGCAGAGGGGACCCTATGGGACACCGGGATTCGAACCAACCACCTTTGGTCCTGGATCGGCTGCTTGCAAGGCAAACGCCGCTGTGCTATCTATCTCTCCGGGCCCCAGTTCTAGATTCTAACCAGCCATGCTTTCTCCTTAGACTCACACCAAGAAGAGGCTGGGAGTCTGGGAGAAGATTCCCTTAGAGTCTTTCCAGGTTTTTACCTGTTTTGAGTTCATATACTTTTACTTTCTCTCTTCTCATCAGTCTAAAGTTTGTTCTCTTCACTTTATCCATCTCCTTAGGGAGGAAGGGGGAAGAAGAAGCTAAGGAGAAAGAAATGTGAATGTAATATATACTACAGGATCTATAAACATACAAATATGAGACATTTTTTAAATATTTTATTTATTTTGGTTTTTGGGTCACCTTCGAGAGCAATCAGGGGTTACTCTCGTCTCTGTACTCAGAAATTGCTTCTGGTAGCCTCGGGACCATATGGGATACCAGGAATCGAACTGGGTTCCATTCTGTGTTAGTCGTGTGCAAGGCAAATGCCCTACTGCTGTACTCTCTCTCCAGCCCAAATACTTTAGTTCTTAATATAGTTTAGGTAACATGGTTGCAATACTATTAACATGGGAAATGTTGGATTTTGTGGTTTCGGGTCACACCCAGCAATGTTTAGGACTTCTAATTTTGTGCACAGGAATTATGCCTAGTGGGGTTTATGGGGTCCTATGGGAAGCTGGGGATTAAACATTGGGTCACACCCAGTGACACATAGGGGTTACTCCTGTCTATGCGCTCAGAAATTGCTCCTGGCTTGGTGGACCATATGGATACCAGGGATTAAACCACAGTCGGTCCTGGGTCAGCTTCATGCAAGGCAAGCACCCCATACCACAGTGCTATTGCAATGTTTTTGTTTTTGTTTTTTTTTTAAACCACACCAGTGGCACTAAGGTTACTACTGGCAGGCTCTGGGGATGCCAGGGATTGAACATGGGTCAGCCATGTGTAACGCAAACTCCCTACTTGCTGTGCTATCACTTGGCCCTTAAAAAGTTATTTTTACCTTCATGACCACCAAAGAGTTCAAGACCTCTATCCTTTGGTTACTTCTAGTCTCTCTTCCCTCACTGCTTGATAATCTTAGTTTGGCAATCCAGAGCAAGAGTTTGGCATTATTTTGTACCATCTGTTCCCTTGTTTTGTTTCTCTTTCTACCACAAATGAGAAAGACCCATCAGTATCTGCCCTTCTCCCTTGTGCTGATCTCATCTAACATGATGCCCTTCAGTTCTGTTGAAGTTGCAATAAAGACAAGATTTCATTTTTCTTTCTAACTGAGTAGTATTCCATTTTGTGACACAGCTCTTTTTAATCTGTGTATCTCTTTGCATAATCCTAGCTATCATTCTTAGTGCTACAGTGAAGATAGGTGAATTAATACCTTTATCATACTTTTTATTTTTTTTTTCAAAGAGCCTCGTTTTATTCAAAACTGCATTTAACCAAGGAAACCTTTGATCATCTAGAGTGAGGTCCTCTATCAGAAATGAGCCTTGAGTCTCAAACCAGGAAAGTACTGAGAGAGGGTGGGGAGAGGAAGAGAAAGAAAGGGAGACAGAGAGAGAGAATGAGAATATTCCTGAGACAAACAGACAGACAGCACACTATTGCACAATATGGATTATCCACTAAAATCATTGATTGTTTATATATTCAAAAAGGTACAGAAGGGTGAATAGGTTGATGTGAAAAGGCTACTGAAGTAATTTTTCGTTGGTTTGTTTAAGGGCAATGCTCAGGGGACCATATGGGGTACCCAGGATCAAATCCAGGTTGGCCATGTGTGCAAATCAAATGCCCTAAGCTGCTGTACTAGTGCTCTGGCCCAATAATTTTATAAGTAGTTGTGAATCCTTCAGACATGATCCCATTGGAGGAAAAAATCTAAGTTTTAAAAATTAATATATTCTGGGCCAGAGAGATAGTATGGAGGTAAGGCATTTGCCTTGCATGCAGAAGGACGTTGGTTCAAATCCTGGCATCCCATATGGTCCCCTGAGCCTGCCAGGAGCGATTTCTGAGCATAGAGCCAGGAGTAGTCTCTGAGCACTGCCGGTTGTGACCCAAAAATCAAACTAAAAAAATTTAATATAGTCTGATAATCCGCCTCCCTTTCTTCTTTTCCATTCCAGGTTTGGATAAAAGCACTGGCCTGGTGGTCAACAGCCCCACCAAAGAGGTGAAGCACATCTCAGGAAAGCCCATTCTGGATAACAACGCAGTAAATCTGTTTTCTTCCGTCCTTGTCGCTCTCTTGCTCCCGACAGCTGCTTGGGGGTTTTGGCCCAGGGAGTAAACTACATTTTCTTTCCAGTCATTCTGTTCAATTTGCCATTCCATGTTTCATCCTAAGAAGAAGACTTGTCTGACGAAGAGGAAAGGCCAACTCCCCTCCTATTCCATTGTCATGGAATTCCACCATTTTCTTCTCACCAGTTCCCTTGGGAACTGTCTTAGGCAGGCCTTGAAGAGTATATCACATTGATCCCTGTCTCTGCTCTGAATACTGTGGCTTCTTAAGCAATGAAGCTACACAATGTTTCTATCTGTTGGTATATATTGAACTGAAAGTTCTGACATGATAGATATAAATAATGTTATTTTTTAAATGAGTTGTAGGGACTAATGTGATAAGAATTGATGAATGGTTCTTCTCCGGGAATAGCCAAAGTAGTAGAGTATATGCCAAGCATGTACATGATCCTGCATTTAATCCCTGCAACCCTTGCCCATCAAAAAGAAAAGAAAAAGACCTGGTTCTCAGCTATGGGAGGAAGAGAAATACTTACATGTTAGTTATCCAAAGGTCACGGCTGTCCTAAGTGATTTTAATCAATGGCATCTTCATCGTTACGTTCTGGATTTTTCTGTTACTTGCCATTTGCAATTGTGAAAAGGGTGAAGTTTAGTGCCTAGTGAACTCTGAGGAACACTCCACATTTGTTCTCCATTCTCAGGGCTAGTAACTAAAAGGAAATGTGGGCCTGAGCATAATAGTACACCGGCCAACCCGGGTTCGATTCTTAGCATCCAATGTGGTCCCTCCAGCCCACCAGGAGTGATTCCTGAGCCCAGAGCCAGGAGTTATCCCTGAGAACCTCTGGGTGTGACCCAAAAAACAGTAAATGTCGTTTTACATATGTCCATTAGAATGTATAAATTATTTTTATGTAAAAGCAAAAGAGTTCTTTTTTAAAAGAAAAGTTGTGTACCTGACTGTATATTTTAGTTGCTCTCTAAACATAAATTATCTCAGATATAATGTCTTGTTTGGTTTTCTTTGAAATTTGAAAGAATTTTGTAAAAAAAAGCTTTGTTTACCTTGACATTCAAATAGTTAAAGAATTGCCTGAAAACGATTGTATATTTTATTTCCTATCCTAGAATTCACTGAAAGGTGCTCCACTTTCTTTACATTATAAGATGCAATTCATTGTACTTTACATTATAGCCTCAACTAAAGTGAATTCTACTTTTTTGGGTTTTCTTCACTGTGCTTTTCTGTGTGCTAAAAGAATTTGATATGATGTGACTGTTTTGCAGAAGAAATTTTAACTATTTCTCAAGTTTGCATCCTTGGAGAAATCAGGGTGAGGGCTAGGGGTGAGGAGATTTCAATAGTAGGCCTTAGGGGATAATGAAGTTAGATATTTCATTACAGTGAGTAAGCAAAGAATTCTGATATGGAACTGTCTAGATTTAGAAAGGAAAAAGGCAGGATGCAGTACTTAAAACAAGCAACTCAGTGGGTCTTAGCCATTTCTTTTTTACTTGAAATACTTTGGAATAGCCTCTACATCTTTTAAAAAAAAAAAAATTATGTTTGAAGGGCCGGAGCAACAGCGAAGCTGTAGGGCATTTGCCTTTCACACGGCTGATCCAGGACGGACCTCAGTTCAATCCCCAGTGTCCCGTGTGTTCCCCCAAACCAGGAGCAATTTCTGAGCACATAGCCAGGAGTAACCCCTAAGCGTCACCGGATATGGCCCAAAAACAAAAACAAAAAAAAACAAAGGTGGTCAGGCCAAGACTTCTTATCCATTGCATTTCGGATGTGATTTCCCCCAAAAGTGAGAAATTCGACTGCATAATTTATGGTAGTGGGGAACTGCATTCAACACTCTACCCTGTAAAAAAAAAATGATTTTGTGTGGCCAGAGTGATAACACAGCAGGCAGGGTGTTTGCCTTTCACATGGCTGACCCAGATCTGATCCTCACTATACCATGTGGTCCCCTGAACCAATCAGAAGTGATTCCTGAGTGCAGAGCCAGGAGTAACCCTTGACCATTGACCTGTATTCCCAAAACCAGAAAAAAAAAATTTTTTTTGTATTTACGCTTCACCCATAAAGATTATGATTCACCTGACCTAGTCAGGAGGTGTCAGGAGTTTTGATAACTCCAGTTTCATGTGGGGAATTTTGAAAGAATATTTCCAAGGACACTCTGGCTCAAGTTAATTCTAATATATGGTAGGGAGGCCTATTCCAAGTCATTCATTCCTGCATCAACTTTCTAAAAAGCTGTTTACTCTTAAGGCTGTGCTAATAATGTCCTTTCTTCCTGCGAGTTATCTTCATGACACACTGTGGAACCAAAATATTCATCGACATTGTCTTTGGGTTATTAGAATCACCATGCTATTAGCAGTTTGAGGAAATATTGCTTCACTTTCGAGGTTGCCTGGGGGCTGGAGCTATAGCACAGGGGGGAGGGTATTTGCTTTGCTTTTGGCTGATCCCTGGTGGTTCGATCCCTGGCATCCCATATGGTTCCCTGTGCCTGCTAGAAGTAATTTTTGAGTGCAGAGCAAGGGGTTACCCCGAGCACTGCTGGATGTGGCCCAAAACAAACAAAATCTCTAGAGGATGGGGCAGACAGTCCAGCAGGTAGGGTATTTGCTTTGCACACGACTTGTGGGCTTACTCCTAAGCACATCCCGGAGCACTGCTGAGTGTGGCCCAAAAACAAAATATCAAAGGGTTAGTTGTGTTTTCTTTTTCTTCGAAATTTTAATTATTTTTATTTTAATTGTTTTTATTTTTTATTTTGGATTTATGGGTTGTTTGTTTGTTTTGCTTGAAAAGCATACAGCCTATTCACTGTACTATCACTCCAGGCCCTAGGGGTTGTGTTTTAAAACAAAAAGTTTTTAGGTTTTAGAAAAGTAGTAGGGGATACATAAAATACTAAAACCCTTAAGAATCTGAGGCAAGGGGGCCGGGCGGTGGCGCTGGAGGTAAGGTGCCTGCCTTACCTGCGCTAGCCTAGGATGGACCGCGGTTCGATCCCCCGGCATCCCATATGGTCCCCCAAGAAGCCAGGAGCAACTTCTGAGCGCATAGCCAGGAGTAACCCCTGAGCGTCACAGGGTGTGGCCCAAAAACCAAAAAAAAAAAAAAAAAAAAAAAAAGAATCTGAGGCAAGGGCCGGGTAGGTGGCGCTGGAGGTAAGGTGTCTGCCTTGCAAGCGCTAGCCAAAGAAGGACCGCGGTTCAATCCCCCGGCATCCCATATGGTCCCCCCAAGCCAGGGGCGATTTCTGAGCACATAGCCAGGAGTAACCCCTGAGCGTCAAACGGGTGTGGCCCAAAAACCAAAAAAAAAAAAAAAGAATCTGAGGCAGGGGGTTGGAGAGATAGCATGGAGATAGGGCATTTGCCTTGCATGCAGAAGGACGGTGGTCAAATCCTGGCATCCCATATGGTCTCCCCCCACCCCAGCCTGTCAGGAGCAATTTCTGAGTATAGAGCCAGGAGTAACATCTGAGTGCTGCTGGGTGTGACCCACTAAGCACCTTTTCTCAAGCACACTAATGTGTCTGTGGCAAACATTTGAATAGTTCTGAGGTAATAACTGAAGACTATATAGTTTCAGAGCAGGTCAAGTCATACTTTTGTCACCAGACTTACAAACTTATTTTCAAGTTTTGTTGAGTATAAAAATTATAGATAAGTTGTGGCTTTTAAAAAATCGTATACAGGGGCCAAAGAGATTAAACAGAAAGTAAGGTATTAAAAATCTCTTCCTCACACCTATATTCATTGCAGTGCCATTTACAATAGCCAGACTCTAGAAACAACCAAGATGCCCTTCAACAGATGAATGGCTAAAGAAACTGTGGTACATATACACAATGGAATACTATGCAGCCGTTAGGAGAGATGAAGTCATGAAATTTTCCTATACATGGATGTACATGGAATCTATCATGCTGAGTGAAATAAGTCAGAGGGAGAGAGATAAACGCAGAATAGTCTCACTCATCTATGGGTTTTAAGAAAAACAAAAGACATTTTTGCAATAATCCGCAGAGACAGGAGGGCTGGAAGGTCCAGCTCACGACATGAAGCTCACCACAAAGAGTGGTGAGTGCAGTTAGAGAAATAACTGCATTGAGAACTATCATAACCATGTGAATGAATGAGGGAAGTGGAAAGCCTGTCTAGAGTACAGCTGGGGGTGGGGAGGAGGGAGATTTGGGACATTGGTGGTGGGAATGTTGCACTGGTGAATGGGGATATTCTTTACATGACTGAAACCGAACTACAATCATATTTGTAATCAAGGTGATTAAATAAAGATATTAATTTAAAAAAGGTATTTACTTCGTATACAGCCAACTTTAGTTTGGTCCCCAGCACCACTTAGAGTCCCACCAGAAGTGAGTGATCCCTGAACACGAAGCTGAGTTCTGAGCACTGCAGGGTAACCCCCCCCCAAACCAAAAAAATAAATTCATATATATTGTTGTTGTTGTTGTTGTTACCATGATCATTCTAGGGACCACACCTGCTGGTGCTCACGGGCTACTCCCCAACTCTACTCAGGAGTTGCTCTGGTGCTGGAGGGCCAGTTCTGGGGATCAAACCCATACTGTAGAATTAAATAATTAAAGATGGACCTGGATGGCGATGGATGGTGAAGGATGGAGGTGGATTTCTCTCTGCCACCCCAGGCCACGTGGCTCCACAACCCCCATCCAGGCCCAGGTGAACGGAGGAATCAGACTCATCCAGAGACAGGCATCAGGAAGCATCAGCTTTATTCATCCCTATCCACCACATGTGTGGTCTCTATCATAACCTTTCAAGCACAGCCATACTTCGCTAGCCCTGCGTCTTAACTCCTTTCAGCCATCTTCCCTTTGGGCTCCATGCTGGTCAAAGACCAGAACGCAGAGACCCAAAAGCCAGAGAGCCAGGGCGCCAGTTGTTGAATCAAATAATTAAGAATGGGGCTGGATGGTGAAGGATGGATTTCTCTCTGC
Organism: Suncus etruscus; assembly: GCF_024139225.1. Taxonomy (NCBI): domain Eukaryota; kingdom Metazoa; phylum Chordata; class Mammalia; order Eulipotyphla; family Soricidae; genus Suncus; species Suncus etruscus. The sequence continues at coordinate 101,266,841 of NC_064858.1, forward strand.
CATCCCAGGCCACGTGGCTCCGCAACCCCCATCCAGCCGGTGGGTCCCAGAACCAGGTGAACGGCAGAATCACACTCATCCAGAGCCAGACATCAGGAAGCATCAACTTTATTCATCCCTATTCACCACATGTGTGGTTTCTATCATAACCTTTCAAGCACAGCCATTCTTTGCTAGCCCTGCCTCTTAACTCCTTTCAGCCATCTTTCCTTTGACCTCCATGCTGGTCAAAGACCAAAAGAGGCAAAGACCCAAAAGCCAGAGAGCCCAGCAGGGCAGCCGGCGCTAATCCCCTGGCTCAAAGGCTTATCTACCTATTCCAAGACCCCTCCCAGGAATGGGCGGGGTCTTGCAGGTAAGGTCACACCTAATATTCAGTTCCCAAGACCCCTCCCAGAAATGGGCGGGTCTCAGATAGGTACACCTAAATCCAGGGTGGAGTTACACCATACCTCCCACATCATCATCCATTGAGCACTCTTCCCCCCCTCTATCTCTCTCCTCTCAAGTTTGAGTTCACACATGCCCTCCCTACAGAACTTGGTATTTGTGCTCTGGACCTCCACCTCTTTGCCAATAATGCCCGGTGTTAAGAGCTATTTCCAGCCACAACACAGATATGTCTGAGCACAGCAACGGAAAGGGAGTCATTTTCAGGGAGTACCTCAGCTAGAAAGATGAGCGAGTGTTCTGGCTAGGTGTGTGGCTGCAGGATAGATGCTGAGCAACTCCTGGCGAGCAGTGAAGCCAGATTGTGTGGCTAAACATCACGGCTTCCCTGAGAAAGGCCCCTCATAAGTACCTCAGCTAAATGTGTAAGCACCACAGGCAGCGTGTGTGTGTGTGTGTGTGTGTGTGTGTGTGTTAATGGAAAGGTGTGTCACCCCACTGATTGCAACAACAGCAATAAGGGGAAGGGGAGGGATCAAAAATTTTTCCCCTACAAGTGCTCATGGTAACGGTACAAAACATGTATGACCTTCCTAGACATCCTGAAGATGTCGACACTATTTGTTTTGAGGCTGGGGTTGTGCAACGCTTATTCCTGGCTTTGTGCTCAGGAATTTCTCTTGGAGGTGCTCGAGAGACCATATGGGGTGCCAGTAGTAGAACACAGGTCTATCTGGGTATGTGCAAGACAAGTGTCCCACCTGCTGTACTACCTATTGCTCCAGAGATAGTGTTTCTTTTTTGGTTTGGTTTGGTTTTTGGTTTTTGGGCCATACCCAGCAGCGCTCAGGGATTATTCCTGGCTCTACACTCAGAAATCGCTCCTGGCAGGCTCAGGGGACCATATGGGATGCCAGGATTTGACTACCATTCTTCTGCATGCAAGGCAAACGCCCTATCTCTATGTTATCTCTCTGGCCCTGCGATACTGTTTCTTATAGTGCCACACAATAAAGAAAAGCAAGGAACATATGTGACTTGGAAATTCCAGAAGGAGACCTGCAGACATCAAGAAGAAACTTTCTTGGGGGGCTGGAGAGGGTTTATTTTTGGGCCACACCCAGTCGTGCTCACCTATTGGTCCTAGCTCTGCATTTAGAAATCATCCGTGGCAGGCTCGGGGGACCCTATGGGATGCTGGGGATCAAACCCAGGTCAGTCTTGGGTCGGCCGCCTGCAAGGCAAATGACCTGCCCACTGTGCTATACTCTAGCCCCAGAGTTGTTGTTGTTGTTAGGTTTCTGTTGTTTTTGTTTTGTGGTCTTGGTTTTGGATTGTGGTTTTGGTTGTTGTTGTTGTGTTGTTTTGGTCACACCCAGCAGCGCTCAGGGGTTACTCCTGGCTCTGTGCTCAGAAACTGCTTGTGGCAGACTTGGGGGCCATAGGGATGCCGGGAATCAAACCAAGGTCCATTTTGGCTTGGCTGCATGCAAGGCAAA